>NC_079193.1:130112754-130456920 GCF_029499605.1 Hyla sarda | reverse complement strand
CGAACCAGGACCTCCTTAAAGGAATTCAAATAGTTCAGAATTACAGTTGAGACCTTTAGGTTCCAGGCTCTAAAATTCTAATATTTTTTTGGCTCTCAACATTTGTAACCTTGCCTGTTGCTTTTTCCTAATTGTAGACCAACAAATAATAGTCCTGATATGTTGCTTTTGTGGTGAGTTGCAAAGTGGGAGGATAGTGGGTGTTTCAAGTTACTCTTGCGTATGTTGTATATGTGTTCAGAGATCCTAGTCTTAAGTTGTCTCTTAGTATGGTAGATGTATTGTTTCCTACAGTGGCATTGTAGTAAATAGATGACCCTCTTGAAGTTGCAAGTAAGAAACTGATTAATATCCCATTTTAAATTATTGGTAGTGGATGTGACATTTGTTGTTTTTTGGGGCCTATATTTGGGGGAATTTAATCAATTTCTTACTTACAACACCAAGGGGGTCATCTATTTTCTACAATGCCAGTGTAGGAAACCATATATCTACCGTACTAAGAGACAACTTAAGACTAGGATCTCTGAACACATATACAACATACGAAAGAGTAACTTGAAACCCCCACTATCCTCTCACCACAATAGCGGCATATCAGGACTATTATTTGTTGGTTTACAATGAGTCAAAAGCAAATAGAGGAGGAAGTCATATGTTACAAATGTTGAGAGCAGAAAGCTGGAAAATATTTTAATTTGAGAGCCCTAAACCTAAAGGTCTCAACTGTAATTTTGAACTATTAGGATTCCGTTGAGGAGGTCCTGGTTCGAGCTCCCCACCCACAATCTATATCGGGAATGTTGCATACCCAGCATCGAGACTGGTCCCAAATGGGACCCCACACACAGCCCCTTCATATTACACATTTGTACTATAAACCTATGCATATTCATACCCCTATGCATGAATTCCCAATGGAATACCCTAATTGACATGTGATACTTGGGAGAATCTGCTGTGCGCTCCCCACCCACTACTCATATTGGGTAGGCTGCATACCCAGCGTCTAGAGGAATACCATATACAGTTGGCTATATTTCTTAATTTTTTTTGTGTATTTTTCAATCTGTGCATATGTCTATCACCATCTGTGCATTCTTATACACTTTTATTAGCAATATATTTTCTAATTACCTTACTCACAAATTGCTTTCTTGTTTGTATTAGAAGAAATACATATGTTAGGAGAACCAGCTTTGTCCTAAAGCCCACATCCATTTATGCTACTACAAGTCACACACTCATTCTTTTCTAGCATTCTGTCCACTATTCACTCAATTTTCCATTTTCTTAATTAATATTTATACAATTATATCTCCTAGA
The DNA here is from genome assembly GCF_029499605.1 of Hyla sarda. Taxonomy (NCBI): domain Eukaryota; kingdom Metazoa; phylum Chordata; class Amphibia; order Anura; family Hylidae; genus Hyla; species Hyla sarda. The sequence continues at coordinate 130,455,594 of NC_079193.1, read as the reverse complement.
TTTATATCTATATTTCTGTAGTTTATTGTTACCTATACATTTTCAATACATCTTCTTATACGTATATAACCAAGGACGTTTTTTTACTTCTTCCATTTATTCAACATTGCCTGAGATATTTAATCTACCAGGGGCTAACCACTTTTATCCAACCATCACTCCAGGCCACTTTTGCCATCTCTCCATTTCATTCTCATCCATACTCATCCATTTCAGTCTTTCCTTATATCCTCTATCTATCTATCTATCTATCTATCTATATATATATATATATAAAACTCAACGTGTGTGTGTGTATGTATGTATGTATGTTCCAGCATCACGTCCAAATGGCTAAAGATATTAACATGAAACTTGGCACAAACGTTACTTATATGTCAACAACAAACATAGGATAGGTGATTTAACCCTTACTCACCCCCATTTGCCAGGGGCGGGGTTTATGTTTAAAGTCCCATACAAGTCTATGGGAAATATATGTTACTGCATAACTTTGAAACGGCTGGAGATATTTCCATAATACTTGGTCACATGTTACTTATATGTCCACTTAAAATATAGGATAGTTCATTTAACCCTTAACTGCCCCCATTTGTGAGGGTCTGGCTTTTTGTTTAAAGTCCCATGCAAATCAATGGAAAATGTGTGTTCCCACATAACTTCCGTATGGCTAGAGATATTTCAATAGCTGGTACACATATTACAGGAGGTCGGGATAGGAGGTCAGGATAGGAGGTCGGAATAGGAGGTCGGGATAGGAGGTCGGGATAGGAGGTCGAGATAGATGGATGGGATAGGAGGTCAAGATAGGATGAAGGGATATGAGGATGGGATAGGAAGATGGGATAGGAGGTCGGGATAGGAGGTTGGGATAGATGGACGGGATAGGAGGACGGGATAGGATGTCGGGATAGGAGGACGGGATAGGAGGCCGGGATAGGAGGCCGGGATAGGAGGTGGGATAGGAGGCCGGGATAGGAGGCCGGGATAGGAGGCCAGGATAGGAGGCCAGGATAGGAGGCCAGGATAGGAGGCCAGGATAGGAGGCCGGGATATGACAACAATATATGAGGACAGAATATGAAGTCAAAAGCTTGCACCTTTGCTTATTTTCCTCCCCAACAAGGATTAGGAAGGAAAAAACCGGGCAATGCCGGATATTCAGCTGGTTTAATATAAATACCAGTACTTTCATTTTGTTATTAGCTACTGAAGAAGGGGACAGTTTAAACACCCTGGAACGTGTTTAGCTTTTTATCTGCTACACTGTATCATAATCTGAAGCCCATCCACTTCCAGCACTACAGACACCACTACTACAGCTACAGGACTGCACTTCCAGCGACTTTCACGCTGATGCGCACAAGGAGGAACAGCTCAAATCAGCACAGAGATTGCATCCCAAGCTACCTTCCACAACCTCTCCCTCCCCACTCTCACAGACGCCAGAGACCTGTAAACTTGCTAGCAGCTAGTCGATCCTGTTAGAGCTGAGGGGTAATTGCGAGAGCTCCATGGTATCATACATATAAGACGATGGGTGAGAGATGCATAGCACCGTATGCTTTCATACAGCCACTGCTCTTACAGGACATTGTATATGACACTGAGTGTCAGACCATCATTGTTTCATTATATAAGGAGACTGTGAAATGGCCCATAGAGCCTAACTTGCATCAATCTGCCTAATTAACATTATTTGTGACTCTTCCTAAGAACTGCTGCTGCTGTTATTCTATCATACTGATACTCATATTTAACCAGATCTTAATTGTTCACTTGGTGGACATGTATGTAACGCTGGACAATCGCTAAATCATATATGAGTGTTCCTATTTGAACACTGGGGTGTTATTGAAGAGATTACTCCAAAACACTGACCTCTACATTCCAACTGTGCAGATACTTTTTATTATTATTTCTATTTCTCATTTTATTGTCCATATCTCTTTTTACAGCAAAAACACTCTTTTTATGTTACAGCAAGGGCCCTGCAATGATTTTAGAATGCTATTTTTATGTGTATTATTATCTACTATTAATTAACCCCTTAAGGACCAAGCCCATTTTCACCTTAACCCCTTATGGAACAGGCCATTTTACACCTTAAGGACCGGAGCGTTTTTTTGCAATTCTGACCACTGTCACTTTAAACATTAGTAACTCTGGAATGCTTTTAGTTATCATTCTGATTCAGAGACTGTTTTTTCGTGACATATTCTACTTTAACTTAGTGGTAAAATTTTATGGTAACTTGCATCCTTTCTTGGTGAAAAATCCCAAAATTTGATGAAAAAAATGAAAATTTAGCATTTTTCTAACTTTGAAGCTCTCTGCTTGTAAGGAAAATGGATATTCAAAATAAAACATTTTTGGGTTCACATATACAATATGTCTACTTTATGTTTGCATCATAAAATTAATGAGTTTTTACTTTTGGAAGACACCAGAGGGCTTCAAAGTTCAGCAGCAATTTGGAAATTTTTCACAAAATTTTCAAACTCGCTATTTTTCATGGACCAGTTCAGGTTTGAAGTGGATTTGAAGGGTCTTCATATTAGAAATACCCCATAAATGACCCCATTATAAAAACTACACCCCCCAAAGTATTCAAAATGATATTCAGTAAGTGTATTAACCCTTTAGGTGTTTCACAGGAATAGCAGAAAAGTGAAGGAGAAAATTCAAAATCTTAATTTTTTACACTCGCATGTTCTTGTAGACCCAATTTTTGAATTTTTGCAATTGGTAGAAAGGAGAAAATTTTTACTTGTATTTGAAACCCAATTTCTCTCGAGTAAGCACATACCTCATATGTCTATGTTAATTGTTGAGTGGGCGCAGTAGAGGGCTCAGAAGGGAAGGAGTGACAAATGGTTTTTGGGGGGCATGTCACCTTTAGGAAGCCCCCATGGTGCCAGGACAGCAAAAAAAAACCACATGGCATACCATTTTGGAAACTAGACCCCTCGGGGAACGTAACAAGGGGTAAAGTGAACCTTAATACCCCACAGGTGATTCACGACTTTTGCATATGTAAAAAAAAAAAAAAAAAAAAAGTTTTACCTAAAATGCTTGGTTTCCCCAAAAATTTACATTTTTAAAAAGGATAATAGCAGAAAATACCCCCCAAAATTTGAAGCCCAATTTCTCCCGATTCAGAAAACACCCCATATGGGGGTGAAAAGTGCTCTGCTGGCGCACTACAGGTCTCAGAAGAGAAGGAGTCATATTTGGCTTTTTGAAAGCAAATTTTGCTCTGGGGGCATGCCGCATTTAGGAAGCCCCTATGGTGCCAGAACCGCAAAAAAAAAACACATGGCATACCATTATGGAAACTAGACCCCTCGGGGAACGTAACAAGGGGTGATGTGAACCTTAATACCCCACAGGTGATTAACAACTTTTGCATATGTAAAAAAAAATAATAATTTTACCTAAAATGCTTGGTTTCCCAAAAATTTTAAATTTTTAAAAAGCTTAATAGCAGAAAATACCCCCCAAAATTTGTCACACAATTTCTCCCGAGTACGGCGATACCCCATATGTGGCCCTAAACTGTTGCCTTGAAATACGACAGGGCTCCAAAGTGAGAGCGCCATGCGCATTTGAGGCCTAAATTAGGGACTTGCATAGGGGTGGACATAGGGGTATTCTACGCCAGTGATTCCCAAACAGGGTGCCTCCAGCTGTTGTAAAAGTCCCAGCATGCCTGGACAGTCAGTGGCTGTCTGGTAATACTGGGAGTAGTTGTTTTGCAACAGCTGGAGGCTCCGTTTTGGAAACAGTGGTGTACCAGACATTTTTCATTTTTATTTGGGAGGGGGGCTGTTTAGGGGAATGTGTATATGTAGTGTTTTTAACTTTTTATTTTATTTTGTGTTAGTGTAGTGTAGTGTTTTTAGGGTACAGTCGCACGGGCGGGGGTTCACAGTAGTTTCTCGCTGGCAGTTTGAGCTGCAGCAGAAAATTTGCCGCAGCTCAAACTTGCAGCCGGATACTTACTGTAATCCTCCGCCCATGTGAGTGTACCCTGTCCATTCACATTGGGGGGGGACATCCAGCTGTTGCAAAACTACAACTCCCAGCATGTACGGTCTATCAGTGCATGCTGGGAGTTGTAGTTTTGCAACAGCTGGAGGCACACTGGTTGTGAAACAGAGTTTGGCAACAAACTCAGTGTTTTGCAACCAGTGTGCCTTCAGCTGTTGCAAAAGCTACAACCCCCAGCATGTACGGACAGCGGAAGGGCATGCTGGGTGTTGTAGTTATGCAACAGCGGGAGGCATACTACTTTGGCTGGGGATGCTGGGGATTGTAGTTATGCAACAGCTGGAGACACACTGGTTTGCTACTTAACTCAGTGTGCCTTCAGCTGTTGCAAAACTACAACTCTCAGCAGTCACCGACAGCCAACGGGCATGCTGGGAGTTGTAGTTATGCAACCAGCAGATGCACCACTACAACTCCAAGCATGCACTTTAGCTGTTTGTGCAAGCTGGGAGTTGTAGTTACACAACAGCTGAAGGTACACTTTTCCATAGAAAGAATGTGCCTCCAGCTGTTGCAAAACCATAAGTCCCAGCATGCCCATAAGGGAATGCTGGGAGTTGTGGTGGTCTGCCTCCTCCTGTTGCATAACTACAGCTCCCAGCATGCCCTTTTTGCATGCTGGGAGCTGTTGCTAAGCAACAGCAGGAGGCTGTCACTCACCTCCTGCTGTTGCTGATCGACGCTGCAGGTCAGTCCCGCCGCCGCCGTCGCTCCTGGGGCCCCGATCCCAACATTAACGCCGGGGATCGGGGTCCCCAGCACCCGCTCACGTCCTCCGGAAGAGGGGCGGAGCGGGTGCGGGAGTGACACCCGCAGCAGGCGCCCTGATTGGTCGGCCGGTAATCCGGCCGACGAATCAGGGCGATCGTGAGGTGGCACCAGTGCCACCTCACCCCTGCAGGCTCTGGCTGTTCGGGGCCGTCTCTGACGGCCCCGATCAGCCAGTAATTCCGGGTCACCGGAGACCCGATTGACCCGGAATCGCCGCAGATCGCTGGACTGAATTGTCCAGCGATCTGCAGCCATCGCCGACATGGGGGGGCATAATGACCCCCCTGGGCGATATGCCGCGATGCCTGCTGAACGATTTCAGCAGGCATCGGGCACCGGCTCCCCTCCGGCTAGCGGCGGGGGGCCGGGAATGGACAGGACGTACTCCTACGTCCTCGGTCCTTAAGGATTCGGAAACACGGGCGTAGGAGTACGTCCATTGTCCTTAAGGGGTTAAGGACCAGAGCATTTTTTGCACATCTGACCACTGTCACTTTAAACATTAATAACTCTGGAATGCTTTTACTTATCATTCTGATTTCGAGATAGTTTTTTCTTGACATATTCTACTTTAAAATAGTGGTAAAATTTAGTGGTAACTTTCATCCTTTCTTGGTGAAAAATCCCCAAATTTGACGAAAAAAATGAAAATTTTGCATTTTTCTAACTTTGAAGCTCTCTGCTTGTAAGGAAAATGGAAATTCAAAATAAATTTTTTTTTGGTTCACATATACAATATGTCTACTTTATGTTTGCATCATAAAATAGACGTGTTTTTACTTTTGGAAGACACCAGAGGGCTTCAAAGTTCAGCAGCAATTTTCCAATTTTTCACAAAATTTTCAAACTCAATATTTTTCAGGGACCAGTTCAGATTTGAAGTGGATTTGAAGGGTCTTCGTATTAGAAATACCCCATAAATGACCCCATTATAAAAACTATAACCCCCAAAGTATTTAAAATGACATTGAGTCAGTGTTTTAACCCTTTAGGTGTTTCACAGGAATAGCAGCAAAGTGAAGGAGAAAATTCAAAATCTTCATTTATTACACTCGCATGTTCTTGTAGACCCAATTTTTTAATTTTTGCAAGGGGTAAAAGGAGAAAATTTTTACTTGTATTTGAAGCCCAATTTCTCTTGAGTAAGCACATACCTCATATGTCTATAAATTGTTCGGCGGGCGCATTAAAGGGCTCAGAAGGGAAGGAGCTACAAGGGGATTTTGGAGAGAACATTTTTCTGAAATGGTTTTGGGGGCATGTCACCTTTAGGAAGCCCCTAGGGTGTAAAAACAGCAAAAAAAAAATGGCATACCATTTTGGAAACTAGACCCCTCGGGGGAATGTACCATGGGATAAAGTGAGCCTTAATACCCCACAGGTGTTTCATGATTTTTGCAAATGTAAAAAAAATATATATATTTTTACCTAAAATGCTTATTTTCCCAAAATGTTTACATTTTTAAAAAGGGTAATAGCAGAAAATACCCCCCCAAAATTTGAAGCCCAATGTCTCCCGATTCAGAAAACACCCCATATGGGGGTGATAAGTGCTCTGCTGGCGCACTACAGGTCTCAGAAGAGAAGTAGTCACATTTGGCGTTTTGGAAGCAAATTTTGCTCTGGGGGCATGCCGCATTTAGGAAGCCCCTATGGTGGCAGGACAGCAAAAGAAACCCCACATGGCATCACATTTTGGAAACTAGACCCCTTGGGGAACGTAACAAGGGGTAAAGTGAACCTTAATACCCCACAGGGGTTTCACGACTTTTGCATATGTAAAAAAAAATAAAAAATGTTACCTAAAATGCTTGGTTTTCCAAAAATGTTAAATTTTTACAAAGGGTTAAAGCAGAAAATACCCCCCCAAAAATTTGAAGCCCAATTTCTCCCAATCCAGAAAACACCCCATATGGGGGTGAAAAGTGCTCTGCTGGTGCACTACAGGTCTCAGAAGAGAAGGAGTCACATTTTGGCTTTTTGGAAGCAAATTTTGCTCTGGGGGCATGCCGCATTTAGGAAGCCCCTATGGTGCCAGGACAGCAAAAAAAAAAAAAAACACATGGCATTACATTTTGGAAACTAGACCTCTCGGGGAATGTAACATTGTTACAGTGAGTACTTACACCTCACAGGTTTTTTGAACAGTGGGCCATAAAAGTGAAAAATTTGATTTTTCTGCACTAGATTGATAGTGTTACCCCAAATGTTTCATTTTCACATTGGGTAACAGGGCAAAAGGCCCCCAACATTTGTAGAACAATTTTGTCTGAGAAAAAAAATACCCCATATGTGGATGTAAATTGCTCTGTGGACGCACTGCAATGCTCAGAATAGAAGGAGTGAAAATTTTGTTGAAATTGAAGTCGAGGGTCATGTGCATTTATAAAGCCCCCAACAGCAAAAAAAAAAAAAAAACACGTGACACCATTTTAGAAACTACACCCCTCAATGAACGTAACAAAGGGTACAGTGGGAAATAACACCTCACAGGTTTTTTGAAGAGTGGGCCATAAATTGAAAAATTAGATTTTTTTTTACAGTAAAATACTGGGCTTATCCAATTTTTAACATCTTCACAAGGGGTAATATGAGGAATTGGGTTACAAATTTTGGAGGGCTTTTTCCCCTGACTATGAAAATACATCCACATATGGGGTAACGTGCTGGGCGGGCGCACAACAAGGCTCAGAAGTCATTGAGGTCAGTTTGTTTTTGTGGCCTATTGTTATGCCGAGCGCTCCAGGTCCCCGCTCCTCCCCGGAGCGCTCACAGCGTTCCCCTGTATGCAGCGCCCCGGTCAGACCCGCTGACCGGGTGCGCTGCGATAATGTCCCTAGCCGGGATGCGATTCGCGATGCGGGACGCGCCCGCTCGCTGTGCGCATCCCGACCCGCTTACCAGACTCGCTCCCCATCTGTGCTGTCCCGGCGCGCGCGGCCCCGCTTCCTAGAGCGCGCGCGCATGCCGGTTCTTTGCGATTTAAAGGGCCGGTGCACCACTGATTGGCGCATGGTTTTTAATTAGTGTGTTCACCTGTGCACTTCCCTATATTACCTCACTTCCCCTGCACTCCCTTGCCGGATCTTGTTGCCATTGTGCTAGTGAAAGCGTTCCTTGTGTATCCTTAGCCAGTGTTCCAGACCTCTTGCCATTGCCCCTGACTACGATCCTTGCTGCCTGCCCTGACCTTCTGCTACGTCCGACCCTGCTCTTGTCTAACCCCTTATACCGCGCCTTTCTCAGCAGTCAGAGAGGTTGAGCCGTTGCCGGTGGATACGACCTGGTTGCTACTGCCGCTGCAAGACCATCCCGCTTTGCGGCGGGCTCTGGTGAATACCAGTAGCAACTTAGAACCGGTCCACCGACACGGTCCACGCCAATCCCTCTCTGACACAGAGGATCCACCTCCAGCCTGCCGAATCCTGACACCTATGGCATATCAGTAGCTGACGGTTACATACATTCTGAGGAAAATACAAAAATGAAACACCCACATGTGACACCATTACAGAAAGTACACCACACGAGGAATGGGTATAGAGGTAAAGAGCACATATTGAACGCACAGGTGTTTCCTAAATTTATTTTCTAGGAATGGATGAAGGGTAGCTTTTGAAAATTGCAATTTTCAACCTATGCTCTGCTTCATTTTTCTGGGAACAACTAACATGTGACTCCGAATTGTCGCCTGGAAATACGACAGAGCTCAGCGAGAACTCTTCGCATTTGAGGCAGATGTTTGTTACGGACTTAACAGTTACATACATTCAGAGGAAAATACAAGAAAGGAACACCCACATGTGAACCTTTTACAAACAGTACACCCCATAGGGAAGGTGTATAGGGTGAAGTGGAGATTTGGAACAGACGGGTGTTCCCTTCATTTATTTTCCAGGAATGGATGAAGTGTACTATGGGGGAAAAGAAAATTGCAATTTTAGTACTGATATGCCAATTATTTTCCCAGAATGATGACCCAGAGTACAGCCAAAAGTAAAAAGGATGCCCGCCCCAAACCCTATACTCTGAATCATCATTCTGGGAAGGGGATGTGTGGGGCCGTCCCTATTCTGTTACGTCAAATGAGCAACCCGCTCAGGTGGAAAGAGCATTGCGCATTTGAGGCAACTGCAAACCTCCAATGCTCTTGACTCTATGTCCCATGACCCATTTTTTAGGGGGAAGAAAAAAAAAAGATATTGTGGGGAAAAAATATTTTTTTTGTGTGTGTGTGTGTGTGTGTGTGTGTGTGTGTGGGGGGGTTGGTATAAAATTTGGAAGACAATGTACCTGGACTGGTACATTGGAGTCGAATTTTGGGGAATGAAAATTAGGGCAAAGGATGGAAAATTTAGTACTCCATGGAAGTGTGATACTCCCTGAAGCAGCCTATGCAGAGGCCCGGATTATCTGGGCAAGTGTCGCATTGAGTGGTGGTGTCCTTCCGAATCCCCCTCTTGCGACACACTCTGCATTTCTTCTGAGATCGTCCCTTCTTTCCAGTGTGGGGAACACACCTGGAAAGTGTTGGCCAGGGATGATCCGGGCGCCCACAATTCCATAGGTGCTCTGACCCGCTCTTTGCCGGTCACCATAGATGAGGGCCTTTAGAACTTCCTCTTGGAACTGCAGGTATGTCCCTGTGTTGCCAGCATACTTGTACAGTATAAAAGAGTTGTACATGGCAACCTGTACCATGTAGACCGCAACTTTTTTGTACCATACCTTTGTTTTCCGCATGGCTTGAGGACTTGATCAGAAAGATCAACTCCCCCCCCATATAGCGATTGTGGTCCAGAATACAATCGGGCTTGAGGACCGTTCCAACGGTACTGCCGTTCCCATGAATAGTGGGGAGCATAAGGACATCCTCTTGTCCTTATACCGGACCAACAATAGGTTCTCATGGGAAAAGGCACGGGGCTCACCCCGGGGGATAGGAGTCTGCAGGGGATAGGAAGGAAGGCCTATTTGATTCTTCCGGACTGTACCACAAACGACCGTGGATCTGGCGGCGAGGGATGTGAAGAGAGGGAAACTAGTATAAAAGTTATACACGTAAAGGTGGTAACCTTTATCTAGCAATGGGTGCAAAAGGCCTCAAACGATTTTCCCGCTAACACCCAGAGTGTTGGAACAATCTGGGGGTTCAATGCGGGAATTTCGTCCCTCATACACCATAAACTTGCAAGTGTACCCGGAGGTACTCTCGCAAAGTTTATACATTTTCACGCCATACCGCGCCCGCTTGGTAGGGATGTATTGCCGGAAGCTGAGTCTCCCCGTAAAGCTGATGAGAGACTCATCAATAGCGACCTCCCTTCCAGGGACATAGGCCTCCCAAAATCTGTCCCCGAAGTAATTGATGACCGGCCTGATTTTATACAGACGGTCATACGCGGGATCAGTTCGGGGGGGGACATGCCGCATTATCAGCATAATGCAAACATCTCCGAATGGCCTCGAACCGGGGACATGTCATGGCCATATTGTAGAGCGAGGTCTGGTAGAAAATGTCCCCACTCCAATATTGCCTGACACTGGGTTTTTTAACTAGACCCATATGCAGCGCAAGGCCCCAAAAGGACCTAATTTCGGCTGCATCGACTGGAGTCCAGCCGCCGGGTCTAGCTAAAAGTGAGCCCGGGTTAGCGGCGACAAACTGTTGGGCATGCAGATTCGTCTGTGTAACCATTAGATTAACAAAGTCGTCACTGAAAAAATGACCGAAAAAGTCCTTTTCAGTGAACCCGGCGATGTTAATCTTGATTCCTGAGTCGCCAACAAACTCAGGATCACAGGCTCGTGGTCCGCTGGCTGAGTCCAGACAAGTTCTCCGGTACGAGGTGCCAGTGACCTTGGCAATGGGGCTTCACTAGTATGAGCGCCAGGGGTACTCATACTAGCATGGGGCACAGGGTCAAGGACAGAGGAGGTTTGCGGCGCCGCACGGCGGCGTCTCCGCCGCCTTGGTGGTTCATCATCAGAACTAGATGATGAGGAGGACGATGAAATAAGGAAGGTGGGGTCTTCATCGTCCTCTGAGCTGCTCTCGGTGTCGGAGGCAATTATGGCATAAGCCTCCTCCGCCGAAAACGCTCTGCGGGCCATTTCCCTACTCTAATGGGGATGGAGGGGTGTGTGTGTGTGGGGGGGAAAACTTTATTGGTGTGTGTGCTGTGTGTGGTGTGGTGCGAGACTACCTCCCTAACCCTCCCTAACCTAACCTAACTAAACTAACCCGCCCTAACAGAAAAAAAATAAAAAGGGGACTTTTTTTTTTTTAAAGGGACTTCTAGTGCAAAAAAGCCCTGCGCCAAAAAAAAAGCGTTTATCTAATCAGTGGTGTGCGCACTGATTAGCGCTTGTGGCAGCAGGGGGCGCAGAAGTCAGTGGGGGGTCCGGCCACTCAGCCCAGAACAGTGCCTGGTGGCTTGTACACAGACCCCCACACAAACAACCCGAAAAATTAAATAAAAAAACGCTTAACCCCGGAAAAATGCACCCACCTGAACCCCAAAAAAACACTGATCAGTGATAAATCACTGACAGCGGTGGGACAGGCTGCACACAAAGGTACGGTCCGTCCACACAGTACACGCCTGCTACTGGTGGCACGGACCGCCTATGTGTGCAAAAAAAACGCTAGAAAACGCGAAAAAAAGCACCGGCACCACAAAAAAAAAACGCTGATCAGTACTACAGGACTGATCAGCGGCGGGTGGGCTTTAACAAACGGTGGCGGACCGCTCTTTTATAACAAAGAGGGTCCGCACACACGCTTAAAAAAAAGCTGGCGGCAGACTGCAGCGACCCAGCAGGGCCGGGGTCACGCAGCTTAAGGTGCTACGGACCCATGGACACCCACTGAGGTTCGCCGAAAAAATTTCTGTGGAATGGCGGGCAGAACGGAGCAACATGCTCCTAGCCCCCACCATCCCCTCCCATTATACTGTGATTGGTGTGGCCACTTTGGCCACCCAATCACAACTGTACTGAGGGGGATGGCAACAATGCCAGCCCCCAGCACAGTACGGATGATGATTGGTGGTGTATATTACACCATCATTCATCATCTTTATCCGGGTCACCCGTGACCGATGACCCGAAACCGCTGCAAAACGCTGGTTAATACTTAACGGCGTCCTGCAGCGATCGCCGGTATAGGAGGTCCTCCGGACCTCCTCCGGCACACTGCCGGGATGTCTGCTGAATGAAATCAGCAGACATCCGGCTCCGATCCCCGCCCGGAGAGCGGCAGGGAACGGAATCGCAGCACATCGCTCGTCTGAATTGATAAGCGAAGTGCTGCGATCGTGGACATGGGGAATCATGATGACCCCCCTGGGCGATATGCCGAGATGCCTGCTGAACGATTTCAGCAGCCATCCGGCTCCGGTCCCCATCCGGCTAGCGGTGGGGACCGGATTTCCCACGGGCGTATGGATACGCCCTGCGTCCTTAAGGACTCGGAATGCAGGGCGTATCCATACGCCCTGTGTCCTGAAGAGGTTAAGCATTAATAACTCCTGGATGCTTTTACTTATGAATTTGATTCCGAGACTGTTTTTTCATGACAGATTCTTCTTTAACATAGTGGTAAATTTTTGTCTATACTTGCATCATTTCTTGGTGAAAAATTGCAAAATGTCATGAAAAATTTGAACATTTTGCATTTTTATAACTTTGATGCTCTCTGCTTGTAAGGAAAATATTCTAAAAACAGGAGAGAAGGCGCTCCATAGGGTAATACCACCGGAGATGGGGGGGGGGGGGAGAGTAGAAGCTGATTTAAAACTGCTCACCCAGGGTGGTTGTGTAACAACATACACAACAATGGGAATCGCTTGGATACAATGGTCTGTCTGTAGCCCTCCTGGTGTGGAGTCCACAATGTGTACATGCGAGAGAAGGCTTCAGTAAGAGGTACAGGAGTACGTCGGCGCTGAACGGACCCAGGACACAGCAGGTAGGAAAATAAAATCCAGTTTAATTGATGCAACGCGTTTCCCTGCGCAAGCGCAGATTCACCAGGCATGGCAAATAAGGGAGGGGGGTGGGTATAAGTAGGACCAAGTTAACCACTTGGTTACCAAAAATTAACCCATGAGAGGTGTACAATGTTCACAATGTTAAAAATGATATATAAAATATATATATGATCTGGCTAACAGAGTATATAAAGTATACAATAAATACAATCAATATAGACAAAAGATATAGACAAAATATATCATGACAGAACAATTTGATGCAATAAAAATGTTATACAAAATATACGGAATACATAAAATATACATTACAAATAAATATGCAATATATGGGAATATTATCGTACATTTTCAATATTTTCCTTTAAACCCTGCGGGGAAAGTGTGGATAACTTAAAAATCCAAAACTATTTGCGGTTATTTAATCGCTGAAAACGATTAGGGCAATCACTCGGTATAGTTTCCAATATAATAAGAGATAGTGAATCCACATTACCTGGGTGGGTAATTGTGAGATGACGTAACACACTATGTAATAAAAATGTATTCTTAATATTAGAGCGATGTTTGCACATACGTGACCGCACCATCACGGCCAAGGTACTGCAAACCGCAACTACAAGTGAGTAAATAAATGGCAGACTGTGTCTCAGAATTTAATGTATGGACAATGGGGAATTGTTTCAAAGCTTGTGTAGACTGAAAGGAAACAACTAAATAGTTTTCTATCATTCTACAGCATAAACATTTCTCCGTTCAGCGCCGACGTACTCCTGTACCTCTTACTGAAGCCTTCTCTCGCATGTAAGGAAAATAGACATTCCAAATAAATGTTATATTGTCTACTTTATGTTGGCATCATAAAGTTGACCTGTGGAAGACATCAGAGGGCTTCAAAGTTCAGCAGTAATTTTCAAATTTTTCATGAAATTTTCAAAACCAAGTATTCAAAATGACATTCAGAATGTTTGTTAACCCTTTAGGTGAGTCACAGGAATAGCAGCAAAGTGAAGGAGAAAATTCAAAATCAAAATTTTTTACACTCGCATGTTCTTGTAGACCCAGTTCTTTAATTTTGTACAAGGGGTAAGGAAAAGCGCCCCAAAATTTGTAACCCAATTTCTCTCGAGTAAGGAAATACCTCATATGTGTATGTAAAGTGTTCGGCGGGGCAGTAGAGGGATCAGAAGGGAAGCAGCGACAATGGGATTTTGGAGAGTGAATTTTGCTGAAATGGTTTTTGGGGGACATGTCACATTTAGGAAAACCCCTATGGTGCAAGAACAGCAAAAAAAAAAAAAGAAGATGGCATACTATTTTGGAAACTACACCCCTCAAGGCAGTTTTTTATTTATTTTTTTATTTACCATTTTTACAAAGGGTAATGGGAGAAAATGCCCCCCAAAATGTGTAACCTCATCTCTTCTGAGTATGGAAATAACCCATGTTGGAAGTAAAATGCTCTGCGGGCAAACAACAATGCTCAGAAGAGAAGGTGTCACATTTGGCTTTTGGAAAGCAAATTTTGCTGAAATGGTTTTTTTTTTTTTGGGGGGGGGGATGTCACATTTAGGGAGCCCCTATGGTGCCAGAATAGCAAAACAAACACATGGCATACTATTTTGGAAACTACACCCCTCAAGGCAGTATTTTCCCCAAATTTTACAGTTCTACAAGGGGTAATAGGAGAAAATGCCCCCCAAAACGTGTAACCCCATTTCTTCTGAGCATGGAAATACCCCATGTGTGGATATCAAGTGCTCTGCTGGCACACTACAATGCTCAGAAGAGAAGGAAAGGAGCACCATTGCGCTTTTGGAGAGAGAATTTGTTTGGAATGGAAGTCAGGGGCCATGTGCGTTTACAAAGCCCCCCGTGGTGCCAGAACAGTGGACCCCCCACATGTGACCCCCAATTTAGAAACTACATTCCTCACAGAATTTAAAAGGGGTACAGTAAGCATTTACACCCCACAGGCGTTGGACAAATATTTGGAACAGTGGGCTGTGCAAATGAAAAATTACATTTTAGATACCTGTGGGGCATAAATGCTCACTGCACCCCTTATTACATTACGTTAGGGGTGTAGTTTCCAAAATAGGGTAACATGTGGTGGGTGGGTCCATTGTTCTGGCACTATGGGGGCTTTGTAAACACACGTGGCCTTCAATTCTGGACAAATTTTCTCTCCAAAAGCCCAATGGCACTCCATCTCTTCTGAGCATTGTAGTTCGTCAGCAGAGCACTTTACATCCACATATGGGGTATGTTCTTTCTTAGAAGAAATGGGGTTACAAATTATGGGGGCTTTGTTATTATTTTCCCTTGTGAAAATGAAAATTTAGGGTAACACCAGCAGTTTTAGTTAAAACATTATGGGGTGATCCCGACTCTTTTTTGTCGGGTTTTGCGCCCAAATTGTGTCGCACGTCCCTTGTGACACAATTTGCGACTAAAAAAAACAAAACCCTCCATTTTACAAAAAAAAACCCGAAAAGGGGGCGTGGCCATGGTATAACATGGGCGTGATCCCGACAAAAGGGGCATGGCCCTGACAGTTTTGAAAAATCCCAACATATTTACTAAGGTTTCCACAGAAAAAGTGGTGTATTTGAGCTGAGAAAAACACGACAGATCAGAACAGTTGTAAAAAAAGCAAAATGTAGGGAAAAGTGCAAAATGTAGGGAAACCTTAGTAAATACCTTGGGAAAATACCAGTGGGAAATCAAAACCCACAAAGAAACCTACACTCCACTCAGTAAATAAACCCCTATTTGTTTTAATTTTCCCATCCAACTTTAACGAAAATTTGTTAAACACCTGTGGAGTGTTAAGGCTCACTATACCCCTTGTTATGTTCCATGAGAGGTGTAGTTTCCAAAATGGGGTCACACATAGGTATTAATTTTTTTGCGTTTATGTCAGAACCGCTGTAAAATCAGCCACCCCTGTGCAAATCGCCAATTTAGGCCTCAAATGTACATAGTGCGCTCTCACTCATGAGCCTTGTGCGTCCGCGGAGCATTACACGCCCACATATGGGGTATTTCTGTACTCAGGAGAAATTGCGTTACAAATTTTGGGGTTCTTTTTTTCCTTTTATCTCTTGTGAAAATTAAAAGTATAGGGCAACACCAGCATGTTCGTGTAACATTTTTTATAGGATTACACTAACAGGCTGGTGTAGATCCCAACTTTTCCTTTTCATAAGGGGTAAAAGAAGAAAAAGCCCCCCAAAATTTGTAGTGCAATTGTTCCAGAGTACAGAAATACCCCACATGTGGCCCTCAACTGTTTCCTTGAAATACGACAGGGCTCCGAAATGATAGAGCGCCATGCGCCTTTAAGGATTAAATTAGGGGTTGCATAGCGGTGGACATAGGGGTATTCTACGTCAGTGATTCCCAAACAGGGTGCCTCCAGCTGCTGCTAAACTCCCAGCATGCCTGGACAGTCAGTGGCTGTCCGGAAATGCTGGGAATGGTTGTTCTGCAACAGCTGAAGGCTCCGTTTTGGAAACACTGCCGTACAATACGTTTTAAATTTTTATTGGGGGGTGGGGGTGGGCAGTGTAAGGGTTGTATATGTAGTGTTTTACCCTTTATTATGTGTTAGTGTAGTGTAGTGTTTTTTAGAGTACATTCACATGGGCGGGGGTTTACAATGAGTTTCCTGCTAGGAGTTTGCGTTGCAGCGGAAACTTTGCTGCAGCTCAAACGTGAAGCAGGAAACTCACTGTAAACCCGCCCATGTGAATGTACATTCACATGGGGGGGGGGGGCAAACTTCCAGCTGTTTCAAAACTACAACTCCCAGCATGCACACATGCACTTACAGACCGTGCATGCTGGGAGTTGTATTTTTGAAACAGCTGGTGGCACACTGGTTGGAAACCTTCACTTCTGTTACCTAACTCAGTATTTTCCAACCAGTGTGCCTCCAGCTGTTGCAAAAGTACAACTCCCAGAGATGTAGTTATGCAACAGCTGGAGGTACGCAGCTACAACTCCCAGCATGCCGAGACAGCCTTTTGCTTTTGAGTTGTAGTTTTGCAAGATCTTTAGGGCCACAGTTTAGAGACCACTGCACAGCGATCTCCAAACTATGGCCCTCCAGATGTTGCAAAACTACAAATCCCAGCATGGGCAGACAGCAAACTGCTGTGTTGGCATGCTGGGAGTTGTCCTTTTGCAAGATCTAGAGGGCCACAATTTAGAGACCACTGCACAGTGGTCTCCAAACTGTAGCCCTCCAGATGTTGCTAGGCAACAACTCACCCCCTTCCGTAGGATTGCCGCACCAGGGAGCCGCATCGCCGTCCTCTACCGCCCGCCCCCGATCGCCTCTGGCAAGTGAACTCCAGCGCCGGTCACATCATGGTTCCCCTGCTCTGCCCGGACTACAGTGGATGGGTAGACTGGGAAACCAAACTATAACCCCCCGCCCCCATTCTGCTATTGGTCGGTCGCTTTTGACCAACCCCTGTGGAGGTTGCTTCTCAGGACCCCCCCCCAGGGGTTTGCACAGGGTTCCTGCTGAATGATTCCAGTACTCCCTTGGTCCTTAAGTACCAGTACTTGTACGCCCTTGGTCCTTAAGTGGTAAATAAATGTAATTAATAAATGTAATTTTTATTATCTACTACTTATTTGCATTGTTTGACCAATACCTTGTATCAGGGGTATTCCTGCAAACTTTCTGAGGACCGATGCCCCCCCTTGAATGGTGCTGGACCACCATTCTAAAGAGGGTTCTCCTCACAGCAGCCATGTGGGGACTTTGTGTACAGCTGTTGTAGTCACATGTTGATGAGACAAGTATCTATGACTGCTTAAAAGCTGATTAAGATTACTTACTGCGGAATTATCAAAAGGTAGACAAGGCCAAATAAGGCAGCTAAAATTAATGAAAGAATGACTGCACTGGTAAAATATTCATCATGAAGCTGGTGATACTGTTAAAGAGAAAAACAGTGTTTAAACAAAAACAGGCACAAAGTACAAAGTAATAATGTTAATACATTTTTAATTTTCTGAGATTTATCCAAAAACTCATACCAAATTGATACACCATTCCTTTCCCAAGATATGTGAATTTATTCAGACAATTGAAGGAATCCATCAGATTAAACTTAAAGGGGTATTCCAGGCAAAAACTTTTTTTTATATAAATCAACTGGCTCCGGAAAGTTAAACAGATTTGTAAATTATTTCTATTAAAAAATCTTAATCCTTCCAATAGTTATTAGCTTCTGAAGTTTTCTGTCTAACTGCTCAATGATGATGTCACGTCACAAGAGCTGTGCATGATGGGAGAATATCCCTTGCATGATGGGAGAATATCCCCATAGGAGCTGAACAGCTCCCGGGACGTGAGTCATCAGAGAGCAGTTAGACAGAAAACAGCATTTCAACTTCAGAAGCTAATAACTATTGGAAGGATTAAGATTTTTTAATAGAAGTAATTTACAAATCTGTTTAACTTTCCGGAGCCAGTTGATATATAAAAAAAAGTTTTTGCCTGGAATACCCCTTTAATTTTAATAATGGAAGTGAATATCAAGTGATGGGTGGGATAATATAGTCAGGTGGTGTATATAGGCATACATACGCCTCAATGTACAAAATGCACACACCTTAACTGTGTAATCACGCCCATCACATGCTATTTACTGCCATTTTTAAAATGTATTTTGTTTTTATGCAGTGCACTCTGACAATAAAACTAACATGTTTTTTGTATTATGTAGGTCAAAATTATTAAACTGATAGACATGTTTTCAAACTTATCTATTATTGTACACATTTTTGTTGATCCATTTAGTGGTTTTTGTGAAAAACAAAAAAATCGTGAAAAATTTGCATTTTTCTAGATTGGAAAGGATCTACTTGTAAGAGAAATAGTCATGCCAAATAAATGTAGTTATTAATTCACATCTACAATATGTCTTCTTTATGTTTGCATAATTTGTTATACATAACTAACTTTTTTAGGGCATTAGAAGGCTTATAATATTATGAGCATTTTTTCACAATTTCATGGTAATTTCAAAATAACATTCTTAGTGACCACTTCAATTATGAAATGGATTTGAGAGGCCTGTATGCTAGAAACCCCCCCAAAATCACCCCATTTTAAAAACTGCACCCTTTAAAAAATTCAGAATAACATTTACAAAGTTTATTAACCCTTTAGGTGGTTCACAAGAATTAAGCAAAATGAAGGGACATTTTTTAAAGAAAACGGTCAGCCGTTCACACACACTATAACACGATACACTGGGTTATATTGCGGGTGAACAGGAGATCGATGCGGGGTCTCGGACTGCTATACCTACCTGCAGTCCGGAGCCCCGGTCCCCGAAGATCACCCTCTTCCAGTGCTGACTTGCACTTTGAGGTGGGGCCGCCGGCTAGATTTAAATATTCATAAGTGCCGAAATATTAATAAGGGTCCGAGACCCCGCGTCGTTCTCCTGTTCACGCACACTATAACCCGATGTATCGCGTTATAGTGCAGGTGAACGGGTGACCATTTTTCCTTAAAATTTCAATTTTTTTTTTTTAGCATTTTTCTTGTTTCTACTATATTTTTTTCAGTGACATGGAAGATATTAACATAAATAAATAAATAAATAAAAATAAAAATCACATTTAAATGTATTACCCCAATTTTACAAATATTTCATACGCCATCCTAGTGTGCTCCCTGACTCAAATACAGGCCTAAGACATTATGAAGCACATAGTGGATTTTGACACCTCCTTTTTCTTAGGATACTTTGCAGTGCCCACCGAGATACGTGTACAGTGGAAAGACCCCACAATGTGGCAGTAACCCATATGTGGTCATAAACTGATTTTTGGGCACACAGCAGAGCACAAAAGGAATGTTGGAATTTTGGATGCAGATTTTGCAGAATGTGTTTTCTCACACCAGCTACATTTGCAGTGCCTACCATGGTACCAGTACAATGGAAAAATACCCCAAGTGACCCCATTTTGGAAACTACACCCCTCAGAGAACTCATTTAGGGGGATAGTGAGCATTTTGACCCCACAGGTGATTGAGGATAGTTTTTAACATTAGGCCGGGAAAATTAAATTTGTAATTTTTATGCACAAATTGCACATTTAGCACAAGTTAGCTCATTTTTACAAGGAACACAGGAATAATAGTACTCCAAATTGTATTACCCAACTTCTCCTGAACGTTGCAGAATGTGTTTTCTCACACGAGCTGCATTTGCAGTACCTACCGTGGTACCAGTAGTGGAAAATCCCCACAAGTGACCCCATTTTGGAAACTACACCCCTCAGAGAATTCATTTAGGGGAGTAGTGAGCATTTTGATAGTTTGTAACATTAGGACGTGAAAATAAAATTTGTCACTTTTATGCACAAATTTTACATTTAGCACAAATTGGGTCATTTTCAAGGAACGCAGGAATAATAGCACCCCAAACTTTATTACTCAACTTCTCCTGAAGACACCAGTACCCCATTTGCGGCATGTTATCTTCTGCTTGGGCAGACGGCAGGGCTCAGGAGAGAGATAGCACCAAGCCCAAGTTCAGGTCTACTTTGGTCACATTTATTGTATTGTGCTTAGAGGTGTAAAAATTGTGGAAAAATTACCCCATTTTAGAATCTACACCCCTCAAGGAATTCAAAAAAGGGCGTATTGAGCATTTTGATCCAACTAACGTTTTCCCATAGCTAATGCTTTCGGGATAGTGCAAATGGAAAATTTTTACTGCATCACAGATATGCCATTAAAGTGCCTTATCCGTTGTGCCCAGTTTGCGCCACCAGAGACTTTCTACCCAGGTATTGTTATGTGGGTTCTCCTGTGTATGGCAATACCCAATAAGTGGCATGGTCTATGCAGCCTGGGCACATTGCAGGGCTCAGAATTAACCCCTTAAGGACTCCGGGTTTTTCCATTTTTGTTTTTTCCTCCTTACCTTTAAAAAAATCATACCTTTAACCCCTTAAGGACTCAGCCCATTTTGGCCTTAAGGACTCAGACAATTTAATTTTTACGTTTTCATTTTTTCCTCCTCGCCTTCTAAAAATCATAACTCTTTTATATTTTCATCCACAGACTAGTATGAGGGCTTGTTTTTTGCGCGACCAGTTGTCCTTTGTAATGACATCACTCATTATATCATAAAATGTATGGCGCAACCAAAAAACACTATTTTTGTGGGGAAATTAAAACGAAAAACGCAATTTTGCTAATTTTGAAAGGTTTTGTTTTCACGCCGTACAATTTATGGTAAAAATGACATGTGTTTTTTATTCTGAGGGTCAATACGATTAAAATGATACCCATTATTACATACTTTTCTATTATTGTTGCGCTTAAAAAAAATCACAAACTTTTTAACCAAATTAGTACATTTATAATCCCTTTATTTTGATGACCTCTAACTTTTTTATTTTTCCGTATAAGCGGCGGTATGGGGGCTCATTTTTTGCGCCATGATCTGTACTTTTTTTTGATACCACATTTGCATATGAAAAACTTTTAATAAATTTTTTATAATTTTTTTTTTAATAAAATGCATTACAAAAGTAGGAATTTTGGACTTTTATTAATTTTTTTCGTTCACGCCGTTCACCGTACGGGATCATTAACATTTTATTTTAATAATTCGGACATTTACGGGGGACAGAACGGGCAGCGGCGCCGATAGCCAGCGGGAGAGAGAAGGGCCGGCAGCAGGGCTCTAGACCTCCTGCCTTTCCTGGGGGTGTATCGGGGTATACACGCGCACACACACCCTCATTTTACCATGGATATTTGGGTAAAAAACTTTTTTTACCCAAATATCCTTGGTAAAATGAGGGTGCGTGTTATAGGCCGGTGCATGGTATACCCTGATAAATACGACAATATCTAAGGCCATCCTTAGTGAACTGGACTCCTGAGCGGCCCACAAACTCAGAAATCTGGGCCTCATAATTTTCAGGGACTGGGGTCCACACAGGGTCACTTGTTTCAGATGCAGGCTCAGGCAGTGTGCTGCGATGCCTTTGTCGTGGTTCCTCCTCACTACTGGAGGAGGATGAGAAGGAAGACGATAAGTGGAATGGGGCATATTCCTCTTCTGCCTCACTGGCCGTCTCAGAGGAAAGAAGGTCATAATCCTCTTCTACTGTGAACAGCCTTTGCGATAAGCTCAAATTTGGGGTGTGGTGTATGTAATGCTTTAACACGTGTGGGAGATATGTCAGGTAGGGGTGTATGTAGTGATTTAACATATGTGGGGGGTCTGAGAAATATTAGATTTATTCACCTAACCAAAACATCCCTAAAGCCCTGCCTATAATAGGAACCTAAGCTCAACTTATATACTGTGTGTATATATATATATATATATATATATATATATATATATATATATATGAGTAGAAAATGGTGAACTTGAACTCACCGTCTGTGTAGTTCCTTCATACACGGGACCTCCATGCGGCAGGGAGACGTTTAGATGAGAGCGCTCAGAGGCTAACAGCTGTTTTCACACACAGCTGTTTGCTTCTTCCGGCCTCACTTACGTCACTGCGCTTCACCTGAATATATCTGGTCTAGGAGCAATCATCATCCAGGTAAGGAAAAAGGTGAAAAAACTTTATTAAGTGTACAAAAATGAGATTATTAAAAAATTATGTTAGAAGATTTCAAAAATATTAATAAGGAAATATGCAATATGTCCAACATAGAATAATTATAAAAAAGGCATAAAATCTATTCTGTCGTTCAATCCCACGGGACCCTGTGCATCTAACAGGAGGCTATGCCGATCACCACTAGGGGGAATTTTATCTCTCTCCAATCCACCAAACGGGAGGCACGCTGGATCCTACAGACAGATGCACAGGGTAGTAAACCAAAGTCTCTGTGTAGACTGTGTAAACGCCCAAGTGTGGATATTCACCACCTCCACGATAGAATCATATATAGAAAGAAATGGGCTATAGGCTTTTGAAATAAATTCCAGGACTCACGTTTAGACGGTTCATCTTTTTCTTATTTATTCAGATGTTTCTGCAGTATTAAGTCAGCTTTTCAGGTGGGATGTCGGCACACATCCAGTCAAGCAGAGGTCTAAATCTTACTGACTAGGAGCCATCAGGGTCATGATGCGACCTCCCCCTTACTCATGTGTACTAGATACTGGAATTCCAGAAGAAGATATAGGAATCTCACACCTGGTGAAATCAATCAGTTAGTATCAGGTAAAGGAACAAATTGTTTTTTGTATGTGTATGCAATCCAATAGGATGTACGATCCGCTATAATTATATGGTAAAATATGTGCAATTTCCTATCTGGCTCTGGATTGTATGGTGTTATCTATTTATAAAATGCTCTATAACTACAGACTTCATTTAAGCCTGATGGGGAAGTCGTTTCCATATGGGTAATCCAATAAGCTTCCCTTTGCAAGAGACGCTTGCGGTTCTGACTGTCATTTGTCTCTGCGTGAACTTGTTCTAGGATTTGCCAAAGAAGTTCATTCACATTGTGGTTTGCTTCTAAGAAGTGTCTTGCTACTGTTGTCTCGCTATATTTAGTAGATTCTCCTACTGTTTTAGTTGTTAACGCTTTCCTGATATTATTCTTATGTTCTGCTATTCTTATTTACATTTTTCTACTGGCTTGACCGATGTAACTTTTGCCGAAAGGGCATTTCAACATATAGATCACATTTTCAGTATTACATGTGAAGAAACCACGGCAAGGAATTTTTAAACCTTTTTTAGGATGATGAATATTCTCTCCTTCAATTATATCATTACAATGAGGACATGATAAACATGGGTGCCTTTACGTTTAGTTCCTAGAAATGTCTGATAATCTTTTTTCTTTTTCAAAATGTCACCCCGTATTATCATGTTTCCTATTGTTTTTCCTCTATTGTGTATAAACATGGGGGGTTCTTTAAACAGTTTACCGTATTTGGGGTCAGATTTTAATATTCCCCAGTATTTATTAATAGTTTTTTAATTAAATTAATTGTGTCTGTCATATGTACTAATGTACATTACTCTTTCCATTTTTTTCTTATTTTTTTCTTTTTTCTTTAATAAATCAACTCTGTCTAGAGAGGACACATCATTTTCTACTTTTTCTAGTTCTTTTCTCGAATATCCTCTACTTTCGAATTTTTCGGTAATAATTCTCTTATTTCCCTCATATTCCTCTCTTTTGTTAATTATTCTTTTGGCTCTGATATATTGACTTTTAGGTAAACACCGAAAGATACTAGGATTATGGAAACTTTTTTTATGTAACATATTTTTATCTGTGTTTTTAATATAAAAGGTTGTATCAAATTTTTTGTCATTTTTTGTAACTTCTACGTCCAAGAATTGTATTTTATGACTGTCCTATGTAATTGTAAATTTAATTGTCGGGTGTACCATATTTAGTTTATGTACAAATTCTAGGAGAGATTCCTCTGCCCCCCCCCCCCAGAGCATGAAAATATCATCCACATAACGTCAGTGGAGTTTACATGTCTGGGGAGGAAAAGACGAATCTCTCCTCGAATGCATGCATGAAGATATTTGCAAGAATTGGGGCGACGGGAGACCCCATCGAAATTTCACCCACTTGCAAATTCTATTTTGTATGAAAACGAAAAGTTTCTGTGTAGAACAAAATCTAATAAACTCCTCAAAAATGCAATCATTTGGTTGCTCAGCTTTTTGTTTTTGCATAGGACTTCATGTATGCATTCGGCCCCTTCTGATTGAGGGATATCAGTATAAAGACTTCGCACGTCCATTGTACATAAAAATTTGACATTAGTAGTATCCAGTTCATTAAGGAATTGAAAAAAAATGAGTAGTATCCTGAACACAGCGATCTAATTTTTAATCTCAGGTTGGAGGAAACTGTCCACAAGGATCGCGAGTGGCTCCAGCAGGGAGCCCGTACCCGAAACGATCGGGCGCCCTGGGGGCCGGTCGCGATCCTTGTGGATTTTGGGGAGGAGGTACAGTATAGGGGTTCGAGGAAAATCTACCAATAAACTACTGTACATTCTTTTAGAAATAACACCGTTCTCTAGAGCTTGATTAATAAATGTATCAATGTCTACTTTTCATTTCGGAGTAGGGTGATTTTTCAATAGTTAATATACATTTTTATCATCTAGCTGTTTGTTAGCTTCCAACATATAATCATATTTATGCATCAGTATGATGGCTCCCCCTTTCTCAGCACGTTTGATGACAAGGGAGGGGTCATCCTGCAATTTTTTTAATGCAGTTCTTTCTTCTTTGGATATATTGGAGCGAATTTTACCCACATTATTCAATTTTTCGCTAACTTCTGCAATTACTATTTGTGAAAATGTATTTACACTATTAGAGGCAATCTAGGGTATAAATGTAGATTTTTTTCTCAAAGAGTCTGGAACAGTTTGGAGAGGTATTTCAGCCAGAGAGAAAGCTGTCTCATTATCGTGCAGATACATTTTCATTTTAATATTCCGATTTGAAATAAAAAATGTCTCTATCATGAAATGGAACAAATCCCAATCCCTTATTAAGAATACTTTTTTCTTGTTCCATAAGAACATGGTCGGAAATGTTCACAATCAAATTTTCTTCTTTTTTATATGTTCTGGTGTTATTTCACTTTTTCTTTGTCCTTGCACAGGGTCCAGTGGGATTGAACAACAGAATAGATTTTATGCCTTTTTTTTTTTTATAATTATTCTGTTGGACATATTGCATATTTCCTTATTAATATTTTTTGAAATCTTCTAACATTATTTTTTGATAATATCATTTTTGTACACTTAATAAAGTTTTTTCACCTTTTTTATTACCTGGATGATCGCTCCAAGACCGGATAAATTCAGGTGAAGCGCAGTGACGTAAGTGAGACCGGAAGAAGCACACAGCTGTGTGCAAAAACAGCTGTTAGCCTCTGAGCGCACTCATCTAAATGTCTCCCTGCCGCATGGAGGTCCTGAGAATGAATGAACTACACAGATGTGAGTGCAAGTTCACCCTTTTCTATTCATACATTGGATGCCACGTCAGCTTTTTTTTCGTAATTTAGCACCCCGGCAGTAGGAATTTTGAGCAGCTTTGGCAACTGAACACGAACACGGACACCAACTCTTACCGCCTAATCTAGATGTCCGCTACCCTAACACCCTGCCTATAACTGGAACCTGAAATCCTAATATATATATATATTTTTTTTACAAAAAAACGGATGCCAACTACTATCGCCTAATCTAGACGTTTGCCACCTAGCACAGGAACCTAACTCCTAACAACTATTTTTTTTTAGATAGATATATATATATATATATATATATATATGTTTGTTTTTTTACTTTTTTTATAACAGAAAAAATAAAAAAATTAAATCCTGCTCTAGAAAACACTGTAGTGGCATGTTTATGACAGTAGGGGAGCTGTTGTACAGCTAACTAGCTGAAACAACAGGTGGGGGAAAAAAAATCACAGATCTTCACTTGGAAGTGAAATTAGCTGCAGGGCAGGCTGATCACAGAGCCATAGCAGCCAGAGCTCCACAGATGGGGGACAAACACTTTTAGCATTGGACAATGGGGACACCTGGAACACGGAGGGGAACACTGGGATCACTGGGGACACTGAGGGCATGGAGATCAGATCACATACACCTTTCTGTTCACCTTATGGGAAACAGAATGGGGGTGAGCAGAGCGGTGTTTTTTTATTTACATTTGACTGCTTTGGTCACCCTGGACCATCCAATCGCAGCCAAGATGACAAGGAGCTGCCTAATCTAAACATCGGTGATGATTGGTGCTGTGTTTTAAAGGGGGGGGGGGGGGGGGGGGCACGAAACCCTCTTGGGTCCAGACACAAGATGGCTGGCTATCAGTGATAGCCACCATCTTACTGGGCACGGTGCTGTACGGTCAGTGGCGGCCGGTATGTACATGGCGAACATGTACGTCACAGGTCGGGAAAACCTTTCCACCAGACCATGACGTACATGTATGTCGGTAAGGGGTTAAAAGAAGTCAAACTTATGTTGTTAAAATATATATATATATATATATATATATATATATACACACACACACACATACAGTGGGGATCAAAAGTTTGGGCACCCCAGGTAAAAATGTGTATTAATGTGCACAAAGAAGCCAAGGAAAGATGGAAAAATCTCCAAAAGGCATCAAATTACAGATTAGACATTCTTATAATATGTCAACAAAAGTTAGATTTTATTTCCATCATTTACACTTTAAAATGGCGTCTGCAAAAGTTTGGGCACCCTGCAGAATTTACAGCATGCACTGCCCCCTTTGCAAAGCTGAGACCTGCCAGTGTCATGAATTGTTCTCAATCATCATTTGGGAAGACCAGGTGATGTCAATCTCAAAGGTTTTAAATGCCCACACTCATCTGACCTTGCCCTAACAATCAGCACAATGGGTTCTTCTAAGCAGTTGTCTAGAAATTTGAAACTGAAAATAGTTGACGCTCACAAAGCTGGAGAAGGCTAAAAGAATATAGCAAAACGTTTTCAGATGTCAATATCCTTTTTTCGGAATGTAATTAAGAAATGGCAGTCATCAGGAACAGTGGAAGTTAAAGCAAGATCTGGAAGACCAAGAAAAATATCAGACAGAACAGCTCGCAGGATTGTGAGAAAAACAATTCAAAACCCACCTTTGACTGTGCAATCCCTCCAGAAAGATCTGGCAGACACTGGAGTTGTGGTACACTATTCCACTATAAAGAGATACTTGTACAAATATGGTCTTCATAAAATAGTCATCAGAAGAAAACCTCTTCTACGTCCTCACCACAAAAATCAGCGTTTGAACTTTGCAAATGGATATAGACAAGCCTGATGCATTTTGGAAACAAGTTCTGTGGACCGATGAGGTTAAAATTGAACGTTTTGGCAGGAATGAGCAAAGGTAAATTTGGAGAAGGGGAACAGAATTTAATGAAAAGAACCTCTGTCCAACTGTTAAGCATGGGGGTGGATCAATAATGATTAGGGTTGTATTGCAGTCAATGGCACAGGGAACATCTCACGAGTAGAAGGAAAAGTGGATTCAATAACATTTCTGCAAATTTTGGATGCTAACTTGATGCCATCTGTGAAAAAGCTGAAGTTAAAGAGAGGATGGCTTCTACAAATGAATAATGATCCTAAACACACCTCGAAATCCACAGGGGATTACATCAAGAGGCGTAAACTGACGGCATTGCCATGGCCTTCACAATCTCCTGACCTTAACATAATTGAAAATCTATGGATAGACTTTAAAAGAGCAGTACGTGACAGACAGCCCAGAAATCTCAATTGTGCCTGAGAGCTTCCGGGGCATTATTTCCACTATCTATGATACCTTATTGTCTACCCCCCACCAAATTGCCGTACATCAGGTGCGGGAAGTTATATCCGTCCCCGTCTTCTTAAGACCCGACAAGAAATTAGCAATTTAATTGTAGCGGAATAATTCTGAGTCGGGTAGCTTATAGAAGGCGCGGAAGTAGGCAACTGGATTGATACCCAATCTATCAATAAAGTCACCTATACGCCCCGGCTATCATTATTTACACTATATATGATACCCTATTGTCTACCTCCCACCAAATTGCCGTACATGATTGCCTGGGAGAACAACCTTGGGAAGGATATTGATTTGAAAGATTGGATCCTTAGCGCCTCTGTCAACTGCAAACTCTCCATTAACACATCCTTGCAGGAAGCGGGCTGGAAAGTGCTCCTTCACTGGTACTTGTCCCTACTAGAATAGCTAAAATGTACCCCACAGCTTCTTCATTATGCTTCCGTAATTGCCAGCAGATGGGAACTATGTTTCATATTTGGTAGGCTTGCCCACGTGTAAAACGCTTTTGGATACGGGTCTATTATTTTATTTTGTCGGTAACAGGTGTGAACCTCGCGAAATCCCCGGAGCAAGCTCTACTAAATGCCCCAATACCGAATATCTCAAAGGGACTACGCAAACGTATTTCCTACATCTTTCTAGCCGCTAAGATAGCCATAGCGACTAATTGGAAATCAAGTTCTATTCAATTTCAGCTGATACGCCCCAAGTTAAATTGGATAATGGCTAATGACAAATTTACAAGCCTTTTAAATGATTCCCAACAGACGTTTGAGGCTACCTGGAAACCTTGGGTGGACTATCTGGGTAATCCTTCTTGAAGTTTCTGTCTCTGTTCTTTTCTGCTCTTACCTTCCTTTCTTTTTATCCTACTGGAACTATTCTCCCTCCCCTGTTTCGTTCCTTGCGCTGTTTCCCCTGTGTGTCTGTCTTTGTATTGTTTAAAACCCAGTGTCACCGGGTTAATGTGTCTGATCATATACTGGTTGATTCAGGTAGCTTTGGCTCCTTCCAAAGGCTCATCTTGTGTCTCTTGTTCAAGCGGAGGAGCCTTCATAGGAATCCCTTAATGGGAAGCCACAACTGATTTGTGACTTGCGATCCGAACCTTTCGGACTTATGCCTAATATATTGCTAACTTGTTGGGGTATACATTTCGGGGTATTACAAGCCCTTAATCTTGGCAAGGTATGATGACGGGATTGGCGTGTGACGACAATTCCGGTCAGAAAAAATGAAATCACCTGGAAAACAAGAGCTGGACGACAAAACATCACAAAAGCCCAATATGGATAACCTATCATATGTGTTCTGGCATAGTGTATCATACTAAAGATAACAGAACAGAAATGAAGGTGTTCAAATACATCAAAATGCACATGGAGAAAAAGATGCACAATATGGTCATGAGAGATCTGAATATGTACTGAGTGAGTACAAACTTATGATACCTTGCTATGATTAAGGGTTTGTAATAGCCCAAAACGCGTCGGCGTGTCTGCTTTTAGTTCTTTTCATTTTTTCCATGTTTTATTGCCTTTATTTAAGTTTGGATTTTAACAGCCACATTGCTGTGAAGCTGGATCCCTCACCTTCTATTGTTTGTCAACACGGGCAGACGGCCCGCTTTGTCCGAGCTCCAGCACTTCAGATTACAAAGCAATCCCTTCACCAGTGGTCCCTGTGGTGAGTGCGCTGAGTTGCAATTTTTCCTTTCCATTTAACAATTGAAAGACTCTTGGCTGGCTACAAAAAGCGTTTACAAGCTGTGATACTTGCCAAAGGGGGCAGTACAAGATATTAACTCTGCAGGGTGCCCAAATTTTGCAGACGCCATTTTTTTGTTTTCTGTTATTTTGAAAGTGTAAATGATGGAAATAAAATCTAACTTTTGTCTAATCTGTAATTTTATGCCTTTTGGAGATTTTTCCATCTTTCCTTGGTTTCTTTATGCACATTAATACAAATTTTTACATGGGGTGCCCAAACTTTTGTTCTACTGTGTATATATATATATAGATATGTATATATAAAAAAAACTCCAATGGCGCAGCACTCCAATAAAAAAGGTGCATTTTATTCACACATATCTCAGTACAGCTTACTGAGATATGTGTGAATAAAATGCACCTTTTTAATTGGAGTGCTGCGCCATTGGAGTTTTTTGTCTAAAGGAGGCACTGATCTGGTCTGAACGCTGGCACCCATCTTGTTTTTGGGACTGAGCTGTGCTGTAATTACTTTTTACTCTCTCTCTCTCTCTCTCTCTCTCTCTCTATACACACACACACACAGACAAAATGCTTGAGAATGGCAGCGTGATGCTGCTGAAACATTGTATCATTCACATGGGTAAATAAACCTATTTTGCTTTGCACTTTATGGGCGTGCTGCAAATATCAATTTTTTCTGAATCTATCTTCATGGTCTGCGATTGGGATTGTGCACTTTACCTGCCTGCACCCTAATACACTTTGGACTGCATCTGGTTGTGCTGCCCCCACTCTTGTAGTTTATATATGTTTAAAATTGTCCGCTTTTGACCCGCTATAACTTTCATGTTCTATAAATTTTGCCAGTATCACTTTTGCATACATGGGATGTGACCAACCAAAAAATCATTAATAATGGACTTAAGTATTTTTTTTAATGTTTATGGAATCATTGACAATATATTTTGACAGTTCAGACATTTCAGCTCTTTTTGCTGCCAAGAGCTTCAGACAGGAATGGATAGCTGTAACGGTAAAACAAACAAAAAAAAAAACACCTCATTTCCTGGAGCTGATGGTGGTTGCCATACTTATAAAATCACCTTTTTATTTCTCAGTCAAGTGTCAAGGAGGCAATTTAGCTTGATTACCGTAATCAATATCGTATCTTGCGCATCCAGTCAGGCAGATGTTGCCCTCAGTGTCCGTCTTGGGCCCACTGCTCAGGACTCAATAGATTATATTGGTATTCTAGTATTTTCCATGTTACTAGTTCTTTAAGTCTGATAGCAGAGAAGGTGCAGAGTGAATCAGGTAGCCTCTCTGCCCCAATGGGAGTCCTATAAATTGCCCTGTATATATTGTAGAGGGGGGGGGGGGGGGGGGGGGCTGCCTTGTTCTTTTTGGTTTCAGTTCATGCTGAGGTACAGTGTGGAGAAGTCAGAGACAGAAGTTTGGGTGATCTGAGGAGGCCTCAAGCTGATCAGAAGTCTAGTCATGCAACCATGCATCTTCTAAGGAAAATCCCCTATGCTCAGGTGAACGTCAAAGCCTAGCGGTAAGCACTAAACTCTGGGGCAAGTAAGTCAGTAGTCTTCAGTCAGTCAGTCTGCAGCACCAAAGTTAGCATGGGTTGCATCACAAGTCAGTCACCATACAGAACAGCACAAACAACTAGAAGTCCCAGCAAGGAGATAGGCTTCCAACATTTACTCTGCACCTCCCTCCCAAATCCATCAATAGATTTTTTTATAACATTATTTTTATTAAGATTAGGAGTATATTTAGATGCGTGGCAAGTGATGAAAATCTCTAAACAGTGGTATGTTAAAGGGGTACTCCGGCCCTAAGACATCTTATCCCCTATCCAAAGGAGGGGATAAGATGTCTGATCACGGGGGTCCCGCTGCTGGGGCCCCCCGCTATCTCACATGCAGCACCCACCTCTGGGAGACTCGGCAGACTCCAAGGCTGCAGCGCTGCGTGCAGCTCCCAGAGGTGGGTGCTGCATGTGAGATAGCGGGGGTCCCCAGTGGCAGGACCCCTGTGATCAGACACCTTATGCCCTATCCTGTGGATAGGGGATAAGATGTCTTAGGGCTGGAGTACTCCTTTAGCATTACCTAAGCAATATAAATAAATAACATTTTTAGAGGATAGTATAGATAGACAATGAATGGAGTAGTGACCCCTCACAATTTGACATTTATTCCCTGTCCTGTGGGTATGGGAAAGAAGATTTAACTTGGAATACCTCTTTAAGAGAAGTCCACTAGAATTTGTCTAAGTTTACTCTCCCGTCTTAACAATAAATAAAATATCATAATAAAGAATCCCGCTCAAGGCCCTCACACACTTTAGGGGAAAATTGTCAAAACCCAATTGTTTGGGGGCAGCCTACAACTATCCTATAACTGATAATGTCAGGGAAGAGGAGGATTGGGCATGTTAAATTTCAATGCCTGTGTATTAATTCTAGTATTTTAATTCTAGTATAACTATAAGGCTGTGTTCATATACAGATTTGTAAGCATCTTTTTGAACCGACAATGGCTGAATAAAAACAGAACAAAAGTAAATAAGGCGGAAAAAAACGTGAACATAAAAATGGCTAAAAACAAAGCTCAAAAATGAGGTTAGCAAACGGTGTGTGAACAAAGCCTCAACCTCAAAAAATACAACACATACAAACCTCTGTTGCCATTACTAAAATTAATATGTCAATAATAGAACAGTTTGAACTGACATTCAAAATACTAAGATCCTGACAGAAACTTTTTATACCCCAATATTAATCTATAAACAGAAGCTAGTATATAACATTGTGAATTTTTATTATTTGGCATCACTAACCTTCTGCTCACGTTCGGCTTGCTTATATTTCAAACTTATAAAATTCAAATCTGACATTTCAGAATCAGTTTGTCGAGCTTCAATTAAACGACTGATGTAGCGATTCACACGGGTTCCTGGAGTATTGTGTACAACATTTGTAGAAAATGAAGAACGGTTCCTGAGTTTTTCGGAGGCTGTTCGCAAGGCTCTCCTCTAATATATTAAATGAGAAGGAAGGCAGATATCAAATATGATTAGCAACAGAAATCTTCAGGTAAAAGATGAGAACTGTCAAACTATACGCAGGATAATAAATGTTTTGACAGAGGTCACAAAAGATTTTAAAATTATTGTTAGATTCTTGTTTTGTCATACAAGGTTGAGTGAAATATATGCATAGGAAAAATTTGTATATGATGGCAACATTTGGGCTACAAGAACCAAACTTTAATTATCACATTATTTTGAATTACGTTCAGTTCAGCAGGGTCCAGGTTTTGAGGCCATAGTATGAACCGCAAAATGCCTCTATGAGCCTGATCTAAATCATTAAACCTTTTAATGTAAGTCACAAACTTTTTTTGTAAATTTAAAAGCTATGTGTAATACAAGTTTATAAGCCGCTTTACACTTAAAAAAAAAAAGTAACTAAGAAAATTGAAGATTATTATTAAAAAAAAAAGTTTGCTTCTGTCTCTAATCTGTAAAGAAAAACATTTTTTTTTCAAGTCCAGAGCTGGTCTCCTGGCCTTTCTGCAGAGATCGGTGTTGAAAGGTGCAGCTCGCGCTGTTACAGTTACCTTTTCTGATGAATGGAATTTGTACTTCAACCTTACTTGGCTTCATACAGTTGCCAACGTTACCACCCAGCGTGAGCTGCATCTCTCCATACTGATCTGTGCAGAACTGTCAGGAGACCAGCTCCAGACTTATGCTTTAATGTAGTTCTCAGATAAATGTATTGCCTAGGATTTCGTTTTTCGTTTTTTTTTTTATCGCACATTTTTCATTAACTTTTTTGTACATTATTATGAGGGCAGCCATCTTGCCTAATCAGTTTTTTATTTTTATTTATAGACATATGCCCCGTGGATACAAACAGATTTGTCTGGCACAGACCAAACAGACTATAATGGGATGGTTTATGAAGCATGCTCTGTGACCTGTGTAGAGGTCATTCTACAGGAAAAAGATGGCTGAGCTGTGAGCTTGAGCTATCATGAGTGGCATCTCCTCTATATACTGGTTTCACCAGTGACAACTACTGCTGGAAAATGATCTTTACAGAACAGGAACACTGTTTTAGACCGAAAGATTTCCGGATTTAAAACTGCAAGATATCAGGATTATTTTAAATTATAAATAGCAAAATGGAAAAATTCTTAAATAAAAACGTGTTTTAAACAAAAGGTTTTTCTATAATATCACATTTCCTTTAAATCTTGCAGTGTAAAATAAATTAAAAACATTAAAATACACTTTAAAAACCCCAACTATTAACTGTTTTACTATTCAGAGGAATTTATAGTCTAACTTTTTGACATTAAAATACATTTATAATACAACTTGTTGTGAATATTAAGGAGCTGATACAAATTTTCATTACCTTATCATCATCTTCACAAGTCATTACATTGGAAAATGGGATTTCCGCCTTGAACATCTTACGACAGTGCATGAGCTGAACTAGGAGATAGCAGACAGTCTTGAATTTCATCCTTTTGGCAGGCTTTATGTCAGACAGAATCAGTCCGGGAAATATCTGGCAAAAAAAAAATTGCATGAATTAAATTTTTTTTAAATATCTTTTATGGTTGCTTAACACTAGAAATTCTTAAGCTTAGTCTTGATAGCACTGCAATTAAGTTTCTACAGTCCTAAAGTCCATCATTAGTAATCATTTTAGCCTAAAATTTTACCTTAAATGTGAAGACGTTGCATGCCACAGGGCTTGTTTTGTTGCGCGACCAATTGTACTTAGCAATTATACATTTGATTTTACCATAAAAGGTATGTAATTTTTACAGATGCACTTTATGGTAATTCTTTGTATCAATACGATTAAAGCGATACACTTTCTATTATTATATTACTTTTCTTTTGAAAACTTGGCAAAATAAGTATGCTAAAAAAGTGCCCTATTTTAAACCGTATACCATTTTTTCCCCATATATGGGTCTGTAATAGGCCTAATTTATTGCGCTGTGATCCATAGTTTTTATCGGTATCATTTTTGTTCAGGTGGGACTTTTTGATCTCTATGAATTTTTTCAGATGTATGATGTGAACAAGAATCTGCAATATTGGTATTTTTTACGGTTACACCACTCACTGTACAGAATCGTACATATTTTTTTTAATAAAATGGGATGAGGGTGATTTAAATATTCATTAAGGGAAAGCTTATTTATATTTTTAACAACTTTTTTTTACTAGAAATTTTACACATTTAAGTCCCCATAAGAGACTATTAATAGCAATCTTTCAATTGCTATCAGTGTTCAGTGCTATGCAATGGCCTTTCTGATGGCAGACATACAAGAAGATCATTGGAGAGCAGCGCAAGGGAGAGACCTCCAATCGCCATTTTAATCCATTTGTCCCCCAAATTGCAACCTCAAACCCACCAGCAACTGTCCATAAGTATTTAGATGTTGTTATCAGGCTAGGCCCCTTTCACACTATAAAGTTGTTCCGTTAAAAGATCAGTTATAAACATCCGATAGAAAAGCCTTAATAACGGATGTTAAACGTCCGTTACAAAATCCCATTCAAGTCTATGGGATTTTTTGATTATCCGTTATGACCTGTTATAGCCCGTCATGAATAACAAACAGGATTTGTGATGGAAGAAAAAACAGCACATGCACAAATTTTTCTTCCGTCACAAGAAACGGGTAAATTAACGGCCGCTATTTTTAACATTGAAGTCTATGGCAAACAGATGAGCCTTTATGTCATCTGTTTGCACCTGGTTTATAATATCCATTATTGAGGTGACATCAGCAGACTTCTGCAGTTCTGAGAGACTACTACTACTCCCATCATGGAACAGACTTGTTTCCATGATGGGAGTAGTAATTCCCCAGCTGCGAGAGTATGCAGACAGCTGGGGAGGCTACATTAGTGTTTGTAATACTATCCCCATCATGGAACAGAGTCTGTTCCATGATGGGGGTTGTAGTACAGGGGCTGAGGGATTGATCGCACCAGATCTCACTTCTGAGACCCCATGTGATCAGAAGTTATTAAGCAGGGGAGCACGCGGCATGGTCCACAACCCTGCGGTGTATCGGTTGTTTTTACTTTCATTATGAAATCCCCAGCGGGGAGCCCTGAATGGTCGGTACCGAGGAGCCAATCAGGGCTCTCCACAGGTGAACATTGTGAGTGGCAGCGGGGGCCATATGTCTATTAAAAGCTCTGTGGGGGGCAAGATATCTAGCACTGCGGGGGGCAGACATATAGCCTATATATCTAGTCACCCCAGCGCATTTATAATATGACCCCCACTGCACATTAATAAAGATATGGCCCCCGCCAGCGCGCATATATATACTCCCCACGAGTGCATTTATAATATGCCCCCCACACAGCGAATAAATAAAGATATGACCTCCGCCAGCGCATGTGTGCATATATATATATATATATATATATATATATATATATATATACACACACACATATATACACCCCCGCAGCGCATTAATAAAGACATGACCCCCGCCAGAGCATATATATATATATATATATATATATATATATACCCCCATAGCACATTAATAAAGACATGACCGCAGCCAGCACACACATATATATATATATATATATATATATATATATAATGTGACGAACCGTCTCAGGGATTAGCTCTCGGATCGTCCTGGACACTGCCACGGGACACGTTTCCACTCAATAAACCCGCAGACAACGGTTATTCATGCAAGTCTGGCACCTTGCCAGCTTTATTTAGACAGGTTGCAGAGGAAAAACAAACATAACGCAGGAACAAAATAAAATCCTAGACCGTCTGCAAATGAAATACACCCTTTCCTTGCCACCTTATCACATATCCCCTCCTTTTCTCAGACCACCGGGAAGGAGCACATGTATTTGAAAGGCAGAATCCATCTGCCTTTCCTTTCTCTTGGACAACTTTTGTCCCACAGTCTCTGAAGTCCTTGACTTTTTTCTTCCGGACTTTTACCAGCCACCAATTACAAGTCTCTCGGTCACACCTCTCCAGTAACAGGTTCTTCACCCTGGTGTGGGCAGGGTTCTTGAAATTAAAGACAGAGAGAAACAATGCTTCTAATCTTTGTCTTCTTCTGGCTTGCCGGAACTCTGCCGGCCTCAGTGGCTTCACCAACCACTGTCTTGTTCTCTGTAGCTTCAGAGGACCTCCGACATGGGTCCATCTCAGTTTCAACTTTAGAGGACTTCCCACCTGGTTTCACCACAGTTTTGACTTCAGTGCATTTCTCACATGGTTTCACCTCATCCCTTCCAGCGTTCTCTTCAGGGGCACCAGCTTCCTCAGGTTTGGCTTCAGAGTCTTTGGCTCCTTCAGATTATTGTGTAGAATCAGCTTCTACTACTGTTTGGCTCTTCTCTGCAGCTTCTTCAGGCTTACTCTTCTCTTCACCTGTAGCTTCAGTTCAGTTGTACCATTCTCTTTACTCATAGCCTTTGAGGTTGACTCTGGTTTAGCTTCTGCTGCAGATGATTTCTCTGCCTCAGCATTACCTTCAGAATGTTTGGTCTGCTCAGGTTCAGAGGATTTCCCACCTGACTTCTCCTTAGTCTCCACTTCAGAGGATTTCACACCTGGTTTCAGCTCATTCCTAGCTTCAGAGGACCTCTCACAGGGCTTCACCTCAATCTTAGCATTAGAGGACTTTTTACCAGGCTTCTGAGAAAGCATCCCTGTATCCCGTAACTTCTGCCCCAAAAGCCTTTCTTGAGCCAATTCCACCATATCTTGGTCTCTGCTCTCTTTTAGAACTTCCTGGTCCTCTTCCTTTTTCTCAAATTTTCACTGCTTACACTGGAGCTAGCGGACTTCATCCTCTCACTGTCAAGTAACTCTGTCAAGTCCCTGACAGTATCTTCCGAATACAGCAATTGTTTCCTCAACTGTTCATTGTCCGCCAGCACAGCCATCTGCTCGTAGAGTTGCGCTCCCAGCAAAACCAAGGCAGCTACGTGGGACCTTCTGTGCGTTACGTTCTGCGCTTCCAGGCTCTCTTTTAAGATCTTATTGTCATCTTCCAGCTTTATATATTTCAGCTGCTCACTCTTGAGTTGTGCAGAAATCTTCTAACTGTCCAGCAACTGTTTCTTGGTCTTCTGTAACTCATTGATACATTTTCCACTCTCACCAATCTGTTCAGATAGATCTTAGATCTCCTGTTGCAAGTTCTTGTTTTCATGTTTCAGAGTCTCAACTTGTTCCAGGGCCTCCTCATACTGCTCATGGAGCAAGTCATTGTCATGAGGAGCAGATTGAAGAGCACGTGCAAAGGCATTCTTCGCCTTGACTTCCTCCTCAAGTTGTCTCTTAGCTTTAGAGACACTCTCCAGATTGCTGGCAAGATCATCAACTTCCATCTTCATTTCATTCTTCTCTTTTTCTATGTTTTTCATGGCTACCAGCCTAGCTTTGTGATCACTCTGCAGAGCCAAAAATGCACCAAGTAGAAGACTCACTACTTCTTCCTGGAATGACATCCGCTTGGCCAAACTCTGCACTTCACGCTCCTTGCTGGTCACAAGACCCTGGGAGCGGGACAGTTCATCCTGCAGAGCCACAAACTCCCTTTTGTGATGCTCCATGACTTTTTCCAGCTGAAGCCTCGCTTCTTGCTCTTTCTTAAAGTCAGCAAGCGATTTGTCCCTCTCCTCTCTCAAGCGATGTACCTCTTTTTCTTTCTCCGTCAACTTCACAGAAACCATCTGAAGGGTTTCTTCCAGATTCTGTATCAGCTCCAGTTTTTCTCCAAGGCCACCTCGTCTTTTCCGAGACCTTTTACTGACAGCAGTCTCCTCACTCTCGCTGTTAGACCTTGAGACATCCTCTGGTCCTCTGTCAGACACTCGACCCAGCTCTTCTCCATCTCTAGATGAAGTCTCCCCCTTTTTTGGGGTTGCGGCCACTTGTGACTCGTCATCATCAATAACAGGTGCCATCGACACCTGGCACTCTTCCTCTCCCACCACTTTGGCAACTCTGGAGACTCTCGCTAAACACTCCAGTCGGACTGGCAATCCCTTGATGGTAAGTTTGTTGCCCCTAGCAACAACTTTAATGGCTCTTGGCACCAGCGAGTCAGGGTGATTCCCAAACAGTCCTCTGAACTGTCTCTCGACTCCTTGGCAGACTTTTCTTTTGTCTTGTCACAGTCTCTCCATGGCCTGGCAAAAACTACTAGGGCTCCTGGGTCTGCAACAATATCGGGTACAGTGGTTCGACCTTCCTGGTTACAACCCCTCTCTGGTCCAGACGCCACATCTCCTTCACTTAGGACTCTGTGTGACCGTAAGCGCAGCCCCCAGCTCCACCGGTACTCTCTTCCGGAGTTTTGGTTTTTCCACAGCCATCTTCTTAGCTTCTATTCCAGTCACCTCTTTAACTTGACTCGCGGACTGTTCTTCAGCTCCCCTAGTGGTCTGGCACACTCCCGCCTGAGATATACCTAGGGTTTGCTGACACTCCCCGTCCTCATCCTTTGCTGAGTTACTGTCCCCTGCTATGTGGTGAAAACCAAGTGTTGTGAGCCTATCAGGTGTCCCTGCTCTAGTCACCTGACTATCTTCCCACAACTGCTGAAAAAACAGAAAATCCTTCCCCAGCACTACTTCATACTCTAAGGTAGACTCTATTGCAACCTTGTGACTTATGGTACCATAGGGAGTAGAAATACACAAATTAACTGTTTTATAACCCCAAATACCGGCTTGCATAGAAATTACAGCAGGGTCTGGATTTCTGCAGCTGGTTTTTACCGGACTTATTACACATTTTGGATCTAACAAAACCATCATCTTTTTACCTTCTATTTCCAGCTCATACAGGTTTTCTTTTGTCCTGCGAGAGGTGGCAACAGTACTCTTTATATCAGAACACATTAACTTAAGTGTTTCAAGAAAAACATTATCAGCCTGCGTAGGTTCACAATATACAGCACCATTCACACAGTCCAGTAGAGAACCCCCAGTCCTCACTACTTCCGGAACCTTTGTGTGCAAACTCTCAGGTGCACTCTCTGCATCCCACAGCTGCCAGAAATACGGAAAGTCTCTGCCCAGTACAATTTCAACTGTAAGTTACGCACATACCTCCATCATATGGCTTACTGCCCCAAAACATGTATCAACGGTAATAATAGGCATAATCCGAGATACAGTCTGGCAACACTCCAAGTCCACCCACAGTGGGATTCCGCCCACCAACAACTCACGGGACCTCGGCTTCATCCTGGCGACCACCAGTTGTGGCCCACGTCTGTTGCCCCCAGCAACGGCCTGCCGATGTCCTGTTTCCAGAAAAATAAATAAATCTTGATCTGTTGCCCCTAGCAACGCTCCTCCACAGACACCATCCTGTGCTTGAACTCCTCTGCTGGGCTCCTCCGACTTGCAATCTTACAGAGGGTTGCTCCTAGCAAGAGCTCCTCTCCAACTCGCCCGTTAGTTGTCCTTGGCAACGCGTTGCCCTTAGCAACGGCGTGCCGCATCCTCCACCAAAATGTGACAAACCGCCTCAGGGATTAGCTCTCGGATCGTCCTGGACACTGCCACAGGACACGTTTCCACTCAATAAACCCGCAGACAACGGTTATTCATGCAAGTCTGGCACCTTGCCAGCTTTATTTAGACAGGTTGCAGAGGAAAAACAAACATAACGCAGGAACAAAATAAAATCCTAGACCGTCTGGTCTGGACTACACATTTCAGCATGCCCTGACTACTAGTTGGTGAGCTACCCTCAGCCAGTTAAACATGTGACTCCGGCAAACTGTTACTCACAGTTCATACCACTTCTTGGACCACTCACAGATTCCAGCTGTGTGCTTCCTCAACAGGGTCCGAGTGTCTCCCCCTACAGCAACACGCTGTTTCCCAGGGAGAGCACAGATTAGACTGAGTCTCCATCTTATATACACCTCCCTTCCCTGCTACCTCATTACTTAAGAAGCAGGTGAGATATTCTTCAGGATGAGCAAAGGAAATACACCCATTCCTTGCCACCTTATCACCATATATATATATATATATATATATATATGTATGTATATATATATATATATATATATATATATATATATATAGTGACCCCTCGACTTATGATGGCCTCGACATATGATCATTTCAACATATGATGGCCTCTCAGAGCCCATCGTATGTTGAAGGCAGCCTCGACATATGATGCTGCTGTGTGTCGGGCCATCATACAAACAGCTATCTGACAGCGCTGACAACTTCACCAACTGACAGATAGTTGTATAATGTCCCCGTGTGCCCCGTTCTGCCTCCTGTTACTCACATGCTGTCCTGCTAACTCCGGCATGCTTCCACTGTGAGCTCCGTGTAAGCCCCCCCCCCCCCAGTGCAGCCATAGACAATAGTCTGCAGCATCTTGCTGCAGGCATCCAATGAGCTGCTGGCTGCCCTCCCCTTCCTTTCCTATAGAGCTGTAGTCGGCAGGATCGTAATGGAGGACATTATGTCCCCCCTGAAGGTATTTAAAGAACTGTACAGTACTGTATGCGATGTCACACATCACATACAATACATATACACACTATACACCCCATACATCAATGTTTCCCTATCAGTGTGCCTCCAGCTGTTGCAAAACTATAACTCCCAGCATGCCCAGACAGTCAATGGCTGTACATGCATGCT
The DNA here is from genome assembly GCF_029499605.1 of Hyla sarda. Lineage (NCBI taxonomy): Eukaryota > Metazoa > Chordata > Amphibia > Anura > Hylidae > Hyla > Hyla sarda. Next base: position 130,413,915 of record NC_079193.1, on the reverse strand, counting down.
GGGAGTTGTAGTTGTGCAACAGCTGGAGGCACCCTGGTTTGTTAAACACTCCCCATACACTCCACATACAATGGTCATCCCAGAACCAATTGGCAGTTTCCCATAGAGATATGTATTCAACATACAATGGTTCCGAGGCCCCAGAACCAATTACCATTTTTACATAGACATATGTACTCGACATATGATGGTTTCAACATATGATGGTTCTCCTGGAACCAATTAATATCATATGTTGAGGGACCACTGTATATATACCCCCTGCCAGCGCATTAATAAAGACATGACCCCAGCAAGAGCATTTATATATATATCCCCCGCAGCGCATTTATAATGTGTGTATATAGAAGCGCTGTGTGGGGAAGATAGCGCTATATGTCTACCCCACCAGCGCATCTATATACATATATCCCTGCAGCACTATGAATGAAAAGTATTTCTATCAGCATCATCGGGCCGGCTGGCTGCTGGCACTATGCGTTGCTGATAGACATACTTTTCACATATAGCGCTGCGGTGGCATATTATGACAAATGTGCTGCGGGGGGTATATATATATATATATATATATATATATATATTAAAATGCGCTGCCGGAGTCATGTCTTTATTAATGTGCTGTGTGGGGTATATATGTATAAATGCACTGGCGGAGGTCATATGTTTATTAATGCGATGCGGGGGTATACACATATATATGCGCTGGCGGGGGATATATATATATGCGCTGGCGGGGTCATATATTTATTAATGCACCGTGGGGGGCATATTATAAATGCACTGGGGGGATAGATATTTAGGCTATATATCTGCCCCCCCCCCCCCATAGCACTTTATATCTTGCCCCCACAATGCTTTTAATAGACATATGGCCCCTGCTGCCACTCACATTGTTCATTTTAAAACCCTACGGAGAGACCTGAATGGCTCCTCGGTACCGACCATTCAGGGCTCCCCGCTGGGGATTTCATAATGAAAGTAAAAACACACGATACACTGCAGGGTTGTGGACCATGCCGCGTGCTCCCCTGCTTAATAACTTCTGATCACATGGGGTCTCAGAAGTGAGATCTGGTGCGATCAATCCCTCAGCCCCTGTACTACAACCCCCATCATGGAACAGACTCTGTTTCATGATGGGGATAGTATTACAAACACTAATGTAGCCTCCCCAGCTGTCTGCAGACTCCCGCAGCCAGGGAATTACTACTCCCATCATGGAAACAAGTCTGGTCCATGATGGGAGTTGTAGTAGTCTCGGCTGTGGGAGTCTGTAGGCAGAGGTATTAAAACGGCTGTACATGACGGATGTTATAACGGATCTTAACGGATGAATATGCTCGTAATTTTGACAGACGTTATTCAGCAGTTAGCACCCATTATTATACATCCGTTTTTACAAAGAAAACGGATGTTTGACCCCTTAAAGACCAGGCCCATTTTGGCCTTAACCAGACCAGACCAAATTTATTTTTGCATTATCGTTTTTTCCTCCTTGCCTTCTAAAAATCATAACTCTCTTATATTTCCATCCACAGACCCATAGGAGGGCTTGTTTTTTTGCGTCACCAATTGTACTTTGTAATTACATCACTTATTTTACCAAAAAATGTACAGCACAAGCAAACAAATATTATTTATGTGGGAAAATTGAAAAGAAAACCACAAACTATTGTTTTCACGCTGTACACTTTCCGGTAAAAATGACATGTTTTCTTTATTCTGTGGGTCAATACAATTTAAATGATATGATATGCTTTTCTATAATTGTACCACTTAAAAAACAATCTCAAACCATTTTAACAAAATTAGTATGTTTGAAATTGCCCTATTTTGACCACCTATAACGTTCTAATTTTTCCGTATATGGGGCGAAATGAGGGCTCATTTTTTGCACCATGATCTTTACCACTTTTGCTTAGGTTTTACTTTTTATAAATGTCTTTTTTTATTTTTTTTTTATTAAATGTGACAAAAATTTTGGACTTTTTTTTTTATACGTTTACGCCATTCACTGTAGGGCTGCAGCTAACAATTATTTTAATAATCGATTAGTTGTCGATTATTTTATCGATTAATCGGAAAAAAATGGTCAAAATGCCCAAAAAAAGGGGTTCAGCTGATTCTACTTGAAAAATTATGTACAATGGCCATATTAAAAGTTTGTAGCATGTGATGTGACTAAACAGCAGCAATTTTATAAATTTTAATTTTTTTTACGTGTACACCGTTTACATAGTTACATAGTTAGTATGGTCGAAAAAAGACATATGTCCATCAAGTTCAACAAGGGAATTAAGGGGTGGGGTGTGGCGCGATATTGGGGAAGGGATGAGATTTTATATTTCTTCATAAGCATTAATGTTATTTTGTTCCAGGAATGTATCTAATCCTGTTTTAAAGCTATTAATTGTTCCTGCTGTGACCAGTTCCTGAGGTAGACCGTTCCATAAATTCACAGTCCTCACGGTAAAGAAGGCGTGTCGCCCCTTGAGACTAAACTTTTTCTTCTCCAGACGGAGGGAGTGCCCCCTCGTCCTTTGGGGGGGTTTAACCTGGAACAGTTTTTCTCCATATTTTTTGCATGGGCTCTCATTATTAATGATTCTGTACAGAAACCAGCATAAATTGGATACTGATGCATGGGTAACTGTCTGAACTATTAAAATAAAATGTTAATGATTCACTAACATTTTAATAGTTCAGACAGTTAGCCACGCGGTAGTATCAAATATGTAAAAGAAAAAATTATTTTACTTTTTTTGTATAGCAATAGGAAAAGGGGGAGCTAATTTTTATTGGGGGAGCAGTAAATTTAAATTTTTTTTCTTTACTTTTTTTAAATAGCAATCCTATACACATGTGTATGTGCAGACTGCAGACCATTGCTTTTACAGACCCCCTTTAGACAGCAGGGCCCCAAGACCACAGCCCCCCCCCTTGTAGAACGCAGGGCCCTCCTTTAGACCGCAGCCCCCCCCCCCCCACTGGTAGACAGCTCACCTGCAGCTATCCTCTGTCGAGGGCTGCCGCTCTGCTGCCCCGTTCTCCCGTCCGCATCACGTTGGACTATGGAGGACCATGTGACACACATACACTCTGCTTCCTCTGTAACATTACGACGGGCGCAGGGGAGGAGGTGGAGTGACGTGTATGTCACATGGTCCTCCATAGCACAACGTGATGCGGACGGGAGAACGGGGAAGCAGAGCAGCAGCACCAGCTGTAGGTGAGCTGTCTACATGGGTGGGGGCTGCGGTCTAAAGGGGGGCCCTGCTGCCACCGCCCGACATGTCCCCACTGCTGCCTTGCTCCTATCGCGTTCGGAAATGTCACCTCACACCAGCGGTGCGGTGCGGAGACAGTGGCGGCAGTGAATGAATGAAGCCGACATGACAGCAGACAACGAATCGGGCGATTATTTGATAACGGGATTCGTCGACAACGAATCCCGTTATCGATTTTAATCGATTACATCGATTAATTGTTGCAGCCCTAATTCACTGTACGGGATAATTAACAATATATTTTAATAGTTCAGACTTTCACGCACGTGGCGATACCAAATATGTGTTAATTATTTTTTTTTACGCTTTTTGGGGGGTAAAATGGGAAAAATGCACGTTTTACTTTTTATTGGGGGAGGGGATTTTTCACTTTTTAATGTAAAAAAATTTCACTTTTTTTTTTTTTTTTTTACACTTTGATAGTCTGCATAGGGGACTATTTATAGCAATCATTTGATTGCTAATACTGTTCAGTGCTATGTATAGACATAGCACTGATCAGTATTATCGGTGATATTCTGCTCTGGTCAGCTTGATCTCAGACCAGAGCAGAAGACCCCGGAAGGCAGCCGGAGCCAGGTGAAGGGACCTCCGGCTGCCATGCTGGATGATCGGATCCCCGCGGCAGCGCAGCGGGTAATCCGATCATTCATTCAAAGTACCGCACTCCCGCAGTTGCCGTGATCTGTATTGATCACAGCATCTGAGGGGTTAATGGCCGAGATCCGCGTGATCGCGGATGTCCGCCATTACCGGCGGGTCCCTGGCTGCTGATAGCTGGTGCTCGTGATCATGGCGGCCCGTATATGTACATCATGGTGCATTAAGTACCACGGCACCATGACGAACATTTACATCCATTGTCTTTAAGGGGTTTATAACGGATTAATGCTCATAGTGTGAAAGGAGCCTTAATGGGAGACATCAGTATGATCGTTGATGTATGCCATTAGTCGTAGGTCCCTGACTGCTTATGGGAGACGGTACAAATCTTGTGAGCGCAAATCTTGTGCTTGCTTCGTAGACTGTTAACATGCATGTAAGTAACAGGCTGCAGCAATGTACATTTATGTCGTGGTCCTCTAGGGGGTTATCCAGCCCTTAAAAAACAGAGCTGATTTCTTGAAAAAAACTGCACCAAGTTTATCCTCAGACTGGGTTTGGTTTTGCATCTTAGTTTCATTAAAGTGAATGTAGCCAAGTTGTAATAATACACACAACTTGCGGACTTGGTCTGGTGCTGTTTTTGGCAGAAATTAGCTCTGTTATTTTATTGCTAGATAACCCCTTTAAGGGGTTTGCAGACAAAGAAAATAATGTTTATATAAATAAGATGCAAAATTCTAAACACACTTTTTATTAAACACTTGGACACAACCCATTTTTGGCTTGAGGACACAGACAATTTTCATTTTTGCTTTTTATTTTTTCCTTTTCCTTAATAAGAGTCATGCTTTTATTTTTCCTTCTACTGTTCCATATGGGCTTGTTTTTATGCAACCAACTGTATTTTGTAATGCCACTCTTCATTTTACCACAAAATGTACAGCAAAACAAAAAAAATATATATTTTTTTTGTGGAGGGAAATTAAAAAGAAAACCACAATTTTGCATCTTTTAGGGTAGGGTCACACAAAGTGCATATGCAGTGTATATGAAACTGCGAGAAGTCACACTGGGCTTTTCCCGCCACAGCCCTGTGCATGCAATAAGGTTTAGAGATGACCGTGCATCTCTGAAGCTCACTGCACGCACAAGGCTGCGGTAGGGGAAAGCCCTGTGTTGTGTGTCTGCACGGCAGATTTCTTGCAGCGTCAAATACGCTAAGTATGTGCTGTGTGTGACCCTACCATTAATGGTTTTGTTTTTCTGGTGTGCACGTTATGGTAATAAAAAATGCCACGTAATCTTTATTCTGTAGGTCAATGAGATTAAAACATTTTATATAGTTTTTATTTTTATTTTATTTTTTTATAGAATCAGTATGTTTTCTGACCACTATAACTTTTTAACTTTTCCGTATATGAGGCTGTATGAGAGAAATATTTTTGCACCATGATCTGTACTTTTAATTTAATTGGTAACATCTCTGTTTTGATGGGACATTTTGATCACTTATTATTATTTTTTTTTGTCTAATACACCATGTGACAAAAAATCTGCATTTTTGGCACTTAATATTTTTTTATGTTTACTTAATTCACAGTGCGGGATTATAAATATTATATTTTAATAGGTCAGAGGTTGAACAATGACGCACGCAGCTGTACCAAATATGATTATTTTAATTTATTATATTTTTGGGTGGTTTTATATTTAATTATGGAAAGGTTGGTTTTATATAATTTTTGAAAAAAAACTTTATTTTTTACTTTACACTTTCCGCACAGGAGATTTTTATATACGATCATTAGCATTCAACAGTGAGATTGGCGCTCCACTGATACAGTCTGGCTCTCCCAGGCTGCATCAGTGAATCATTTATCCAGTGGTGGGAGGCAGGTATGGGGACCCTCCGGTGGTGTTTTAGCTCATCGGACCCCTGCAATCATGTAACAGGGGGTCTTGATGAGCTCCACTAAGCTAACTTCAATTTTATGTTTTGCTTTATACGTCATGATCAAGGCAGATCATGGTGTCTAAAGCAGCGATGGCAGGAGCGAGATTACTTATGTCCATTATTAACAGGGAGCTCCTGGTTAGTTGCTGTTAGTAGCCGTCCCTCATCTTCTAGCAAGCGTGTGCAATTCCTGCACTTGCTTCATAGTCAAGTGATGTTCTAGGGTGAACAGGTATGCCCAGGTACAAACAGGATGGGCCTACCTGTGTGCTCGATGTCGTCTAGGGCTTAAAGGGGTACTCACCTGGAAAACATTTTTTTCTAAATCAACTGGTGCCAGAAAGTTAAACAGATTTGTAAATTACTTCTATTTAAAAATCTTAATCCTTCCAGCACTTATCAGCTGCTGTATGCTCCACAGGAAGTTCTTTTCTTTTTGAATTTCCTTTCTTTCTGACCACAGTGCTCTCTGCTGACACCTCTGTGCATTTTAGGAGCTGTCTATAGTAGAGCAAATCCCCATAGCAATTTTATTCTGCTCTGGGCAGTTCTTGACATGGACAGAGGTGTCAGCAGAAAGCACTGTGGTCAGACAGAAAGGAAATTCCTCTGGAGCATACAGCAGCTGATAACTGATTAACTTTCTGGCATCAGTTGATCTAGAAAAAAAACATGTTTTCCTTTAGTACACCTTTAAATAAGTTGATCATACCTCCCCCCTTAAAAGTCTCTTCTCAAGACAAAACAAATCAATATTTTAATCTTTACTCATAACTAGGATATTCCAAGCCCCTTATTAGTTTAGGTGCACCTCTCTGTACTTTTCTAAGCTCCATATTGTTCCTTTTATGAACAGCACATTCCAGGTGAACCAGTGCCAATGCTTTATAAAGAATTTCATTGATACCCACCCTCTGCATCATATCACTGAACCAGTTGCTAATCCATTTACATATATCCTTCCCAGCATCCTCATTTTATATACTAACCTTTTGTGTGGCACAGCATCAAATGTCTTAAAGTCCAGATACACAACATCCACAGCTTCCCTGTCCAACCTAGAACTGACCTCCTCATAGAAGCTGATAAGATTAGTCTGACAGGACCAATTTCGCTTAAATCCATGTTGGTGCTGTTTTAGAAGGTTATATTCATTAAAGCGGTTATCGAAGAATAGAATAACAGAGCTTTTTTCTTTGAAAAGCTGCTTCCAGTCTGTCTCCAGTTCAATGGAACTGACTGCAGAACCACATCCAACCTGGAGACAGACGGGGAGCATTTTAGCTCTGTTTTTCTGTTGCTCGATAACCCCTTCAAGACACTCCAGAATTGGACCCCTTAAAAATCCTACCCACAACAGATGTCAAACCCTTAAGGACCCAGACAATTTTCACCTTAAGGACCTGGCCATTTTTTGCACATCTGACCACTGTCACTTTAAGCATTAATAACTCTGGGATGCTTTTACTATTCATTCTGATTACGAGATAGTTTTTTCGTGACATATTCTACTTCATGTTAGTGGTAAATTTTGCCGATACTTGCATCTTTTCTTTGTGAAAAATTCAAAAATTTGATGAAAAAATAGAAAATTTAGCATTTTTGTAACTTTGAAGCTCTCTGCTTGTAAGGAAAACAGATATTCCAAATAAATGATATATGGATTCACAAATACAATGGCCCTCATTTACTATTGCAAACCCGACATGTTTTGTCGGGTTGTGTGCCAGATTCTGTCGCATTGCGCCAGAAATTCTGTCTGTGCCAGAATTTGCGCCAGAATTGAAAAAACCCTGACTAACTCTCCATTTTGCTAAGAAAACCAGAAAAAGGGGTGTGGTAGCTGGGGAAAGGGTGTGCTCCCGACATTTGCACAAAATCCCAACATATTTACTAAGGTTTCCACAGAAAATTTGGTGGATTTGAGCTGAGGAAAACCCTAAGATCTGATATAGAGCATGTGTAAAAAAAGCAAAGTGTAGGGAAAGTAGAAGATGTGGGGGAAAGATTAGTAAATACCGTGGAAAATAAATTGTAGGGAATTAAAATCCACAAAGAAACCTACACTCCACTCTTAGTAAATCAAGGCCAATGGGGGACATGTATCATTATTGGTGTATGGTAGAAGCATTTTACCCCTTTTCCCGAATTCTAAGTTATGTGCAGAAGCGCTAAATTTATCAATCAAGCGCAATGAGCTTCATAAATTGCGGGTAAATATAGTGATCTCCTAAATCCACTCTTTGGACAATAGAATCGATGATTTAGAGCATCTTGCTACGTTAAGTCCAAGATGGCTTATATTTGCACAAAAAAAAGCTCTTGCGGCAAAATTTTTGGTGTAAAGGAAAAGTATGCAGTTAATAAATCCACGCGTACTATAGATGTCACTCCAAGGTACCCCGATTCAGCCACATCTGGAGAATGTGCTCTACCAAAACGTGCGCAAAAAAAGGGCTTGCGCAAAATTTTGCGCAAAAAAATACACACAAAACAGGGGTAAAATCTTTGATACATGTCCCCCAATATGTCTACTTTATATTTTTATCATAAAGTTGACATGTTTTTATTTTTGAAGACATCAGAGGGCTTCAAAGTTCAGCAGCAATTTTCCCAAAAATTTTCTAAATCGGAATTTTTCAGGGACTTCAGTTTTGAAGTGTATTTGAAGGGACTTCATATAAGAAATACCCCACAAATGACCCCATTATAAAAACTGGACCCATCAAAGTATCCAAAATGACATTCAGTAAGTGTGTTAACTCTTTAGGTGTTTAACAGGAATAGCAGCAAAGTGAAGGAGAAAGTTCAATATCTTCCTTTCTTACACTCGCATGTTCTTGTAGACCCAGTTTTTGAATTTTTAAAGGAGTACAAAGTTCCCCAAAATTTGTAACCCAATTTCTCTCGAGTAAGGAAATACCTCATATGTGTATGTCAAGTGTTCGGTGGGCGCAGTAGAGGGCTCAGAAGGGAAGGAGCAACAATGGGATTTTGGAGAGTGAATTTTTCTGAAATGGTTTTTGGGGAGCATGTCACATTTAGGAAGCCCCTATGGTGCCAGAACAGCAGAAAACACCCACATAGCATACATTTTGGAAACAACATCCCTCAAGGCACGTAAAAAAGGGTCCAGTGAGCCTTAACACCTCACAAGTGTTTGACAACTTTTCGTTAAAGCTTGCTCTTCCGAGTGTTGCTGTGTAAGAGGGGGCGTGAAAGAGGAGTTTCAAAAACTGTGATTATCTGTTGTGCGGAGTGAATCTGTGGAGTGGGTGCGACTGCCTATAGTCCACATTCATATTTTTGGGGAGGAGGAGTAGATTGGGCACAGGTGTATAAATCTTAGCTTGGGACTCTTATTGAGAGCTTGCTCTTCTGAGTGTTGCTGTGTAAGAGGGGGCGTGAAAGAGGAGTTTCAAAAACTGTGATTATCTGTTGTGCGGAGTGAATCTGTGGAGTGGGTGCGACTGCCTATAGTCCACATTCATATTTTGGGTAAGTCTTTCTCTCTTGCACATAGTGGGATAACTGTTAGAGTTTAAACACCCTTTTTCATTTTTATTTTTTTCTCTGTTCCACCTCTAGGGGGAGGAGGAGTAGATTGGGCACAGGTGTATAAATCTTAGCTTGGGACTCTTATTGAGAGCTTGCTCTTCTGAGTGTTGCTGTGTAAGAGGGGGTGTGAAAGAGGAGTTTAAAAACAGGAGTTTCAAAGCAGGAGGTTGAGATCGCTGTGAGTGTTAAATTTTTTTGTTAACCTTGTCAGAAATTAAGTGTAATTTTGACTGTCTGTTTTTGCCTATACATTTGTGAAATCCCCATAACTAGATGGCCTCCATGTTGGAAAATGCAGTTCAATGTACATCCTGTTCAATGTATGCAATCCTTGAACAACAGTTTGAGGGTGCATATTCTTGTGCGAGATGTGTGCTAGTTGTCCGTTTGGAAGCCCAGATCCTGCATCTAGAGGGGCGACTGGCAACAATGAGAAGCATTAACAACATGGAGAGGAGTCTCCTGCTCAGTGAGCAGGCACTCTCGGGAATAGAGGTGGGTAAAGACAGTGGGACGGAGTTGCAGGACAGTCAGGCAGTTAGCTGGGTTACAGTTAGAAAGAGGGGTAGGGGGAAAAAGTGTCATGGAGGCTAGTCCTGAACTGGCACACCCCAACAAGTTTGCCCGCTTGGCAGATGAGGGGGATGCCATTACAGAGCTAGCAGAACTGCAGCAGGATACCGCCTCTGACCGCCAGGGGGGTGTCTGCTCCAGTAAGGAGGGAGGGAGGAGTACAGGGCAGGCCAGACAGGTACTAGTGGTGGGGGACTCAATTATTAGGGGGACAGACAGGGCAATCTGTCACAAAGACCGGGATCGCCGAACAGTGTGTTGTCTGCCTGGCGCACGAGTTCGGCACATCGCGGATCGGGTTGACAGGTTGCTGGGCGGGGCTGGAGAGGACCCAGCAGTCATGGTACATATTGGCACCAATGACAAAGTAAGAGGTAGGTGGAGTGTCCTTAAAAATGATTTCAGGGACTTAGGCCGCAAGCTTAAGGCAAGGACCTCCAAGGTAGTATTTTCTGAAATACTACCAGTACCACGAGCCGCACCAGAGAGGCAGCAGGAGATCAGGGAGGTAAACAAGTGGCTCAGAAGCTGGTGTAGGAAGGAAGGGTTTGGGTTCATGGAGAACTGGGCCTACTTCGCTGTCGGTTACCGGCTCTACCGTAGGGACGGGCTGCACCTCAATGGGGAGGGTGCAGCTTTGCTTGGGGAGAAGATGGCTAGAAGGGTGGAGGAGTGTTTAAACTAGGGACTTGGGGGGAGGGAACCTACAGCAAAGAGGGGAAAGATAGTGTAGATAGAGAGGTGGGAATTATAAATGTACCTGGGGGTGGAGCGGAGGGAGGGGTTAGAATAGTTAATAGGAATAGGCTTCATAGGAAAATAAAACTTACACCCTTGAATCCCATTAACCCCAATAACATAAAGGATGGAAATGTAAAGTGTATGTTCACAAATGCCAGAAGCCTAGCAAATAAAATTGGGGAGCTTGAGGCCTTGATACTGGAGGAACATATTGATATAGTTGGGGTCACTGAGACATGGCTGGACTCCTCGCATGACTGGGCTGTCAATCTGCAGGGGTTTACATTGTTTTGCAAGGATAGAATGAACAGAAAAGGTGGTGGAGTCTGTCTGTATGTAAGAAGTGGTATGAAAGTCAGTGTGAACGATGCCATAGTGTGTGATGATTCTGAGGAGGTAGAATCACTGTGGGTAGAATTACAAAAGGAGGGAAATACTGAAAAAATAATACTTGGTGTAATCTACAGACCCCCTAATATCACTGAAGAGATAGAAGTTCGGCTTCATAAACAAATAGAGAGGGCCGCCCGGGCAGGTACAGTGGTAATAATGGGAGATTTTAACTATCCAGATATAGATTGGGGTCCGGGGTTGGCTAAAACTACAAAGGGGCGACAATTCCTAAATTTATTGCAGGATAATTTTATGGGCCAGTTTGTGGAGGACCCAACAAGAAGTGATGCCTTGTTGGATCTGATCATTTCCAACAACGCAGAGCTGGTTGGTAATGTAACTGTGAGGGAAAACCTTGGTAATAGCGACCACAATATAGTTACTTTTAACTTAAAATGTAGAAAACAAAGACAGGCGGGGAAGGCAAAAACATATAACTTTAAAAAGGCAAACTTCCCTGGGCTGAGAGCTGCACTACAGGACATAGACTGGGGGGAGGTGTTCTCAAATACGGATACAGAAGGAAAATGGGACATCTTTAAATCAACTCTAAATAACTATACAGCTAAATATATACCAAAGGGGAACAAATATAAATGACTAAAACTAAATCCTACATGGCTGACAAATGATGTTAAAAGAGCAATAAACAACAAAAAAATTGCCTTCAAAAAATTCAAATCTGATGGGTCAGCTATAACATTTAAACAGTACAAACAGCTTAATAAAATCTGTAAAAATGTAATAAAAACAGCAAAAATTCAAAACGAGAGACAGGTGGCCATAGAAAGCAAAACTAATCCTAAATATTTTTTTAGATATATAAATGCAAAAAAAACAAGGACAGAGCATGTAGGACCGTTTAATAATGATAATGGGGAGGTTGTCACGGGCGATCAAGAGAAGGCGGAGCTACTGAATGGGTTCTTTAGTTCTGTATACACTATGGAAAAAGGAGCTGACATTGGCCAGGTCAGTGCTGGTAACACATCATGTAATGTACTGAACTGGCTTAATGTAGAGATGGTACAAGGTAAGTTAAGTAATATAAATGTAAGCAAATCTCCAGGGCCGGATGGACTACACCCAAGAGTTCTTAGAGAGGCAAGTTCAGTAATATCTGTACCCCTGTTCATGATATTTAGAGATTCTCTGGTGTCTGGTATTGTGCCAAGGGACTGGCGCAAGGCGAATGTGGTGCCAATCTTCAAAAAGGGCTCTAGGTCTTCCCCAGGAAACTATAGACCGGTAAGTTTAACGTGCATTGTGGGTAAATTGTTTGAAGGACTTATAAGGGATTACATACAGGAATACATAGGGGATAATTGTATTATAAGTGATAACCAGCATGGGTTTACTAAGGATAGAAGTTGTCAAACCAATCTAATTTGCTTTTATGAAGAGGTGAGTAGAAGCCTTGACAGAGGAATGGCAGTGGATATAGTGTTTCTGGATTTTGCTAAAGCATTTGATACTGTCCCTCATAGACGTCTGACAGGTAAGTTAAGGTCTTTGGGTTTGGAAATTTTAGTTTGTAACTGGATTGAACACTGGCTCATGGATCGTACCCAGAGAGTGGTGGTCAATGATTCGTACTCTGATTGGTCCCCGGTAATTAGTGGTGTACCCCAAGGTTCAGTACTGGGCCCGCTGTTGTTTAATTTATTTATCAATGATATAGAGGATGGTATTAACAGCTCTGTTTCTATCTTTGCAGATGACACCAAGCTTTGTAGCACGGTACAGTCTATAGAGGATGTGCATAAGTTACAAGATGACTTGGATAGACTAAGTGTCTGGGCATCCACTTGGCAAATGAGGTTCAATGTGGATAAATGTAAAGTTATGCATCTGGGTACTAATAACCTGCATGCGTCGTATGTCTTAGGGGGGATTAAACTGGCAGTCACTGGTAGAGAAGGATTTGCGTGTACTTGTAGATCACAGACTACAGAATAGCATGCAATGTCAGGCTGCTGCTTCCAAAGCCAGCAGGATATTGTCATGTATAAAAAGAGGCATGGACTCAAGGGACAGGGACATAATACTCCCCCTTTATAAAGCATTGGTGCGGCCTCACCTGGAATATGCTGTTCAGTTTTGGTCGCCTGTACATAAAAGGGACACTGTGGAGCTGGAAAGGGTGCAGAGACGCGCGACTAAACTAATATGGGGCATGGAACATCTTAGCTATGAGGAGCGATTAAAGGAGTTACAATTGTTTAGTCTTGAGAAGAGACGTTTAAGGGGGGATATGATAAACGTATATAAGTATATTAATGGCCCATACAAAAAATATGGAGAAAAACTGTTCCAGGTTAAACCCCCCCAAAGGACGAGGGGGCACTCCCTCCGTCTGGAGAAGAAAAAGTTTAGTCTCAAGGGGCGACACGCCTTCTTTACCATGAGAACTGTGAACTTATGGAACAGTCTACCTCAGGAACTGGTCACAGCAGGAAAAATTAACAGCTTTAAAACAGGATTAGATACATTCCTGGAACAAAATAACATTAATGCTTATGAAGAAATATAAAATCCCATCCCTTCCCCAATATCGCGCCACACCCCTATCCCTTAATTCCCTGTTTGAACTTGATGGACATATGTCTTTTTTCGACCGTACTAACTATGTAACTATGTGTAAATGAAAAAAAAAAATGTTTTCACTAAAGTGCAGCTTTTTCCCAAATCTACCATTTTTACAAAGGGTAATGGGAGAAAATGCCCCCCAAAATTTTGAACCCCATCTCTTCTGAGTATGGAAATACCCCATGTTAGGATGTAAAATGCTCTGGGGGCGAACTACAATGCTCAGAAGAGAAGGAGTCACATTTGGCCTTTGGAAAGCAAATTTTGCTGAAATGGTTTTTTGGGGCCATGTCGCATTTAGGAAGCCCTTATGGTGCCAGAACAGCAAAAAACAAAAAAAAAAACCCACATGGCAGACTATTTTGGAAACTACGCCCCTTAAGAAACGTAACAAGAGGTACAGTGAGCCTTAACACCCCACAGGTGTTTGACGGCTTTTTGTTAAAGTTGGATGTGTAAATGAAAAAAAAAATTGTTCACTAAAATGCATTCCCCCCCCCCCCAAATTTTACATTTTTACAAGGGGTAATAGGAGAAAATGACCCCGAAAATGTATAACCCCATTTCTTCTGAGTATGGAAATGACATCAAGTGCTCTGCTGGCGCACTACAATGCTCGGAAGAGGAGGCGTGCCATTGAGCTTTTGGAAAGAGAATTTGTTTGGAATGGAAGTCCGGGGCCATGTGCGTTTACAAAGCCCCCCCAGAACAGTGGACCCCCCCCCACATGTGACCCCTCACAGAATGGACCCCCCCACATGTGACCCCCTCACAGAATTTAATAAGGGGTGCAGTGAGTATTTACACCACAGTGGTCCGTGAAAATTAGCCCACTGTTCCAAAGATCTGTTAGACACCTGGGGGGGTAAATGCTCACTGCAAACCTTATTACATTACGTGAGGGGTGTAGTTTCTAAAATGGGGTCACATGTGTGTGTGTGGGGGGGGGGGGGGGGGTCACAATGGGGCTTTGTAAACACACGTGGCCTTCAATGCCGGACAAATTTTCTCTTCAAAAGCCCAATGGCGCTTCTTTTCTTCTGAGCATTGTAATCCACCCGCAGAGCACTTTACATCGACATATGGGGTATTTTCTTACTCAGAAGAAATGGGGTTGCAAATTTTGGGGGCTTTTTTTCCAATTTTCCCTTGAGAAAATGAAAAATTTAGGTAAACACCAGCATTTCAGTGAAACGTTTTTTTTTTTTTTCATTTTCCCATCCAACTTTAATGAAAATTCTTCAAACACCTGTGGGGTGTTAAGGCTCACTGTACCCCTTGTTACGTGCCGCGAGGGGTGTAGTTTCCAAAATGGTGCCAGATGTGGGTATTTATTTTTTTGCGTTTATGTCAGAACCACTATAAAATCAGCCACCCCTGTGCAAATCACCAATTTAGGCCTCAAAAGTACATGGGGCACTCTCACTCCTGAGCCTTGTTGTGCGCCCTTATTTCCTTACTCAGGAGCAATTGCGTTACAAATTTTGGGGGGGCTTTTTTTGCTTTTACCTCTTGTGAAAATAAAAAGTATGGGGCAACGACAGCATGTTAGTGTAAAAATATTTGTGCTTTACCCTTTATTTTGTGTTAGTGTAGTGTAGTGTATTGTTTTTAGGATACATTCACACTGGCAGGTTACGGTGAGTTTCCCGCTAGGAGTTTGCGCTGCGGCAAAAAATTTGCTGCAGCACAAACTTCAAGCAGAAAACTCACTGTAAACTCGCCTGTGTGAATGTACCTTGTACTGGAGGCACACTGGTTGGAAAACCTTCAGTTAGGTTCTATTACTTAACTCAGTATTTTCCAACCAGTGTGCTTCCAGCTGTTGCAAAACTACAACTCCCAGCATGTACTGATCGCCAAAGGGCATGCTGGGAGATGTAGTTATGCAACAGCTGAAGGTGCATAACTACAACTCCCAGCATGCCGAGACAGCTGTTTGCTCTTTGGGCATGCTGGGATTTGCAGTTTTGCAACATCTGGAGGGCTACAGTTTAGGGACCACTGCACAGTTATCTCCAAACTGTGGCCCTCCAGATGTTGCAAAACTACAAATCCCAGCATGCCCAGACAGTGATCTCAAAACTGCAGCCCTCCAGCTGTTGCAAAACTACAAATCCCAGCATGCTCACACAACAAAAAGCTGTCTGTGCATGCTGGGAGTTGTAGTTTTGCAACATCTGGAGGGCTACAGTTTAGAGACAACTGTATAGTGGTCTTTAACTGTAGACCTCCAGATGTTGCTAAGCAACTCACCGGCTTCTGTAGGATCCAGTGACCCAGCTGCACGACATCGACGCCTGCCGATCTCCGTCGCCCACAGCCTCCGGATGGGTAAGTGGATCTTTTGCCGCCGGTCCTACTCGGTTTCCCCTTTCTTCCTCGCCTATTGTGGGTGGGCAGAACGGGGAAACCGAAAGTTAATCCCCCCGCCCCCGATCTGCTATTTGTCGTCTCTCCTTGACGACCAATAGCAGGGATAGGAGGGTTGGTCTCCAGAAGACCGGGGGCTAGAGCACATAGTCAAGGCCACGCCCATAACCACACCTTCAGTTACGCCTCTAACCACACCTTCAGTTATGCCTCTAACCACACCCTCAGTTACGCCCCCCAACAAGACCCTCATCAGCGCCCAATTGCATCCAGCCTCCTCCTCCAATGTACTCACTACTACAGTAGTACAGTGTTGTTTCAGCAATCACACTCCTATCACCATTATACTGTAACTGACCAAATTCTGTTAACTGATACCAATATTACCAATACCAGTACAAAAATTGTCAGTATCTTTAACCCCTTAAGGACCAAGCTTTTTTTTAGTTTTTGCACTTTTGTTTTTTCCTCCTTACTTTTTAAAAATCCTAACCCTTTAAATTGTGCACCTAAAAATACATATGATGGCTTTTTTATTTATTTTTTTGCGCCACCAATTCTACTTTGTAATATCATCAGTAATTTTACCCAAAAATCTACGGGGAAATGTAAAAAATTATTATTGTACGACAAAATTTTTGAAAAAACACCATTTTGTTACTTTTGGGTGCTTCCGTGCTTTCTTTATTCTATAGGTCCATTTGATTATAATGATACCCTACTTATATAGGTTTAAAATTTATATGTTTAAGATTGTTCTCTTCTGACCCCTATAACTTTATTTTTCCGCATATGGGGCAGTATGAGGGCTCAGATTTTGCACCGTGATCTGAAGTTTTTATCGGTACCATTTTTGTTTTGATGGGACTTTTTGATCGCTTTTTATTATTTTTTTTATGATATAGAAGATTACCAAAAATATGCTATTTTGGACTTTGGAATTTTTTTGTGCATACGCCATTGACCGTGCGGTTTAATTAACAATATGTTTTTATAATTCGGACATTTACGCATGCGGCGATACCACATATGTTTATTTTTTTACGCAGTTTCTTTTTTTATAATGGGAAAAGGGGGTTAATTCTAACTTTTATTAGCGCAGGGGTGAAATCAAATTTATTAACTATTTTTTTACACTTTTTTTTTGGCAATGTTCTAGCCCCCTTACATGCATTTCACTGATTGAAGGCATTGATCAATGATATGCCACAGAATAGCATTGATCAGTGTTATCTAAGCTTGCTTGTTCAAGCCTGGATCTCAGTCTTGGAGCAATCAAACATCGATTGGACAGCGTGGAGCAAGGTAGGGAGCCGCCCACTGTCCTTTCCGACTCTGGTGGACCCAAACAGCTCCACTGAGCTAACCGGCAGCATATTCTCCCGTTTTAGACGCCGCGCTGCTTATAGCAACCGGGACCCCGCAGATATGAAGCCCGCTCAGCTTCTGTGTGCTCTTCACAGATCGGGAGCCGTCCATGGAAGTTAATATACGTCCGTGGTCGTTAAATATGAGATTCATGCACATTGCTAGTTGTGGGTTAACAGTAAAGTACAAAAAATACTGCCATACCATCACCACCACCACCATTATCACTGACTTAAACCTTTATATTGTTACAAATTATTATTATTATTTTTTAAAGACCAATATTTCCACATACATTTACTTTATAGAGTGATTATATATAGAACCATATAGAGGTAAATACAAGCTGTAAACAGATCTGTATACCATATAAGTGAATATATACAGGACCATATAGAGGTAGATTCTGGCTGTACACAGGATCTGTATACCATGTCAGTGATTATCGTTACCTCCAGGTAATGTCTTTTCTGATTATCGGCATCCTCTTTCCTTTTCTTCTCTGTCCAGAGTAGACAGGCATGACAACTTCTTCCAACCAAAACTCATTTCTTCAGCATATGCAAGATAAACATGTTAGACTCTGCATTTTTCCAGTGCCCTACCTTAATTTACACAAGCTCCCCATCTATAGGCCCCCAAACCGTAATAATTCCCTTCTTGGTGTCCTGCACAGTAAAAGGGCAGGTAGGTAGACAGATAACTAGGTAAGAAGGAAGCCAGATATGTAGGTAGGTGACTAGCAAGGTAGGTAGGTTGCTAGCTAGGTAGTCATGTATGAAGGCCAAGTATGTACATAGTTTGTTAGCCAGGTATGTAGGTAGTTAGCAAGATATGTAGGCAGGTAGTTAGGCAGCCAAGTATGTAGGTAATTAGATAGCCAGGTATGTAGGTAAGTAGTTAGGCATCTAGGTATGAAGTAAGCTAGCCAGTGGGCGTAGGCAGCAGAGTTCTCCCACAGTGGGTGTAGGCAGCAGTTTCCCCACAGTAGGTGTAGGCAGAAGAGTCCCCCCACAGAAGGTGTAGGCAGCAGGGTCCCCCCCACAGTAGGTGCAGGCAGCAGGGTCCCTCCACAGTAGGTGTAGGAAGCAGGGTCCACCACAGTAGGTGTAGGAAGCAGGGTCCCCCCACAGTAGGTGTAGGAAGCAGGGACCCCCCACAGTAGGTGTAGGCAGCAGTGTCCCCCCACAGTAGGTGTAGGCAACAGGGTCCCCCCCCCACAGTAGGTGTAGGCAGCAGGGTCCCCCCAGTAGGTGTAGGCAGTTGAGTTGTTCCCCCCTCCCAGTAGGTGTAGGCAGCAGATTTTCCCCCCTATCCCTCCCAGCAGTTATAGGCAGCAGTTTCCCCCCCTCCCCACCCAGTAGGTGTAGGCAGCAGAGTTTTCCCCCCTCCCCCCAGTAGGTGTAGGCAGGAGATCCCCCCACCAGTAGGGGTAGGCAGCAGCCCCCCCCCTCCCCCCCGGTTGTAAAATAAAAATAAATAAAATGATGCTCACTTGAAGTCCCACGTAGCGAACTGTCCCACGTAGCCAACTTCTCCTCCGGAGTGCAGCAGGGGCCCGCGTCTTCCATCCTCCAAAGTGCAGGAGCTGATGAGTGACGTTATCGGTGCCTGCACTGTGTGCTGTGTGGGGGCGGTGGTCACGTCTCCTCTCTGTGTAGGCCGCTGATGCAGCTTACACAGAGAGGAGGCTTTCTTCTCATACATTTTTGCCGCCTTCCAACTACCTTCTTCTCAGTAGTGTCAATGCTTTCCTTTTATTATTTATTGCATCCTTAACTGTTTTAGAGTTAACCACAGTGATAGAGAATCTAACATGTTTATTCCTGTGGGGTATGTGTCCTTCACAAAATCTATTCAGTATGCTCTTCTAAATGTCAGCAGTATGGAACGTGTATTGCAGCTGACACGGATACTTTAAGAGTAACAACTAACAATAAAACATGTGGAAAAACTTGCAGGTGATAGAGGAAGGTGACAGACCCGTTAAAGCTTTAGACACATATAAATCCTATGAATGTGTAAAACAGTTCTTGTGGGTAATATCTTAGTTTAGGATAGGCCAAGGATTTATGAATAGCGTTAGCGTAAGTTCTACTGGCATGAATTAATATAAATGGTGATTTGCCCAGACAAATTACAAGATATAAGACAGGGGTGCTTTTGTCACTTCGATTCCATTTCTTCAAATTTTTTATGGGTCTTAGGACAAGAGATTGGACGATTTTAAGTTGGGACAGATGAACCAGATTTAACACAACCACTTGGTTTTTCTTTCGGCAGTTTTTGGATTGCTGCCACTGCGGTTTTTGAGCCAAAGTCAGAAGTGGATCCATAAGGGAGGAGAAGTGTAAGTCCTTCCTTTATATGTCCTATTCCTTTTGAATACACTTTTGGCTTTAGCTCAAATACTGGAGTGGCAGTTTTCCAAAAATTGCCAAAAAAACAAAACAAGTGGAGACTTAGCCAAAGAGGTATAAATTATATAAAGGATTTCATTCAGTTGTTTAAAGCTTTCGTTGGGTAAAAATAAGCTGTTCCAAAGCTACTTTATTGCCACTGGCCCTATTGCTTCTATAGATAGTAGATTAGAGGGGTATTCCAGGCCAAAACTTTTTATATATATATATATCAACTGGCTCCGGAAAGTTAAACAGATTTGTAAATTACTTCTATTAAAAAATCTTAATCCTTCCAATAGTTATTAGCTTCTGAAATTGAGTTGTTGTTTTCTGTCTAACTACTCTCATATGACTCACATACCGGGAGCTGTGCAGTTCCTATGGGGATATTCTTCCATCATGCACAGCCCCCGGGACGTGACATCATCATTGAGCAGTTAGACAGAAAACTTCAGAAGCTAATAACTATGGGAAGGATTAAGATTTTTTAAAAGAAGTAATTTACAAATCTGTTTAACTTTCCAGAGCCAGTTGATATATATAAAAAAAAAGGTTTTGCCTGGAATACCCCTTTAAACATTTTTTACATAAATCATTGCAAAAATCAACTGAGGAGAGTTTATTGATCCTAATAAAATTCATAGTTCACATGAAGTTTGAAGGGAAAGTTTTGAATCTGGGTCAATTTACCTCTTTTTTATTTTTTTTTGACCGAAATGCTCAAATAAAGATGGTGATCCTGCTCCATTTCAAATATTTCCTGTTGTGTTTCCTAATGCAGGTAGAATGTGATTTTGAATATATTAAAGTCTTTGTAAATTATCATTGAAGGGGAAATCCCTAGGATTAAACCGCAACATACAATAATATGATTATTTTTACCTGCAATCTTTACTGCTATTGGCTGTACTAATTTATTCATAAAACAAGAGGGAACTTTCACTGTAGATTTTAGTTAATTCTATTTATACATATCTATATAAAACTCAATGGGGGAGATTTATCAAAACCTGTGCAGAGAAAGAGTGGTGCAGTTGCCCATAGCAACCAATCAGATTGTTCTTTCATTTTCCACAGGCCTCTTTAGAGGCCTGTGGAACATGAAAGAAGCGATCTGATTGGTTGCTATGGGCAACTGCACCACTCTTCCTCTGCACAGGTTTTGATAAATCTCCCCCAATGTGTGTGTATGAATGTATGTATGTATGTGTGTATGTTCCAGCATCACTTCCAAACGGCTGAAGATATTTAGATAAAATATGGTACACATGTTACCTATATGTCAACTTCAAACATAGGATAGATAAATTAACCCTTACCCACCCCCATTTGCTAGGGTCAGGGTGTTGTTTAACACCTTAATGACCACAGACATAAATGTATGTCCTGGCTTGGCGGTACTTTGCGCACCAGGACGTACATTTACGGTATCATACACGGCAGGTTCTGGCTGCTATCAGCCCGCCGGTAATGGCCGACATCCGCGATCACTCGGATGTCCGCCATTAACCCCTCAAATGCAGTGATCAGTACAGATCACGGCATCTGCGTCAATGCGCACGTTAAAATAGATGATCGGATCGCCCACATCTGATCATCTGTAATGGCGGACGGCGGGCCCCTCACCTGCCTCCGTCCATCTCCCGACATCTCTTGGTCTGAGATCGAGCAGACTAGAGCAGGAGATCACCGATAATACTGATCAGTGCTATGTCCTATGCGTAGCACTAAACAGTATTAGCAATCAAATGATTGCTATTAGGGATCGACCGATAATCACGATTTTGGGCATTATAGGTATCGGCAATTACCTTGCCGATAAGCCGATAATGCCCCGCCCCCCGCACCGCGACCACCTTGCCAATGATCAATGATCTGCAGCGGTGTCGCGGGGGGATAAATAGCTGATAACTTATACCGGAATATCGGTATAAGTTATCGGCTATCGGCCCTAACCTCCACCGATTATCGGTATTGGCCCTAAAAAAAACCGATATCGGTCGATCCCTAATTGCTATAGATAGTCCCCTATGGGGACATAAAAAGTGTAAAAAAAATTAAGTTAAAAAATGTCAAAATAAAAAGTTAAAAAAAGTTAAAAATCCCCTCCCCCAATAAAAATTTTCAGTTTTTCCCATTGTACCCCCAAAAAGCGTAATTTTTTTAATAAACATATTTGGTATCGCCGCGTGTATAAAATGTCCAAACTATCAAAATATAATGTTAATGATCCTGTACGGTGAACGGCATAAACGTAAAAAATTTTAAAAAATCCAAAAATGCTGCTTTTTGTCACATTTTATTCCCAAATTTTTTTTATAAAAAAAAATATCTAAAAGTTTTATATATGCAAATGTGGTATCGATTAAAAGTACAGATGACAGCGCAAATAATGAGCCCTCATACCGCCTTATATACAGAAAAATGGAAAGTTATAGGTGGTCAAAAAAGGGCGATTTTAGATTACTGATTTTGTACAAAAAGTTTTAGATTTTGTTTAAGTGGTACAAAAATATAAAAGTATCTAGCCATGGGTATCATTTTAATCGTATTGTCCCACACATTAAAGAACACATGCAATTTTTACCATAAATTGTAGTCTTAAAACAAAATCCTCCAAAATGTGCAAAATTGTGGTTTTCATTTAAATTTCCTCCCAATGTGCAAAATTGTGGTTTTCATTTAAATTTCCTCCCTAAAAAAATTTTTTTTTAGGGTTCGCCATACATTTTATGGTAAAATTAGAGGTTTCATTACAAAGTACAATTGGTCACGGAAAAAACAAGTCCTTATATGGGTCAGTAGGTTTAAATTTAAAAGAGTTATAGATTTTAGCAGGCGAGGAGGAAAAAATGAAAACTCAAAAATAAAATTGGCCTGGTCCTTAAGGTGAAAATGGGCTTGGTCCTTAAGGTGCTTAAGTCCCATGCAAGTCTATGGGAAATGTATGTCCCAGCAACTTCCAAATGGCTGGAGATATTTTGATGAAACTTCGTACACGTTACTTTTATGTCAAATAAAACATATATAATAGTTAAATTAACCCTAACCTACCCCATATGTGAAGGATGGGTTTTTTGTCTTAAGTCCCCTGCAAGTATAAATTATATAGGACTTCCAGTACCTTTCTCCAAGCTCTGCTCTGCATCTCCCGGTGAGTGTGTCAGTCCGGCCACACCCCTCCCGCATGACACACCTCATCTCACAAAGCCACACCCACCATTTAAGACACACAACTTTTAGTTTCTACCCTTTTTGTGCATTGGTCCAGCTTGCAAGTCATGCCCACTTTCACAAAATCACACCTCCTACTTTCGGCCTACAATCTCTTCATCACAATTCAGTCCCAACTGAGGATGGAATATGATGAGGATGAGATATGAGGTCGAGATATGAGGACGGGATATGAGGACAGGCTATGAGTTCGAGATATGAGGATGGGATATAAGGACGGTATATGAGGACAAGTACTTCCTCCTATGTTGCTTTTCCTCCTTCACAAGGATTAGATAGGAAAAAACGGGCAACGACAGGTACTCAGCTAGTCTATATATTGTGGCAGTGTGACAAGGAAAGGGTGCATTTCCCTTGCTAACTCTGGAGAATCCACCTGTGGCCTGATTAATGAGGTATCAGGAAGGGGAAGTGTGTTTAAAGTTAAGGAAACCGAATAGCTGGGGCTCTCCCTGGGAAACAGCATGCTGCTGTAGGGAGAGACACTCAGACCCTGTTGAGGAAGCACACAGCTGAAGTTGTGAGTGGTCTAAGAAGTGGTGTGAACTGTGAGTAACGGGTTGCAGGAGTCATATGTTTAACTGGCTGAGGGTAGCTCACCAGTTCGTAGTCAGGGCATGCTGATATGTTTAGTCAGTGACCAGACAGTCTAGGACTTTATTTTTTTCCTGTATATGTTTTGTTTTACCTGCAATCTGTGGAAATAAAGCTGGCAAGGAGCCAGATTTGTATGAGGAACTGTGGTCTGTGGTGTTATTGTGAGGAACGTGTCCCGTGGCAAGTGACCAGGATGATCCCAGAGCTAATCCCCAAGACGGGTCATCACAATATATATAAAACTCAATGGGGGGGATTTATCATTAGTGGTAGAAGCTTTTTCTTTATGTAGCGCAAATTTTTGTGTGGTGATTTATTTTGCGTCTTTTTTGTGTGTCTTTTTTGATAGAGCCAAATTTTGTAGTTTATTTTTTTTGTGTATTGTGGAATGCATTTTGCAGTGAATACTAATTTACCTTGTGCATTTTTCATGTTTAGACAAATTTTTTTGCGCAAATATTTTTTTTTAACGCAAAAATACACCATCAAAGGACATGTAGGAAAATGTTCTACCGAGACAGTCGGGGGATGCAGGAGCCGTCCCTCAACATTGCTAAACTGTAGGTCCCATAATGGGAGTAGTTGTAGTACCGCAGTGAGGGATGACACTTGCACATCCCCCCGGCTGTGGGACTATTATGGGACAGTTTGGACTACTACTCCCATCTTGGACAGACTCTGCCTATGATGGGAGTTATAGTCCAGGGGCTGAGGGGCAGATCGCACCTGGTCATTCTCCAGAGATCTGCCCTCGATCCGCATTTATTAAACTATCCAAGCTGACGGCACATGCGGAACCCGCCAGGCTCCTGAGGAATACTGTATACAGGTCAGGGTCCGGATAGGTATGCAGCGAGGACACTGGTGGTGGATCCTCTGTGTCAGTGGGGTGATGACGTGGGCCGCACCAGGGGAACGGAGTCTAAGGGGTTACTGGTGTTCACCAAAGCCAGCCGGAAAGCGGGATGGACTTGCAGCGGCAGGTAACCCCCAGGTCGTTCCACCCAATAGCGACTCAACCCCAGCTGACAGCTGAGACAGGCGCGGTACAAGGGACAAGGCAAGAGCAAGGTCGGACGTAGCAGAAGGTCAGGGCAGGCAGCAAGGGTCGTAGTCAGGGGCAACAGCAGAGGGTCTGGAACACTGGCTTAGGAACATACAAAACGCTTTCACTGGCACTAGGCAAAAAGATCCGGCAATGACTGGAAGGGGAAGTGGGTTATATAAGGAGGGCACAGGTGCAGGTACTGATTGGGCAAGGCGCCAATCAATGGCGCACTGGCCCTTTAAATCTCAGAGAGCCGGCGCGTGCGCCCTAGGGAGCGGGGCCGCGCGCGCCGGGACTGAGCAGACGGAGGACGGGGCAGGTGAGGAGATTGGGACGCGAGCCGCGGACGGGCGCGTCCCGCTATGCGGATCGCATCCCCGCCGGTGACACTAGTGCAGCGCTCCCAGTCAGCGGGTCTGACCGGGGCGCTGCACGGAAGTGAATGCCGCGAGCGCTCCGGGGAGGAGCAGGGACCCGGAGCGCTCGGCGTAACAGTACCCCCACCTTAGGTCTCCCCCTCTTTTTGGAGCCTTTTGGAGCCTAGGAACCTATGAATGAGCTCCTTGTTGAGGATATTATCCTCAGGCTCCCAAGACCTCTCTTCGGGGCCACAATTCTCGCAGTCTAAGAGAATTTTTTTTTTTTACCTCTGACTACCTTGGAGGTGAGGATTCAGACGCTGAGCAGACTGGAGGTACGAGAGATTCTTGTGGTCAGTGTAAATGACAATGGGGTGTTTGGAACGCTCCAAAAGATCTCCATTCTTCGAGTGCTAACTTGATTGCTAGAAGTTCACGATCTCCAATGGAGTAATTCCTTTCAGCCGGAGCGAAAGTTTTAGAGAAGAAACCACAAGTAATGTTACGTCACGTTTTTTTGGAAGAGTATGGCTCCGGCTCAGACTGAGGAGGCGTCAACTTCCAGAAAGAAAGGTTTCGATGGATCAGGTCTGGACAGCACTGGTGCAGAAGCGAAGGCAGTTTTGAGACGATTGAAGGCCTCATCAGCTTGAGGAGACCATGACTTAGGGTTGGCATTTTTCCTGGTCAGGGCCACAATAGGGGCCACAATGGTGGAGAAATGGGGAATAAACTGTCGGTAATAGTTGGCAAATCCCAGAAAGCGTTGGATAGCACGGAGTCCAGAAGGGCATGGCCAATCTAAGACCGCTGACAGTTTATCTGGGTCCATTTGAAGCCCTTGGCCTGAGACTAGGTAACCTAGGAAAGGAAGAGAGTTGCATTCAAAGAGACATTTTTCCATTTTGGCATACAGGTGGTTTTCATGAAGTCTCTGGAGCACTAGAAAGACATGACGACGGTGTTCCTCCAGATTAGAGGACAAAATCAACATGTCGTCCAGGTAAACCACAACACAGGTATATAATAAGTCCCAAAATATCTCATTAACGAAGTCCTGGAAGGCTGCAGGGGCGTTGCAGAGGCCAAAGGGCATAACTACATATTCGAAATGTCCGTCTCTAGTATTGAATGCGGTCTTCCACTCATCACCTTTCCAGATGCGAATAAGATTATATGCGCCTCTCAAGTCCAATTTAGTGAAAATATTGGCGCCACGAAGACGGTCAAAGAGTTCAGAGATCAAAGGCAGGGGATAGCGGTTTTTGATGGTGATTTTATTTAAACCGCGGTAGTCAATGCAGGGTCGTAAGGATCCATCTTTCTTAGAGACAAAGAAGAATCCCGCTCCAGCAGGGGATGAGGACTTCCGAATAAAACCTCTTTTTAAGTTCTCCTGGATATAGTCGGACATGGCTTGAGTCTCTGGGGCAGACAGAGGGTAGATCCTGCCCCGGGGTGGAGTGATACCAGGAAGGAGGTCAATGGAGCAGTCATAAGGCCTATGAGGCAGCAAGATCTCTGCTTGTTTTTTGCAGAAAATGTCAGCAAAGTCCTGGTAGGCCTTGGGAAGACGTGGTATAGGTGGAGCAACAGGGGTTTTACAAGTGGAAGTAGATGAGAGGCATCGTTTGAGACAAGATGGACCCCAACTTTTGATCTCCCCGGTGGTCCAGTCAAGGTTAGGAGAATGATGTTGGAGCCATGGCAGACCGAGGAGGACTTCAGAGGTGCAGTTGGGCAGAACAAGAAATTCAATTTTTTCATGATGCAGTCCAATGCTCATAAGCAGGGGTTATGTGCGGTAACGCACAGTGCAGTCCAATTTTTCTCTGTTGACAGAAGAAATGTAGAGCGGCTTGGCGAGACTGGTCACTGGGATGCTGAACCTATTAACAAAAGAGGCCAAAATAAAATTTCCTGCAGAACCGGAGTCCAAGAAGGCCACAGCAGAGAAGGAGGAGTTGGCAGAAGGAGAAATCTGCACAGGCACTGTGAGACGTGGAGAAGCAGAATTCACACCAAGAGTCGTCTCACCTTTGTGAGGTAACGGAGTGCGTCTCTCCTGACACGGAGGGCGGATAGGACAGATGGATAAGTTCAGACAAGTTAGCAGGAATTTCTCGTCCGGCCAGTACATCTTTGATGTTGCTGGATAAGCCTTTCTTGAAGGTCGTGCAGAGGGCCTCATTGTTCCAGGATAGCTCTGAGGCGAGGGTGCGAAACTGGATGGCGTATTCGCCTACGGAAGAAATCCCTTGGATTAGGTTCAGCAAAGCAGTCTCGGCTGAGGAGGCCCGGGCTGGCTCCTCAAAGACACTACGAACTTCAGCGAAGAAGGATTGGATAGTAGCAGTATATTTGCGGTCCCAGAGCGGTGTGGCCCATGACAAGGCCTTTCCAGACAGGAGACTGACCACGAAAGCCACCTTAGACCGTTCAGTGGGGAATTGGTCCGACATCATCTCCAAGTGAAGGGAACACTGGGACGGCACCGTTTAGAGTCCCCATCAAACTTGTCCGGTAGAGACAGGCGGAGGATGGGAGCGGCCACTTGCTGAGGAGGAGATGCAGGAGCTGGCGGAGGAGATGATTGCTGAAGCTGTGGCAATAGTTGTTGCAGCATGAAGGTCAGTTGAGTCAGCTGCTGTCCTTGTTGCGGGATCTGTTGGGATTGCTGGGCGACCACCGTGGATAGGTCAGCGACACTAGGGAGCGGAACCTCAGCGGGATCCATGGCCGGATCTACTGTCTACTGGATAGGTATGCAGCGAGGACACTGGTGGTGGATCCTCTGTGTCAGTGGAGTGATGACGTGGGCCGTACCAGGGGAACGGAGTCTAAGGGGTTACTGGTTTTCACCAGAGCCCGCCGCAAAGCGGGATGGACTTGCAGCGGCAGGTAACCCCCAGGTCGTTCCAACCGATAGCGATTCAACCCCAGCTGACAGCTGAGACAGGCGCGGTACAAGGGACAAGGCAAGAGCAAGGTCGGACGTAGCAGAAGGTCCGGGCAGGCAGCAAGAGTCGTAGTCAGGGGCAACTGCAGAGGGTCTGGAAACACTGGCTTAGGAACACACAAAACGCTTTCACTGGCACTAGGCAACAAGATCCGGCGATGACAGGAAGGGGAAGTGGGTTATATAAGGAGGGAACAGGTGCAGGTACTGATTGGGCAAGGCGCCAATCAATGGCGCACTGGCCCTTTAAATCTCAGAGAGCCGGCGCGCGTGCGCCCTAGGGAGTGGGGCCGCGCGCGCCGGGACTGAGCAGACGGAGGACGGGGCAGGTGAGGAGATTGGGATGCGAGCCGCGGGCGGGTGCGTCCCGCTACGCGGATCGCATCCCCGCCGGTGACAATAGTGCAGCGCTCCCGGTCAGCGGGTCTGACCAGGGCGCTGCACGGAAGTGAACGCCACGAGCGCTCCGGGGAGGAGCAGGGACCCGGAGCGCTCAGCGTAACAATACAGTTCTCACAATTCTTAATCCTCCCACCGGGAGTCAGGAGCTCTGATTGGTGAAAAGCTATTCACCAATCAAAGCTCCCGTCACCTGGTAGCGGGGATCATGAAATGTGATAGCTGTATACAGGAGCCGGCGGGGGGACGCAGTGGAGCCGCATGTGCCGCCGGCTTGTACAGTTAATAAATGCGGATCGCAGCGGGTCTCTGAAGAATGACCTGCTGCGATCTGCCCTTCAGACCCTGGACTATAACTCCCATCATGGACAGAGTCTGTCCATGATGGGAGTAGTAGTCCAAATTGTCCCACAAGAGTCCCACAGCCGGGGGATGTGCAAGTGCCGTCCCTCACCATGTACTACAACTACTGTTGCAAATCCCCCGGCTGTGGGACTCTTTTGGGACAATTAGGACTATTACTCCCATCATGGACAGACTCTGTCCATGATGTGAGTTATAGTCCAGGGGCTGAAGGGCAGATCGCAGCAGTTCATTCTCCAGAGACCTGCTGCAATCTGCATTCATTAAATGAACAAGCAGGCGGAACATGCGGCTCCACTGCACTCCCAGCCAGCTCCTGTATACACTATCATAATCCCTGCCACCGGGAGACGGGAGTTCTGATTGGTGTATAGCTATTAACCAATCAGAGCTCCAATCTCCCGATGGCGGGAATTATGACAGTGTATACAGTGTTCCCCGCCTGGAGCCGGCGGGGAGCGTAGTGGAGCCGCATGTGCTGCCGGTTTGTTAACATATTTAAATGCGGATCGCAGTGGGTCTCAGCAGAATGATCTGCTGTCATCTGCACCTCAGCCCCTGGACTATAACTCTCCTCATGGACGGAGTCTGTCCATGATGCGAGTAGTAGTCTTAACTGTCCAAAGAGAGTCCTGCAGCCGGGGGGGGGGGGGGGGTGCAAGAGCCATCCCTCAGCGCTGTGGTACTATAACTACTCGCATCAATGGACAAACTCTGTCCCATGATGGGAGTAGTAGTCCAAGGGCAGAGGGACAGATCGAAAGGGGGCCTCACTCCTAAGACCACCTGCGACCTTTACTGCTCCGCCCCTAGTGATGATGTAATTAGGGGGTGGAGCTACACAGTCCAGGCCTGACTCTGCTCTTATTATGCGTTTTGCATAATGGTGACCGAACCTTTCTGGCAGTGTGTTCCCAAACAGGGAGACTCCAGCTGTTGCTTAACTACAGCCCTCCATGGTGGGAATTGTAGTTTAGCAAAAAGTGGAGGCTCCCTGTTTAGGAACATGCTGCATTATGTGCGCTCTCCCCAGGGGAGAGCGCAAAAAATGTACTAACCCATGTTTCTTGTTTTTCTTTTCTTCTCATTTCAGTTACGTGAATGCGGAGGACTACGTCAGATTCGGTGGACTGCGATGATGACCAGCATTTTTTTTTATTTCAATAAAATGATTAACGAGTGCTGTGGGGAAGTGTTTTTTTTTATAAAAATTTTTTTTCAAGGTGTCGTGTTTTTTATAATTGAATTTTCAAGCTTAGTAGTGGAAGCCATCTTGTAGACAGAATCCATTACTAAGCTGGGGCTTAGCGTTAGCCCCAAAATTAGCTAACGCTAACCCCCAATTATTACCCCGGTACCCACTGCAACAGGGGTGCCGGGAAGAGCCGGTACCAACAGGCCCAGAGTGTCACAAATGATGCTCCTGGGCCTAGGCGGTAACAGGCTAGCGTTATTAAGGCTCGGGAGGGCCAGTAACAATGGTCCTTGCCCACCCTGGTAACGTCAGGTTGTTGCTGCTTGGCTGGTATCTGGCTGATACTAAATATAGGGGGAACCCTATGCGTTTTTTTTCTTTTCTTTATAAATCAATATTAAATAAATAAAAAACATGTGTGGTTCCCCCTATTTTCAGTATCAGCCAGATACCAACGAAGCAGCAACAGCCTGACATTACCAGGGTGGATGACAACCATTGTTACTGGCCCTCCCCAGCCAAAATAACGCCAGCCTGTTACCGCGTAGGCCCAGCATCGTCAATTTTTGACACTCCAGGCCTGTAGGTACCATCTCTTTCCGGCACCACTGTGGTGGGTGCCGGGGTAATAATTGGGGGTTAGCGATAACTAATTTTGGGGCTAACGCTAAGCCCCAGCTTAGTAATGGATTCTGTCTACAAACCAGCTTCCACTACTAAGCCTAAAAATTCAATTCTAAAAATTCAATTCAATTGAAAAAAAATGTTACAAAAAAACTCCCCCACAGCCTTTGTTAACCCTTTTATTGACATTTTAAAAAAAGCTGGTCATCGTCAAAATCCACCGAATTTGACGTAGTCCTCCATATTCATGTATCTGAAATGAGAAAAAAAAGAAAAATAAACAACAAAGAGTTAGTAAACTTTTGGCGCTCTCCCCTGAGGTGTTCCTAAACAGGGAGCCTCCAGTTGTTGATGTCTGCCTACTGTATATACAGGCATCTATAGACAGCTGTATATACAGGATAGCGCACAAAGACTTAACCCAGAACTGCTCTGCAGCAGCGTGGGTTAAAGGGGTACTCCAGTGGAAATTTTTTTTTTAAATCAACTAGTGCCAGAAAGTTAAACAGATTTGTAAATTACTTCAATAAAAAAAAATATTTACCCTTCCAGTACTTTTAAGCAGCCGTATGCAACAGAGGAAATTATTTTCTTTTTTAATTTCTTTTTTGTCTTGTCCACAGTGCTCTCTGCTGACACCTGATGCCCGTATCAGGAACTGTCCAGAGCAGCATAGGTTTGCTATGGGAATATTTTCCTGCTCTGGACAGTTCCTGATACAGGCATCAGGTGTAAGCAGAGAGCACTGTGGACAAGACAAAAAAGAAATTAAAAAAGAAAAGAATTTCCACTATAGCATACAGCTGCTTAAAAGTACTGGAAGGGTAAATATTTTTTAATTGAAGTAATTTACAAATCTGTTTAACTTTCTGGTCACCGGTTGATTTAAAAAAAGTTTTCCGCCAGAGTACCCCTTTAACCCATGCTGCTGCTGAGAACTATCCTGTATATACAGCTGTCTATAGATGACTGTATATACAGTAGGCAGACCAACCACTGGAGGCTCCCTGTTTAGGAACACCCCAGGGGAGAGCGCCAAAAAATGTACTAACTTTTTTTTTTTCATTTTAGATACGTGAATGTGGAAGACTACGTCAAATTTGGTGGATTGCAAAGAAGCCCAGTTTTTTTTTTATGTCAATAAAAGGGTTAACGAGGGCTGTGGGGGGAGTTTTTTTTTTTAATCAGGTGTCAGCAGAGAGCACTGTGGACAAGACAAAAAAGAAATTCATAAAGAAAAGAATTTCCTCTGTAGCATACAGCTGCTTAACCCCTTAAGGACGCAGCCCTTTTTCACCTTAAGGAATGAGCCTTTTTTCGCAATTCTGACCACCGTCGCTTTACGAATTAATAACTCGAAAACGCTTTTACCGAATATTCTGATTCTGTGAGTTTTTTCGTGACATATTCTACTTTATTTTGGTGGTAAATTTTCGGCGTTACTTGCATCCTTTTTTGGTGAAAAATCCCCAAATTTCATGAAAATTTTGCATTTTTCTAACTTTGAAGCTCTCTACTTTCAGGGAAAATGGATATTACAAATACATTTTATTTTTATTCACAAATACAATATTTCCACTTTATGTTGGCATCATAAAATGGACATATTTTTGCTTTTTGAAAAAATTAGAGGGCTTCAAAGTATAGCAGCAATTTTCAAAAATGTCATGAAAATTGCAAAATCTGAAGGGACAGATGTTGCAGAACTACAACTCCCAGCATGCCTGGGCAGTCTAGGCATGCTGAGAGTTGTAGTTTGGCCACATCTGGAGGGCTACCGTTTGGGCACCACTGTAACACTTGTCTCCAAACTGTGATGCTCCAGATGTTGCAAAACTACAACTATTAACCATACCTCAAGGATTTTACCAAACCATATGGTACACAATGAGAACAGAAGGTCTGAAAATGATATAATATTTATTACACAGTTATATAACAATATAAGAGCATATGATAGATTCACAAATAACATTATAGTGCATAATTTATTTTATTCTATTTTATGTATTTTATCTATCTACCATTGCCCCCAAAGGTAGAAATGGTATAAAAGCACTGTGGCTGATTCTCAAAGCACTGATTGTAATTGAGTTATTGCTGTAGCTCAGACGTTATGATAGTTCGGCATAAATTTTTGCTGATAGTCCGGCATGTAAATATAAATTGTTGAATTGCTATAATCTGAACATTTGGCAGTCCTGAATAAAACTAGATATATCTTTCTAAGCAATTGTGGAATATTATCTCACCGATCCTCCGGCCACTGGTCCCGTGCTGCAACGGACCTGATGAAAAAGTCCTGGGGCTGATATGACAATGCGGGCGCTGCAAATAGTTCTCTCTGGTGCAGGCAGCTGCTGGCTCCGTATACATGACAATGTGGGCGCTGAGAATGGCTTACCCCGGCACGGGCAAGTGACTCTAGATGCGTTTCAGGGTGCTTGAACCGACCCCTTCTTCAGCAGATTCAATTTGTCCACTGAAGAAGGGGTCGGTTCAAGCACCCTGAAATGCGTCTAGAGTCACTTGCATTGTCTGAATATGGCACTAAAAACAAGCACTGCTGTCTGACCGTTATCTGCACTGAAGTACAGGCTTTTCTACATTCTACCTCACTCACCACACCTGATCCTCATATCCACGTTTGAGAGTGCTGCCAGATAACCACGAGTCTCCTGCTGGAGCAAACATCTTCATTTGCCTCCTGGGAAATTGCTCCATATCATCTGCACGGAGCCAGCGGCTGTCCGTGCCAGGGTAAGCCATTCCCAGAGCCCACATTGTCATCTATACGGAGCCAGCAGCTGCCTGCACCAGAGAGAGCTATTTGCAGCGCCCGCATTGTCATATCAGCCGCAGGACTTTTTCATCAGGTCCGTTGCAGCACGGGACCAGCGTCCGGAGTATCGGTGTTATAATATTCCACAATTGCTTAGAAAGATATATCTAGTTTTATTCAGGACTGCCAAATGTTCAGATTATAGCAATTCAACAATTTATATTTACATGCCGGACTATCAGCAAAAATTGAATGCCAAATTATCAGAACGCCTGAGCTACAGCAATAACTCAATTACAATCAGTGCTTTGAGAATGAGCAACAGTGCTTTTATACCATTTCTACCATTAGGGGCCATTGGAAGATAGATAACATAGTGCATAATTTATTTTATTCTATTTTATGTATTTTATTTGTGAATCTATGATATGCTCTTATATTGTTATATAACTGTGTAATACATATTATATCAATTTCAGACCTTTTGTTCTCATTGTGTACCATATGGTTTGGTAAAATCCTTGAGGTATGGTTAATATACTTTAATATTAAAATTTTCTCTATTGGTCAGTGAGGATCGACTTTATTAACCAGTTATACCTCGGATTTTTGGTTGTGAGTTGCACACACAATTCTTTCTTTCTAATTTACAAATCTGTTTAACTTTCTGGCACCAGTTCATTTAAAAAAATAAAATAAAGGTTTTCACTGGAGAACCCCTTTAACTCTTTCCTTGCTGGGCTTCTGTATAGTATACATGGGTACACTATGCACCCCCTGTATACTATACAGCTGGCAGAGGTAAGTAGTAATGCTCTGCAACCTGTATATGTATATGCTATACATCACTCTTTACACTCCGTGGGCCGGGCGCTCGGCTTCTGACCCATGTAGTGGTACCCTGAAGGCAGTGAAGAAATTGCCAGGGTACAAAAATGGCTGTTTCCACAAACCAGCAAAAAAAAAAAGCAAGAAAAACTGACAAAACACAGGAAAAAGCTGACAGTTTTTCTGGTGTTTTTGCTGGTGGACAAAAAAACGTCAATGGAATCCGAGCCTCAAAGCAATAGAACAAAATCCTTGTGTCCACTTTTACCTGTGAGGTGCAGCTCAGCTGTACAAATAGAACTGTGTGGAGATTTAGAACTTTCCCCAAATGTATCATGTGGCTTGCATGAGTATGGCAAATTTGGTGCAATTGCACCAAATTTAGACCAACCAAAACAATCTACAAAAAACTTCTACCTACACCAACATTGATAAATTTCCCCCAATAGATGTATGTGCGTATGTGTGTATGTTCCAACATCACTTCCAAATGGCTGAAGATATGATCATTAAACTTGGTACACGTTACTTATATGTCAACAACAAGATAGGATAGGTAATTTAACCCTTATCCACCCCCATTTACGAGAGTCAGGGTTTTTGTTTAAGTCCCATACAAGTATATTAGAAATATATGTTACTGCATAACTTCCAAACAGCTGGGGATATTTATATAATACTCGGTCACATGTTACTTATATGTCCACTATAAATATAGGATAGTTCATTTAACCCTAACCTTCCATCATTTGCGAGGGTCGGGGTTTTTGTTTAAAGTTCAATGCAAATCTATGGGAAATGTATGTTCCAGCATAACTTCCGTACGACTGGAGATATTTCGATAATACTTGGTCACATGTTACTTATATGTCAAATAAAAATATATAAAATAGTTACGTTAACCCCTAACCTACCTCATATGTGAAGGATGGGGTTTTTGTTTCAAGTCCCATGCAAGTATATGGAACTTCTGGTACCTTACTCCACAAGCTCCGCTCTGCATCTCCTGGTGAATGAATCAGTCCGGCTGGCAAGCCACACCCTCCCCGCATTCCATGCCACATCTTGCAATGACACGCCCACCCTTTAAGCCACATCCCTTTTATTTTCAGCTTTCAATATCACAGCCTTCATCACAATTCAGCCACACCTGAGGACGGGATAGGAGGATTAGAAATGAGGATTAGATATGGGGACGGGATATGAGGTCTGGATATGAGGTCAGATATGGGGACGGGATATGAGGCCAGGATATAAGGACATGATATGGGGACGGCATACAGTCATGTCCATAAATGTTGGCACCCCTGAAATTTTTCAAGAAAATTAAGTATTTCTCACAGAAAAGGTTTGCAGTAACACATGTTTTGCTATACACATGTTTATTCCCTTTGTGTGTACTGGAATGAAACCAAAAAAAGGGAGGAAAAAAAGCATATTGGACATAATGTCACACCAAACTCCAAAAATGAGCCGGACAAAATTATTGGCACCCTTAACTTAATATTTGGTTGCACACCCTTAGGAAAAAATTACAGAAATCAGTCACTTCCTATAACCATCAATAAGCTTCTTACACCTCTCAGACGGAATGTTGGACAACTCTTCCTTTGCAAACTGCTCCAGGTCTCTCTTATTGGAAGGGCGCCTTTTCCCAACAGCAATTTTAAGATCTCTCCACAGGTGTTCAATGCAATTTAGATCTGGACCCATTGCTGGCCACTTCAGAACTCTCCACCGCTTTGTTTCCATCCATTTCTGGGTGCTTTTTGACGCATGTTTGGGTTCATTGTCCTGCTTGAAGACCCAAGATCTCGAATGCAAACCCAACTTTCTGAAACCTCATATCCCGTCCCCATGACTGTATGGGGACGGGATATGAGGATGTGATATGAGGAGGGGATTTGGGGTTGGGATATGAGGTCAGGATTTGAGGACGGGATATGAGGACAAAAGTTTCCTCCTTGGTTGCTTTTTCTCCCCTCCAGGGATTAGGTAGGAAAAACCAGGCAGCGCCGGGTACTCAGCTAGTATATATATAAAACTCAGTGGCCCTCATTTACTAAGAGTGGAGTGTAGGTTTATTTGTGGGTTTTAATGCCCTACAATTTTTTTCCCACTGTATTTACTAAGCTTTCCCTACATTTTCCACTTTCCCTACACTTTGCTTTTTTTTTTTACACATGCTCTGATCTGTCTGGTTTTCCTCAGCTCAAATCCACCACATTTTACGTGGAAACCTTAGTAAATATGTTGGTTTTTTGTGAAAATGTCGGGAACACGCTCCCTTTTCCCGGTGGCCACGCCCCCTTTTCCTGGCGGCCACTCCCCCTTTTTCGGGTTTTCTCAGCAAAATGGAGAGTTAGTCGGGTTTTTTCAATTCTGGCGCACATTCTGGCGCAGACAGAATTTGTGGCGCAGATTCTGTCGCAGGCAGAATTTCTGTCGCAATGAGACAGAATCTGGCGCACAACCCGACAAAACGTGTCGGGTTTGCAATAGTAAATGAGGGCAATGTGTGTATGTATATATGTGTGTTTCAGCATAACTTCCAAACGACTAAAGATATTTCCATGAAACTTGGTACACGTGTCACCTATATGTCAACTACAAATATAGGATAGATAATTAACCCTATTCCACCCCCATTTGCGAAGGTCTGGGTTTTTGTTTAAAGTCCCATGCAAGTTTATGGGAAATGTATGTTCCAACATAACTTCCAAATGGCTGGAGATATTTTGATGAAACTTAGTACACGTTACTTTTATGTCAAATAAAAATATATAATAGTTAAATTAACCCTAACCTACCCCCTAACGTGAAGGATGGAGTTTTTGTCTTAAGTCCCTCGCAAGTATATAGGACTTCCAGTATCTTACTCCAAGCTCTGCTCTGCATCTGGTAAGTGCGTCTGTCCTGCTACACTCCTCGCACATGCTGCAACCCATTTTGCATAGCCACACCCTTTTTGTTTTCTACCCTTTTTGTGCATTGGTCCAGCTTGCAAATCATGCGCTAATGGCAGTCAGGCGTCCTCTGGCAAGCACCTGGAGGGCTGTGTGACCCCCCAAAGACATGCTACCCAACACCATTACTGACCCACCGCCAAACCGGTCATGCTGGAGGATGTCTCCAGACTCTCTCACATGTGCTCAGTGTGAACCTGCTTTCATCTGTGAAGAGCACAGGCTGCCAGTGGAGAATTTGCCAATCTTGGTGTTCTCTGGCAAATGCCAAACGTCCGGCACAGTGTTGGGCTGTAAGCACAATCCCCCCCTGTGGACGTCAAGCCCTCATACCCTCCTCATGGAGTCTGTTTCTGACCATTTGAGTGGAAACATGCACATTTGTGGCCTGCTGGAGTTCATTTTCAAGGGCTCTGGCAGTGCTCCTCCTTGCACAAAGGCAGAGGTAGCGGTCCTGCTGCTGAGTTGTTGGCCTCCTCCACGTCTCCTGATGTACTGGCCTGTCTCCTGGTAGCGCCTCCATGCTCTGGACACTATGCTGACAGACACAGCAAACCTTCTTGCCACAGCTCGCATTGATGTGCCATCCCGGATGAGCTGCACTACCTGAGCCACTTGTGTGGGTCGTAGACTCTGTCTCATGCTACCACTAGAGTGAAAGAACCGCCAGCATTCAAAAGTGACTAAAACATCAGCCAGGAAGCATAAGAACTGAGAAGTGGTCTGTGGTCACC
Organism: Hyla sarda; assembly: GCF_029499605.1. Taxonomy (NCBI): domain Eukaryota; kingdom Metazoa; phylum Chordata; class Amphibia; order Anura; family Hylidae; genus Hyla; species Hyla sarda. Next base: position 130,375,983 of record NC_079193.1, on the reverse strand, counting down.
ACCTGCAGAACCACTCCTTTATTGGGGGGGAGGGTCTTACTAATAGCCTATAATTCCCACATGTTGTCTGTTCCATTTGCACAACATCATGTGAAATTGATTGTCAATCAGTGTTGCTTCCTGAGTGGACAGTGTGATTTCACAGAAGTGTGATTGACTTGGAGTTACATCGTGTTGTTTAACCTCTTAAGGATGCAGGGCGTACCTGTACGCCCTGCATCCGGTCCCGGTATAAAACACGGGGTCACGCCATGACCCCGCGTCTTACGGGGTCGGTCCCGGTGGCTAATGACAGCCAGGACCCTGGGCTAATAGCGAGCGGCACCACTATTAACCCTTTAGACGCGGCGTTCAAAGTTGATCAACATGTCTAAAATGAAAGTAAAAGCTTCCTGGCAGCTCAGTCGGGCTGATCGGGACTATCGTGGTGAAATCGCGATGTCCCAATCAGCGAGAACGCGAGCAGAGGTCCCTCCCCTGCCTCCGTTGCGTCCGACCAGCGATTGCTCCTAGCCTGAAATCCAGGCTTGAGCAATCGACCGCCGATTACACTGATCTTTGCCGTATCAATGCACGGCAATGATCTGTGTATGAGATCGGTATGTGGAGTGAAATAGCCACTAGAGGGGGGGTATAACACTGCAAAAAAAAAAAGTGTAACAAAAAGTTAATAAAGATCATTAAAAGTAAGAATCACCCCCCTTTTCCACTTAAAAATAAATAAATGTTTAAATAAAAATAAAAATATGTGGTATCGCCTCAGGGGTATATAACTGGGAGCCAGAAGTAGGGTGCACTAAATGAGCTATGCACGAGTGGTCATTTCTCTTTTTTAAGCGGGATGCTAACAGTTTGCCTGCCTTATCATTTTGCGAATAATATTTCGCTTTAGATTTCCTGAGATTTTTTTCATATTAAAAGAGGAGCAGGTTTCTAAGTTCCTGACGGAGTGTTAGTATTTGAGAAGCTAGTTCAGGAGAGGGGCAGGACTTGTTCTGAGTTTCAGAAGTGTGTAGCCTGTGTAGAACATCATTCAATTGGGCGTCCCTTTTTTCTTTTACTAATAGCCCCATATGTTATTAAAAAAACAACTAATATATGCCTTGTGACAGTTCCATAACGTAAATGCTGTCACGATGCCGGCTGGCAGGTAGTGGATCCTCTGTGCCAGAGAGGGATTGGCGTGGACCGTGCTAGTGGACCGGTTCTAAGCCACTACTGGTTTTCACCAGAGCCCGCCGCAAAGCGGGATGGTCTTGCTGCGGCGGTAGTGACCAGGTCGTATCCACTAGCAACGGCTCACCTCTCTGGCTGCTGAAGATAGGCGCGGTACAAGGGAGTAGACAGAAGCAAGGTCGGACGTAGCAGAAGGTCGGGGCAGGCAGCAAGGATCGTAGTCAGGGGCAACGGCAGAAGGTCTGGAAACACAGGCAAGGAACACACAAGGAACGCTTTCACTGGCACTAAGGCAACAAGATCCGGCAAGGGAGTGCAGGGGAAGTGAGGTGATATAGGGAAGTGCACAGGTGAACACACTAATTGGAACCACTGCGCCAATCAGCGGCGCAGTGGCCCTTTAAATCGCAGAGACCCGGCGCGCGCGCGCCCTAGGGAGCGGGGCCGCGCGCGCCGGGACAGAACAGACGGAGAGCGAGTCAGGTAGGGGAGCCGGGGTGCGCATCGCGAGCGGGCGCTACCCGCATCGCGAATCGCATCCCGGCTGGCAGCGGAATCGCAGCGCCCCGGGTCAGAGGACGTGACCGGAGCGCTGCCGCGGGGAGAGTGAAGCGAGCGCTCCGGGGAGGAGCGGGGACCCGGAGCGCTCGGCGTAACAGTACCCCCCCCCTTGGGTCTCCCCCTCTTCTTAGAGCCTGAGAACCTGAGGAGCAGACTTTTGTCTAGGATGTTGTCCTCAGGTTCCCAGGATCTCTCTTCAGGACCACAACCCTCCCAGTCCACTAAAAAAAAATTTTTCCCTCTGACCTTTTTGGCAGCTAAAATTTCTTTGACCGAGAAGATGTCCGAGGAGCCAGAAACAGGAGTGGGAGGAACAGATTTGGGAGAAAAACGGTTGAGGATGAGTGGTTTGAGAAGAGAGACGTGAAAGGCATTAGGGATACGAAGAGAGGGAGGAAGAAGAAGTTTATAAGAGACAGGATTAATTTGACACAAAATTTTGAAAGGACCAAGATAGCGTGGTCCCAACTTGTAGCTAGGGACACGGAAGCGGACATATTTAGCGGAGAGCCATACCTTGTCTCCAGGGGAAAAAACGGGGGGAGCTCTTCTTTTCTTATCCGCGAACTTCTTCATGCGTGATGAAGCCTGTAAGAGAGAATTTTGGGTCTCTCTCCATATGATGGAAAGGTCACGAGAAATTTCATCCACAGCGGGCAGACCAGAGGGCAAGGGAGTAGGGAGGGGGGGAAGAGGGTGACGGCCGTACACCACGAAAAATGGGGATTTGGAGGAAGACTCAGAGACCCTGAAGTTATACGAGAATTCGGCCCATGGGAGGAGATCTGCCCAGTCATCCTGGCGGGAGGAAACAAAATGTCGCAAATAATCACCCAAGATCTGGTTAATCCTTTCTACTTGTCCATTGGACTGGGGATGATATGCAGAAGAAAAATTTAATTTAATCTTGAGTTGTTTACAGAGAGCCCTCCAGAATTTAGACACGAATTGGACGCCTCTATCCGAGACAATCTGCGTAGGCAACCCGTGAAGACGAAAAATGTGTACAAAAAATTGTTTAGCCAACTGAGGCGCAGAAGGAAGACCAGGAAGAGGGATGAAATGTGCCATTTTGGAGAATCGATCAACGACCACCCAAATAACAGTGTTGCCACGGGAAGGGGGTAAATCAGTAATAAAATCCATACCAATCAGAGACCAAGGCTGTTCGGGGACAGGCAGAGGATGAAGAAAACCAGCGGGCTTCTGGCGAGGAGTCTTATCCCGGGCACAGATAGTGCAGGCTCGCACAAAGTCCACAACATCCGTCTCCAGAGTCGGCCACCAATAGAAGCGGGAGATGAGTTGCACAGATTTCTTGATACCCGCATGACCTGCGAGATGGGAGGAGTGACCCCATTTGAGGATTCCGAGGCGTTGGCGAGGAGAAACAAAGGTCTTTCCTGGAGGAGTCTGCCTGATGGAGGCAGGAGAAGTGGAGATCAGGCAGTCAGGTGGAATGATGTGTTGCGGAGAGAGTTCAACTTCTGAGGCATCCGAGGAACGAGAGAGAGCATCGGCCCTAATGTTCTTATCGGCAGGACGAAAGTGAATCTCAAAATTAAATCGGGCAAAGAACAGAGACCACCGGGCCTGGCGAGGATTCAGCCGTTGGGCAGACTGGAGGTAGGAGAGGTTCTTGTGGTCGGTGTAGATAATAACTGGAGAACTTGATCCCTCCAGCAGATGCCTCCATTCCTCAAGTGCTAATTTAATGGCTAGAAGCTCTCGATCCCCGATGGAGTAGTTCCTCTCCGCTGGAGAGAAGGTCCTAGAGAAAAAACCACAAGTGACAGCATGCCCGGAAGAATTTTTTTGTAGAAGAACAGCTCCAGCTCCCACTGAGGAGGCATCAACCTCCAATAGGAAGGGTTTGGAAGGGTCAGGTCTGGAGAGGACGGGAGCCGAAGAAAAGGCAGACTTGAGTCGTTTAAAGGCGTCTTCTGCTTGAGGAGGCCAGGACTTGGGATCAGCATTTTTTTTGGTTAAAGCCACGATAGGAGCCACAATGGTAGAAAAATGTGGAATAAATTGCCTGTAATAATTGGCGAACCCCAAAAAGTGTTGGATAGCACGGAGTCCGGAGGGGCGTGGCCAATCTAAGACGGCAGAGAGTTTGTCTGGATCCATCTGTAGTCCCTGGCCAGAGACCAAATATCCTAGAAAAGGAAGAGATTGGCATTCAAACAGACATTTCTCAATTTTGGCATAGAGTTGGTTGTCACGAAGTCTCTGAAGAACCATACGGACATGCTGGCGGTGTTCTTCTAGATTGGCAGAAAAAATTAGGATATCGTCCAGATATACAACAACACAGGAGTATAACAGATCACGAAAAATTTCATTGACAAAGTCTTGGAAGACGGCAGGGGCGTTGCACAGTCCAAAGGGCATGACCAGATACTCAAAGTGTCCATCTCTGGTGTTAAATGCCGTTTTCCACTCGTCCCCCTCTCTGATGCGGATGAGGTTATAGGCGCCTCTTAAGTCCAATTTAGTGAAGATGTGGGCACCTTGGAGGCGATCAAAGAGTTCAGAGATGAGGGGTAAGGGGTAGCGGTTCTTAACCGTGATTTTATTAAGACCGCGGTAGTCAATGCACGGACGTAGGGAGCCATCTTTTTTGGACACAAAGAAAAATCCGGCTCCGGCAGGAGAGGAGGATTTACGGATAAAGCCCTTTTTTAGATTCTCCTGGACGTATTCGGACATGGCAAGAGTCTCTGGGGCAGAGAGAGGATAAATTCTGCCCCGGGGTGGAGTAGTGCCCGGGAGGAGGTCGATAGGGCAATCATAAGGCCTGTGAGGAGGTAGAGTCTCAGCTTGTTTTTTGCAGAAAACATCCGCGAAGTCCATATAGGCCTTAGGGAGACCGGTTACTGGAGGAACCACAGAGTTACGGCAAGGGTTACTGGGAACCGGTTTTAGACAGTTCTTGGAACAAGAGGACCCCCAACACTTGATCTCCCCAGTGGACCAATCCAGGGTAGGGGAATGAAGTTGAAGCCAGGGAAGTCCAAGGAGAATTTCCGAGGTGCAATTGGGGAGGACCAAAAGTTCAATCCTCTCATGATGAGATCCGATGCTCATAAGAAGGGGCTCCGTGCGGAAACGTATGGTACAGTCCAATCTTTCATTATTTACACAATTGATGTAGAGGGGTCTGGCGAGACTGGTCACCGGGATGTTGAATTTGTTGACGAGAGAGGCCAAAATAAAATTTCCTGCAGATCCAGAGTCCAAGAAGGCCACTGTAGAGAAGGAGAAGGCAGAGGCAGACATCCGCACAGGCACAGTAAGACGTGGAGAAGCAGAGTAGACATCAAGGACTGTCTCACCTTTGTGCGGAGTCAGCGTACGTCTTTCCAGGCGGGGAGGACGGATAGGACAATCTCTCAGGAAGTGTTCGGTACTGGCACAGTACAGGCAGAGGTTCTCCATACGGCGTCGTGTCCTCTCTTGAGGTGTCAGGCGAGACCGGTCGACCTGCATAGCCTCCACGGCGGGAGGCACAGGAACAGATTGCAGGGGACCAGAGGAGAGAGGAGCCGAGGAGAAGAAACGCCTCGTGCGAACAGAGTCCATATCTTGGCGGAGTTCCTGACGCCTTTCGGAAAAACGCATGTCAATGCGAGTGGCTAGGTGAATAAGTTCATGTAGATTAGCAGGAATTTCTCGTGCGGCCAGAACATCTTTAATGTTGCTGGATAGGCCTTTTTTGAAGGTCGCGCAGAGGGCCTCATTATTCCAGGATAATTCTGAAGCAAGAGTACGGAATTGTACGGCATACTCGCCAACGGAAGAATTACCCTGGACCAGGTTCAACAGGGCAGTCTCAGCAGAAGAGGCTCGGGCAGGTTCCTCAAAGACACTTCGGATTTCCGAGAAGAAGGAGTGTACAGAGGCAGTGACGGGGTCATTGCGGTCCCAGAGCGGTGTGGCCCATGACAGGGCTTTTCCGGACAGAAGGCTGACTACGAAAGCCACCTTAGACCTTTCAGTGGGAAACAGGTCCGACATCATCTCCAGATGCAGGGAACATTGGGAAAGAAAGCCACGGCAAAACTTAGAGTCCCCATCAAATTTATCCGGCAAGGATAAGCGTATCCCAGGAGCGGCCACTCGCTGCGGAGGAGGTGCAGGAGCTGGCGGAGGAGATGACTGCTGAAGCTGTGGTAGTAACTGTTGTAGCATAACGGTCAGTTGAGACAGCTGTTGGCCTTGTTGCGCTATCTGTTGTGACTGCTGGGCGACCACCGTGGTGAGGTCAGCGACAACTGGCAGAGGAACTTCAGCGGGATCCATGGCCGGATCTACTGTCACGATGCCGGCTGGCAGGTAGTGGATCCTCTGTGCCAGAGAGGGATTGGCGTGGACCGTGCTAGTGGACCGGTTCTAAGCCACTACTGGTTTTCACCAGAGCCCGCCGCAAAGCGGGATGGTCTTGCTGCGGCGGTAGTGACCAGGTCGTATCCACTAGCAACGGCTCACCTCTCTGGCTGCTGAAGATAGGCGCGGTACAAGGGAGTAGACAGAAGCAAGGTCGGACGTAGCAGAAGGTCGGGGCAGGCAGCAAGGATCGTAGTCAGGGGCAACGGCAGAAGGTCTGGAAACACAGGCAAGGAACACACAAGGAACGCTTTCACTGGCACTAAGGCAACAAGATCCGGCAAGGGAGTGCAGGGGAAGTGAGGTGATATAGGGAAGTGCACAGGTGAACACACTAATTGGAACCACTGCGCCAATCAGCGGCGCAGTGGCCCTTTAAATCGCAGAGACCCGGCGCGCGCGCGCCCTAGGGAGCGGGGCCGCGCGCGCCGGGACAGAACAGACGGAGAGCGAGTCAGGTAGGGGAGCCGGGGTGCGCATCGCGAGCGGGCGCTACCCGCATCGCGAATCGCATCCCGGCTGGCAGCGGAATCGCAGCGCCCCGGGTCAGAGGACGTGACCGGAGCGCTGCCGCGGGGAGAGTGAAGCGAGCGCTCCGGGGAGGAGCGGGGACCCGGAGCGCTCGGCGTAACAAATGCATCTATGTCTGGGGATGCATTGGTTGTAGAGTAGTCAGAGAGGTCCTTCCGTAAGTTGTGGACATGCTCCGGATGGGACATTAAGAAGGGGCTAGCCCTCCAGAGATATGTAGGAGAGGCGGTACAATTTTCTTGCAAAGATAGCGATATGGCCGCATGATCCAACCATGAAATGGCTTTAACAGTCGAGGCCAATAAGCTAGATAATAATGCGCCTTCCACCAAGAACATGTCCAAACGGGAATATGTGTTGTGGGTCAGGGAGCGGTGTGTGAAATCTTTGTCTGTTGGATGTTGTATACGCCAGGTGTCATACAGTTCCTCAGCCCAAAGTAGGTGAGCTAGGGAGGCAGTAGCTATACGTGCAGTAGATGTGGAATCTAAAGAAGGGTCCACCCTCAGGTTGAAGTCACCACAGACAATCAAGGGACCCCTCTTTATACAGTTAGCAAGTTTCAGAGTGTTGCGGAGAAAGCAATGTTGGCCTAAATTAGGTGCGTATACCGCTACAATAGTATAGGGCACATTGTTTATATTACAAGAAAGGATGACATATCGCCCCTGTGGGTCACTAGCTAAGTCTATCTTATTAAAGGCTACTGTATTTCTAATTGCGAGCATCCCCACTCTGGATTTAGTTTTATGGTGGGTGTGGTAAATATGTGGGTATGAGGGGTGTTTTAGTCTAAAGGCATCCCTATCTAGCAGATGAGTTTCTTGAACACTAAGGATATCTGCTCCTAATGTTGCAGCCTCCGTCCATAGATATGTATGTTTATGTGGACTATTAAGACCGTTGGCATTAATACTGACTAGTTTCATTAACATACAGTAATAAGAAAAGCATAGCAACAAGTGGCAGTAACATATATGGAATTGACCACCAGCGCCTCCCAGCCAGCACGCCGGGGTCACACAGGAATGGACAGTGCTGAAAGGACAAAAAATTAAGAAACCCCCTCACAAAACACAGAAACACATAAAACAGTGCGAACCAGAAAACCAGCAAACCAATAAAGGATATGGCAAGTGAAGGCCGAAGCCTAACTTCCTGAGTGGGGGTAATGTCCATAACGAAGCCAGACTAAATCAAGGACCCGAGAGCCCAGAGTGACTAGATGTCAAAGTCCAGAGTCAGCAAACCACAGACCAGTCAGCTCTTATTTTGCACATAGGTAAGCGCGATGGTTCCTTTGCGGTTGTTATATTTAAATTCCATCTGCATAGAAGAGCTTCTCCTTCTGCTGGTGAACGGATCACATGCGTCAAGTCGTCATGCCGGATTAAGAGGCGCACCGGAAAACCCCAGCAGTATTGGATGTTCGCTGAACACAGTGTAGAGGTCACGGGGAGCAAAGCTCTGCGTAGTTGTAAGGTAGCCGCTGAGAGGTCGGTGTAGACGGCCACTTGGTGATACGGAGCTGGCAGACCGACATTTATACGAGCAAAGGTCATTAACTTTTCTTTGACAGCGAAGAAATGCACTCTCGCCAGGATGTCCGTAGGGACGGACTTATCAAGGTGTTTTGGTCGAGGTATCCGGTGAACCCGGTCTATTTCAAGCTCTTGGGGGGAGCATGCGGGCAGCGCAGCTTTTATGAGGGAGCGGACATAAGAGGGAACGTCTGCAGGTGGTACAGATTCTGGCACTCCCCTCAGTTTGATATTATTGCGCCTGCAGTGATCTTCCAGATCAGCGACTTTCGCTTTAAGTGCAGTAATTTCATCTTCTGTTGCGAGAGTCAATAACTTCATTATGAGAGGCAGCAAACTCTCCAAATTTAGACTCAATGTGGTCAATTCTTGCCCCCAGTTCCTCGACCGAGGCATGTAGAGGGTTAATCATAGTTGCAATGTTCTTCCTAAAGGATTTTTGCAGGGTGAGGAGCATGCTTTTCATTTGGGTGTCAGTGACTGCTTCATCAGTGACTGAGAACATGTGCAGTTCATCTTCCCCTGTATCAGGGAGGGTAGCAGCAGCAGAACCCCATTCTGGTGCAGGCTGATGGCTGTGGGGCAAGGAGACTTGAAGCTGCCGCTGCTGCAAGGAGCTGGATGAAAAGTCCCTGTATGAGCTGGGGAAAAGGGAGACTACAGCGAGGGGGACAAGGACAGTACCTTCAGTGCACTGCGCTGAGGAGCTCCAGGGGAGGATTGTGCAGACGTTGGCAGCTCTGTGGTCCCCAGCAAAGGAGAGCTGTGGATCAGAAGAGGAGGATCTGTAAGAGGTAGGTGAGGTATGTGCCTGCGGCGCTGAGCACTGGTCTGTGTCCAGCATGCTGCCTGCGCCATCTTGAGAGGGAGGTCGCCGCTGTGTAAAGTAAAATTTCACCAGAGAGTCATGCTTGTCAGTCCTCTTCCTCCTTGATGGGCAGAGTTTCCCACGTCCGTGGGTGAGAACAATGCTCTGGAAAGTGCTTTAAAGTCGCTGTGCAGGGCTGTTAGGAGTGGAGCACATTTATAGTGCGACCATTCAGTCCGGCAGCCAGGCCCCGCACCCCCCCCCCCCCCCCCCATTACCCAACTTTCATTATTTCTTTTTTCATCCATTGCTCTTTATGTACCTAATTTTCTTTTATTTGTACCTTAGTTCATCAAATTACTTGACTATTATTATTATTTACCATATATTTCTTTATATTATGAACTGCCATTCTATCTTATAACATTCAAAATATATACTATATAGATAAATATGTTGTATTCATTTAGGGGACATTATTGAGTGTGAATACTAGCCTGCCAAAACAGCCATATATTCTTGTGATCCACAACCAAATTTTGATAATTGTTACATACTGCGCTCCGGACACGGACACCGTCCATGAGCGCAGCATCCCTGTGTCCCCGACCGCCGACGCATGCGAATCCCGGCCAATGTCTTACCTCACTCCACCCCTGCAGCTGCTTCCTCTCAGCCCCGGCGCGCGCGTTCCCGTCCCTTAGGGCGTGCCTGCGCTAGAGCTTTGAAATTTAAGGGGCCAGTGCACCCATAATTAGTGAATTCACCTGTCACCATGCTATAAGTTATTTGCATCTCCCACACCCCTCTGCCAAATCTTCAGTGCTTATTGCTTAAGAGAAAGCGTTCCCATTACCTGTTTTGCCTACCCGCGTTTCCTGACCTTCCTGCTACATTTTTTGACTCCGAACCTTTGCTGCTTGCCTAGACCCTCTGCTACGTTGACTACGCCTCTGCCTCATCCTCCTGTACCCCTCCTGGCCCAGTTACCTGTGTGGTCGCGCTGTGTCGGAGGTAGCGACCTGGTTGTCGTCTGCCGCAGCAAATCCATCCTGCTTTGCGGCGGGCTCTGGTGAAGACCAGCGGCACCTTAGACCCCGCTCCCCGATAAGGTCCGAGTCATCAGCCACACAGGTAGAGGATCCACATCCAGTTTCGTGACAGCCTGCATTCAGGTGCGTGACAATAATGATTCCCTTTTCACCTGCTAATTGATTTGAAACAGCTATAAATATGATAAAAATCATTTCAGAGACACAGCTACTGAGGCAGGGGTCGCACATTTCGTATAGAGCACCCCAAAACACGTTTAGCCAAGTGCCAAAAGGACGCAGTGTGACAATACTACGAACTTAAAGCCATCATCAGTCCAACACCAGTTCCAGCTATATCACATTGAGAGATCCACTACTGCTATTGGGATCCATCTGCTTGAATTGAGATTCATCGGCTGCCACCTGATCTACATAATGCTCCTGTGTTCAATCTGCCGCTCCTGTGCTTCCATCTTCTGCTTCCATCTCCCGCTGACCCCTGACGTCAGACGCTACCACCAAGAGGAATATCCATCAGTCTGCTCACACAGATCCTCGGAACTACCGCACGGCAACCACCGGGTCCATCTCTGCCTGGACCAGCCGCGTTCAGCACTCACAAGAGCTCAAAGGTCAGCCTGCTAATCATAGATGTAAGTGTACTAACGCTAACCAGCGAGAGGAGACGGCAACCACAGAGAAGTCGGTAATATATTATATTTTTCCCAACAGGGGCTAACTGTTCAGTCTAGTTTGGACATTCTATTCTATCCTAATTCAACTATTACAACTATTGCTGGATTATTAGTCAGTTCATTACCAGACTATCAGTCACATTGCTGGACTATTTGTCAGTTTGTTATTTTATATTATTTTATATTTTTGCTCAAACCTTTTATAAGTTTGTATTGTTTTATTATATCTATGTGATTATTCCTCCCACAAGGGCCCTGTGAGGGGAATTTATATGCAGCTTTTATATTTAATACATTTTATTCATTTGATATTTGAAGCACGGTCTCAGCCAATAATTACTATGCAATTTTATTGAATCTATAACATTTATTACCACTGTCCTTGAGGTGTTTGCTTTTTTACTCATTTATCCCAGAAATATCGTCAGCATAGTCAAGTCTCTAAAGTCAGCGTGGGTTGCATCATTGAGTCCAAGTCCACTACAAGTCCCAGAGAGCCAACAAGTCTCCTTAAGTCCACTAAACAATACCTTGGGCCTGAACTGAGCTGAAAAGACTCTAACATCTGTATGCCTCAGTAAAGTATTGTTGTTCCGTAACTTTGCATCGGAGTGATTATTTGCCCCGTGGCTTTCCCAGGAACCAGCAACCATACCTCGGGTGGTGTAGAGGACAACTACGCCCTGGCATCACAAACACATAGGGTTAATACCATCTGCCCTAAGGGTTAACAACATCTGCCTTTCCAACAACCTCACCACAACTTTTGGCATCCAACGAACAGGATTCGAGTGTGTTCACTATACCAAAAATCCCCCCCCCCCCCCCCCCAGTCTGAACTGTGTCCAGTATTGCAAAAACTGGATGTATGTGCAACGGAAATTGCGCCCAAAATTGTACGGGACTTTGTCTGCAAAACTCCTACGTTGAGAGGCACTTGTGAAATAGAGGGGGAGGTGAAGAAACGTTTATTGTCTGCCATTGTGAAAAGTATTAAAGTTGTGCCTGTCATGTGTAAAATCCATACAGAAGCTATGCTGCATTGCAAACTGCTTACTGTACCTGAAAGGGTTAATCTGCTCAAGTGATTCCCGCGCGTGCAAGTGGTCGCAGCGCCGCCCACCTTAGTCTCCAGGATTATCAGGCCCTCCGCAAGAAGTCTTATCACCGCCTCAAACCGAAGAGTACCAGTATGGTTAGTGAATCTGTCTGACTTTGCTAGCGTCTTACCCAAATACACTCCAGTGGCCCAGTTGTACCTCCTAGAGTCGAGAGACATCGTGACTGAATGTCTGGTGGCCCGTCAGTGTGCAGCTCAAGTCACCAGTGGATCCAGTACTAATCCCCCCAGAACCCTGGTGGGCACAGCTGCAGGTTGGGGAAGCCACTACACGCCGGGACCAGGTCAATGGAGTCATAAACGTCGCAAAGAGGAATCTTGAAGCTTTCAGTAAACACCCAACAGACTTTGGGAAGACTTCAATGATCCAGCACCGTATCCTCACAGGCGACCGCCCACCTATCAAAGAGAGGCCCCATCCGGTAACGCCTGGCATGTATCAAACTGTCAAGAAGATGCTGGCCCACTTGAAGGAGGCGGACGTGATCCAAGAAAGTCAGAGTCCCTGGGCGGCGCACTTGTCCTAGTCAAAAAGAAAGATAGAACTATTCGCTTCTGTGTGGACTACAGGAAGCTGAGCAATGTCACACACAAGGACGCGTATCCTTTACCACAAATTTAGGAGTTGCTTACTGCCCTTGAGTCTGCTGCTTACTTCCCTACCCTGGACTTAACCAGCAGGTACTGGCAAGTGCCCATGCCCTTGGAGGATAGGGAGAAGACCGCCTTCGTGACACCCATGTTTTTTTTTTTTTTTTTTTTCAAAAGTATGCCGTTTGGGCTGTGCAATGCCCCTGCTTCTACCAGCATCTGATGGAAAGGTGCCTGGGACTTCTGAATTTCAAAAGTGTCTTGTTGTACCTGAACAATTTCATTGCGTATTCCAAGTCTTACCAGGAACACCTCAGTCATCTGTCAGACGTCTTTTAAGTCCTGATCCAACATGGGCTGAAGATCAAGTCATCAAAGTGTCACTTGCTCATGCCCAAGTTCATTACCTGGGCCACGTTGTCAGCACAGAGGGAATTTAGCCAAATCCTGAAAAGATGCATACTGTCAAGAACTGGCCTACACAGTGCACGGTGAAAGATTTCAGGAGCTTCCTGGAATTTGCCGGCTGCTACCGCCGTTTCATCCCACACTTCACCCAAATTGCCAAACCCCTTACAGCTCGCCTGAGGGGAACGGCGAAGCAAAATTACGACGGAAGACTACTTATTGATTGGGCCAAAGAGCAAGAGACAGCATTTCCAGCTCCCAAGCGTCTGCTGGCTCCCATCTTGGTGTATCCGGATTACAGTCAGCCATTCTGGCTATATACTGATGACAGTTTTGAAGGCCTAGGAGCTGTCCTGTCCCAAGTCCAAGATGGTCAAGTGAGATTGATTGCCTACGCCAGTCGAAATCTGCGAGGGAGAAGAATGATACCAATTACAGTTCGTTCAAGTTGGAACTTCTCGCCCTGGTATGGGCCGTGACAGAAAAATTCAAAGATTATTTGGCTGCCACGCCATTTACTCTCTACACGGATAACAATCCTTTGGCCCATCTGAACACTTCCAAATTGGACAGCGATGGGCTTCCAGATTAGCTAATTAAAGCTTCACTTTAAAGTATAGAAGCGGCAAGTCAAACATCCATGCAGATGTACCGTTTCGAATGACCCCCAGCGAATAGCCCCCTGTGGAAGACGAGTTGGAAGACGTGAAGATGCCCCCATTTTACCAACGGTTTGTAAACCAGAATGTTGTTAAAGCCCTTATGGATGGTGAACCCAGGTCTGAGAAGGTTAAAGAAGACCTGTACACCTGGAATACTCTACAGGACAAATGCCGAGTCATGGGGGATCTGTTTGACTACCTTCTGGCGAAAAAGGTAGCAACCCGTCTACGCTGGGCCCATTGTGACTTCAAGCTGAAGCGGGGTGAGGCGCGGGGCATATCGAATTATCGCCAAAGTAATTGACGATACCAATAACGTCCAAAATCGTGAATATCGGCCGATAATATCGGCCAAACCGATAATCGGTCGATCACTAATACATAGATATACTCAGTCCACATTAGTACATAAAGTGTATTCTGACTAATGCTTATTATTTGATTGTCCACTGTGCACAGGGTTCTCTTGTGGCCAGAAAGAGCACCTAGTAAGCGTAAGTAACACAAAATAGGTGGCAAAGCTATTGTATATACTGTTGCCCTGTATTGTCAAAAAATGCAAGGTCAATATTACTGCTAAACTATTGTTACGGGGAGAAGTAGCGAACATGCCGATGGGTCCCTGTCAGGATCCGGGTACTGAGAGGAAACTGGTGGTGGATCCTCTGTGTCAGTGGGGTGATGACGTGGGCCGTACCAGGGGAACGGAGTCTAAGGGGTTACTAACCACGAAAGCCACCTTTGACCGTTCAGTGGGAAATTGGTCCGACATCATCTCCAAATGCAGGGAACATTGCAAGAGAAAACCACGGCATAGTTTAGAGTCCCCATCAAATTTGTCCGGCAGGGACAAGCGGAGGCTGGAAGCGGCCACTCGCTGCGGAGGAAGTGCAGGAGCTGGTGGAGGAGATGGTTGCTGTAGCTGTGGTAAAAGCTGTTGTAGCATAACAGTCAGTTGAGACAGCTGATGACCTTGTTGCGCTATCTGTTGCGACTGCTGGGAGACCACCGTGGTAAGGTCAGCGACAACTGGCAGCAGGTCCTCAGCAGGATCCATGGCCGGTTTTACTGTCAGGATCCGGGTACTGAGAGGATACTGGTGGTGGATCCTCTGTGTCAGTGGGGTGATGACATGGGCCATACCAGGGGAACGGAGTCTAAGGAGTTACTGGAATTCACCAGAGCCCGCCGCAAAGCGGGATGGACTTGCTGCGGCAGGTAACCCCCAGGTCGTTCCACCCGATAGCGACTCAACCCCCGACTGACTGCTGAGATAGGCGCGGTACAAGGGATTAGGCAAGAGCAAGGTCGGACGTAGCAGAAGGTCAGGGCAGGCAGCAAGGATCGTAGTCAGGGGCAACGGCAGGAGGTCTGGAACACTGGCTTGGGACATACAAGGAACGCTTTCACTGGCACAATGGCAACAAGATCCGGCAATACAGGGAAGGGGAAGTGAGGTAATATAGACCAGTGCACAGGTGAAATCACTAATTTGGACCAGGCGCCAATCAGCGGCGCACTGGCCCTTTAAATCGCAGAGAGCCGGCGCGGGGCCGCGCGTGCCGGGACTGGACAGACGGAGGACAGGTCTGGTAAGCAGGCTGGGATGCGAACCGCGAGCGGGCGCGTCCCGCATCGCATCCCTGCTAGAGACACTATTTATAGCGCTCCCGGTCAGCGGGTCTGACCGGGGCGCTACAAGCAGGTAAATGCTGCGAGTGCTCCGGGGAGGAGCGGGGACCCGGAGCGCTCGGCGTAACAGCCCCGTTAGCAAAGGCATCAAGGTTGAAAGCCTGAGGTAGCCCGATCCACACCCCAGCAGTTACTAGGGAAAATGTTATAATTTCATGAATGCTGGTTACATACCCCGTTTTGCATCCCAGTATGTATGGACGTTTATCAAATGCTACATGGACTCTTTCACAGTCACACGCCCTGTGCAGGACATTTGCAAAATGCCTGCCCCAGGAACGGTTTACTTTCATCTTGGGCCAGTGGCATTGTTCTTCGTCCACCCTCAAGAACTACAGTGGGGATCAAAAGTTTGGGCACCCCAGGTAAAAATTTGTATTAATGTGCATAAAGAAGCCAAGGAAAGATGAAAAAATCTCCAAAAGGGATCAAATTACAAATTAGACATTCTTATAATATGTCAACAAAAATTAGATTTTATTTCCATCATTTACACTTTCAAAATAACAGAGAGCAAAAAAAAAAAAACATCTGCAAAAGTTTGGGCACCCTGCAGAGGTAATATCTTGTACTGCTCCCTTTGGCAAGTATCACAGCTTGTAAACACTTTTTGTAGCCAGCCAAGAGTCTTTCAATTCTTGTTTGAGGTATCTTTGCCCATTCTTCCTTACAAAAGTCTTCCAGTTCTTTGAGACTTCTGGGCTGTCTGTCACGTACTGCTCTTTTAGATTTTCAATTATGTTGAGGTCAGGAGATTGTGAAGGCCATGGCAAAACCTTCAGTTTACGCCTCTTGATGTAATCCCCCATGGATTTCGAAGTGAGTTTAGGATCATTATCCATTTGTAGAAGCCATCCTCTCTTTAACTTCAGCTTTTTCACAGATGGCATCAAGTTAGCATCCAAAATTTGCTGAAATTTTATTGAATCCATTTCTCCTTCTAATTCTGAGATGTTCCCTGTGCCACTGGCTGCAATACAACCCCAAAGCATGATTGATCCACCCCCCATGCTTAACAGTTGGACAGAGGTTCTTTTCATTAAATTCTGTTCCCCTTCTACTCCAAACATACCTTTGCTCATTCCTGCCAAAATGTACAATTTTAACCTCATCGGTCCACAGAACTTGTTTCCAAAATGCATCAGGCTTGTCTATATGTTCATTTGCAAAGTTCAAATGCTGATTTTTGTGGTGAGGACGTAGAAGAGGTTTTCTTCTGATGACTCTTCCATGAAGACCTTTGTTTGATTGTGCAGTCAAACGTGGGTTTTGAATAGTTTTTCTCACAATCCTGCGAGCTGTTCTGTTTGATATTTTTCTTGGTCTTCCAGATCTTGCATTAACTTCCACTGTTCCTGATGACTGCCATTTCTTAATTACATTGCGAACAGAGGATATTGACATCTGAAAACGTTTTGCTATCTTCTTATAGCCTTCTCCAGCTTTGTGAGCGTCAACTATTTTCAGTTTCAGATTTCTAGACAACTGCTTAGAAGAACCCATGGTGCTGATTGTTGGGGCAAGGTCAGATGAGTCTGGGCATTTAAAACCTTTGAGAATGACATCACTTGGTCTTCCCAGATGATGACTGAGAACAATCCATGACACTGGCAGGTCTCAGCTTTGCAAAGGGGGCTGTGCATGCTATAAATTCTGCAGGGTGCCCAAACTTTTGCAGACACCATTTTTTTTGTTTTCTATTATTTTGAAAGTGTAAATGATGGAAATAAAATCTAACTTTTGTTGACATATTATAAGAATGTCTAATCTGTAATTTGATGCCTTATGGAGATTTTTCCATCTTTCCTTGCCTTCTGTATGCACATTAAAGGAGAACTCCGGTATGGGTGGGAAAAAACAACTTATCCCCTATCCTAAGCATAGGAGATAAGTGTTAGATCGCGGGCGGTCTGACAGCTGGGGCCCCCTGCGATCTCCTGTACGGGGACCTGGCTCGCTCCTGCTCAATGCAGGAGCCGAGCATTTTTGACCACAGCCGAAGCTGCGGCCGACACGCCCCCTCCATACACGTCTATGGCAGGGCTGGAGTGCTGCCTTCGGCAATTTTTGCGTTTTAGTTTTTTCCTCATAGCATTCTAAAAACCATAACTCTTATGTTTCCATCTACAGACCCATATAAGGGCTTGTTGATTGCATGACCAATTGTAATTTTTAATTAAACCTCTCATTTTACCATAAAATGTATGGCGACCCCCCCAAAAAAAATTTTTTTAGGGATGAAATTTAAATGAAAACCACCATAAAACTTTTAGATCATTTTTATCAATTTTTTGGGGGGAATAAAATTTGACATAAAAGCAGCATTTTTGGCTTTTTTTTTTTTTTTTTTTTACACGTTTACGCCATTCACCGTACAGGATCATTAACACTATATTTTGATAGTTCGGACTTTTTTTAATTTATTTTTATTTAACAAATTTTATTATATCAATTACATATAAATACACATACATAATCCTCATACAATATATTCCCATAAACCCCCACCCTCCACCCACCCCTGCCAGAGGGAAGGAAATAAAAAAAAAACTCACTCTTCCCAAATTGATCAGAAAACATTTAATCTTTTCCTAGACCTACCAGCTCTCCATTCCTCATATTTCAGAATTTTTTTAACTAACCTCTCCAATTCAATTACATTGGGACCCCTATTTATAAAAATCCCCGATTTAATAATTCTCGCCCTTTCTTAGTCTTACCAAGGTCCCCAAGAAAGACCTCCATCCTCGACCAGTCTTTTTCTAAATTCAATTTATTTCCACTCGTCCGAAATACCCCAGCCCAGAATTCTTTAACCTTTGGACATACCCATAGCAAATTAATTAAATCCACATCCATTGTACCACACTTAGGGCAAGCTGCACTCTTCCAACTCCCTATCTTTTTAACTGTATCGGTGAATAATACAGTTGGTAAATTATTCTTAATTGCATAATTTGATGTATTTTATTAATAGAAGATTTGTTAACATTCATCATTATGCCTTCCCATATTTTCCCAGAAATCGGGCCAAATGCTTCTTCCTCACTGGAAGACCTGCTTCATCAAATTCAAAAAAACTCTCATAGTGCACTCTATAATACTCAAATAAATCCCCTCACAGTGCTTCACTTCACCCCTGTCTAATATTTTGGCGGTTCAACTGCATATTAACCATTGAGTGAACCAAATTATTATGGATTGAGTGCCCCGGAACAAATCCGGTTTGCTCAGCTCCTACTAATTCAGAGAGAAGGGGCGACAGTCTTCTGGCCAAGAGTTTCGCCAGAATCTTCGCATCTGAATTTATCAAGGATATAGGACAATAGGACAATTCCATCTGTTTACAATCTTTCTCCTTCTTTAGTATTAAAACTATTTTTGTTTCCAGCATTGAGGGAGGCAATTCTCCTCCCTTCAAGGCCTCCCCCAAGACTGTGCAAAAAACAGGTAACAATACTTCCTTATATTCTCTGTATATTAAATAGGATACGCCATCCAGCCCTGGGGCTGATGACACCGAACATCCCTCTAGGGCTTTCTCCAATTCTTCTACCGTAATCTGTTTATTGAGAGTTTCGAGGGTAACCTTATCTACAGCTGGTAGATCTATCTCCTCTAAATATACCTCTATCTCGCTATTCCCTGCAAGCTCCTCTGAGCTATATAGTTTTTGATAGTACTGTCGGGCGATCTTTTGTATCTCCTCCTGTGATGTTGGAATAATAATTTTCGTCCTTAAGTGCTAAGATTTCACTTCTTTCTCTTTGGGCCCTAATTAAATTAGCCAACAATTTTCTAGGACGAGCTCCCTCTACAAAGTCCCTCTGGCCCGAGAAGAAAATCTTATGCTGTGCTTTCTCCTGGTAGTAATCTGACAGCTTTCTTTGCTCTAGTTCTAAATCTCTAAAGTTCTTTCCAGATCCCTCTACCTCATATCTCTCCTCCGCCTCCCTAACCTTCTCCCTCAAATCCTGTTCCACCTTATTAAATTCCTTCTTTTTCCTTTGTATCTCCCTATACAAATTTCCCCTCAGTACTGTCTTGAGAGTGTCCCACACCACCCGGTAAGGGGCAGAGTTCTTATTCAGTTCCCAACATTCCCATAGCTCTTTCACAATTTGTTCCTTGCCCCTATCAGATTCAACCAATGTGAATTCAAACTGAAAACTCTCTCCCCCTGATTTCTCCGATCCCCAATTCCCAGTTCCATTATCACCGGAGAGTGGTCTGATATGGTCCTACCTTCATATCTAATACCTTCAATAAACCGCAGCCCCTTATCGTTGGAGAGAACAACATCAATTTGTGATGCAACTTTATGGGAGGCCGAGAAACAAGAAAATACCCTCCTATCAGGATTCATTAAACGCCACGGGTCTCTCCAACCCATCTCTATAATTTAAGGAGGGGGGTTTCAGACTCTCTTCCAACCCTATAGTTCGGACATTTATGCACACGGCGATACCAAATATATTTATAAAATACAAAATTATGCTTTTTGGGGGTAAAATGGGAAAAATGGACAATTAAAATTTTTTATTGGGGTGGTGATTTAAAAAAAAAAAAGTACTTTATTTTTCTTATTTTTTTAATTTATTTTTTTACATTTTTTATGTCCCCATAGGGGACTATCTATAGCAATCATTTCATAGCTAATACTGTTCAGGGCTATGCATAGAGCATACCACTGATCAGTATTACCGGCGATCTTCTGCTCTGGTCTGCTCGATCTCAGGCCAGAGCAGGAGACGCCGGGAGACGGACGGAAGCAGGTGAGGGGACCTCAGTCCACCATGACAGATGATCAGATCCCCGCGGCAGCGCTGCGGGCGATCCGATCATCTATTTTAACATGCGCATTGCCGCAGATGCCGTGATCTGTACTGATCACGGTATCTGAGGGGTTAATGGTGGACATCTGCACAATCGCGGATGTCGGCCATTAGCGGCGGGTCCCCGGCCCCTGATAGCAGCAGGGACCTGCAGTGTATGACGCGAGCACCGCTCCGATGCTCGCGGTCATACACAGGACGTAAATGTACGTCCTGGTGCGCTAAGTACCGCCAAACCAGGACGTACATCTGTGGTTGTTAAGGGGCTAAAGAGGGGATGTTTGTGGTGGCCCAGCACAGAAGTTGCCCTTCTGTACACTATTGGTCCTATCACGTGGACTCAGTCCCAGTCCCCTGGCCCCCACACTCCTCAGAACGCTCTTTGCCCATACAGAGTTAATGTACTGCATTATGTGTTAATGTATCTTTAAATACTGTTGCTAAGCCCTATTTAACCAAGGAAGGTGTAAGTGACCAGGTGACTTGTTGGTGACCTAAGGACCAGGCCATTTTACACCTTAGGACCAGAGCATTTTTGGAACATCTGACCACTGTCACTTTTAACATTAATAACTCTGGGATGCTTTTAGTTATCATTCTGATTCTGAGATTGTTTTTTCGTGACATATTCTACTTTATTTTGGTGGTAAATTTTTGGTGTTTCTTGCATCCTTTTTTGGTGAAAAATCCCCAAATTTCATGAAAATTTAGCATTTTTCTAACTTTGAAGCTCTCTGCTTGTAAGGAAAATGGATATTCCCAATAAATTTTATTTTTATTCACAAATACAATATGTCCACTTTATGTTGGCATCATAAAATGGACATATTTTTGTTTTTGGAAAAAATTAGAGGGCTTCAAAGTAAAGCAGCAATTTTCAAAAATGTCATGAAAATAGCTAAATCTGAAGGGACAGATGTTACAGAACTACAACTCCCAGCATGCCTGGGCAGTCTAGGCATGCTGAGAGTTGTAGTTTGGCAACATCTGGAGGGCTACCGTTTGGGCACCACTGTAACAGTGGTCTCCAAACTGTGACCCTCCAGATGTTGCAAAACTACAACTCCCAGCATGCCCAGACAGCCTTTGGATGTCTGGGCATGCTGGGAGTTGCAGTTTGGCCTTCCTAGTGGTTGTCACAGTAAAGATCACTTTACTTTCAATTCCCCCCTCCCCCACAGTAGTTTCCCTACCTGACCCAGGATCCAGCAGTCTCCAGCAACGATTGGGGTCTCCAGACATCTTCTCCTGCAGGTACCGACCTCCATCTTCTTCCCACGATCCCCTCGACATCCAGGGGTGGCCAGAACGGGGGGCTGCCATGGCAACCCACTGTCCTGCTCTGCCATTGGTCAGAATCAATTCTGACCAATGGCAGGGGATAGGAGGAAATCGCAGCATTGAGACTTCACTCCTACCCTTCAGGATGATCTGGGCTGTCACTGACAGGTCAGATCATCACAATTTTCCGGGTGATCGGGTCACCAGAGACCCGATCAGCCCGGAATAGGAGAAAATCGCATGTCTGAATTGACATGCGATTTTATGCGATCGCCGACATGGGGGGGTCCCGGGACCCCCCTCAGCATTTGCACAGGATGCCTGCTGAAGGATTATGGCAGGAATGCCATTCCGATCTCTGCCCGGCGCACGGCAGAGACCGGAGAAACACCAGGACGTTCTGGAACATCCTTGGTCATTAAAGCCCAGGGTGCGGGGACGTTCCAGAACGTCCTTGGTCCTTAAGAGGTTAACATCTGTCTGTCTCAGTAAAGTGTGGTTGTTCTGTCACCTTGCATTGGAGCGATTATTTGCCCCACGCCTGGCCTAGGAACCAGCGGCCACACCTCGGGTGGTGTAGAGGATAACCACAAACTGGCGTCATGAACACATAGGGTTAATACCATCTGTCCTAAGGGTTAACAACATCTGCCCTTCCAAAAACATCACCACAACTTTATTCCTAAAACTGATCAATGCTGTGTTATTAAACAGCATTGATCAGTGTTATTTGCGATCTGTTGCTCTAGCCAAGTAGGCTAGAGCCACAGACTAAAGATCCGATGGCACGGAGGAAGGTAGGGGGATTGGGACCATGTAATAGTCCTGCGGTGGTCCCAATCACCCATAACAACCAGTTATGTAGTGGGATGATGTTGCAATCCCGCTCCGTAGCTGCTACCCCCTTCCAAGGACGTACACATACGTCCTGCGGAGGGAAGGGGTTTATGGGGTACTCTGCTGAAAATCTATCCAAAGCATAGGGGATAAGATGTTAGATTGGTACCCCCTCAATCTCCAGGTTGGCAGTGGTGGCGTTCAGATCACGGAAGCTTGCAGCTTCCATGTTTGTGATGTCATGCCATGACCCCTCCATTCATGTCTCCAATAGATATGAATGGAGGGGCATGGCGGCTGGTATTGCTAGTCATCGGGCACAGAGTGGAGATTGTGGGGGCCCTCAGCAGCGGGACCCATGCGATTAGACATCTTATCCCTATCCTTTGGATAGGGGATAAGATGTTTTCAGCGGAGTACCCCTTGATTTAAGGCATGTTGCCTAAAATGTCTAATATATAATCTCATGCCAAGAGTGCTGTCATTGTGACAAAACATGTTATGTTTTCTAATTATAAGTCTGGCACAATTATTATTCTGAAACAGGTATATTATTATTCTGGCTGATAGCTGTTAAGATCTCAGATTTAATCAGATTCTTAGCAATTTATCTAATCTAAGAAATTTTACTTTCAGAAAGATTGACCAATTAGCATAAAAAAATGATTTCTACATGTAGCATTGTATTAACATGTTTTATGTATTTGCAGGTTTTTATTTTTAAATGTGAGTAAACTATATATCAAAAATCTGCTGAAGTGGTAGACTCAAACTGTACACATTTTGGGGGAATTTATCAATTGCTTTACCATGGTTTTCTTGCTCTTGTTTGACCCTTTTATTTGACACAGTGTTTCTTGGCACCAAAGTTTTGCGACTTTACTCATAAAGGCTTTTTTTAAAAGAACATACAAAGTTGTGATTTCACATGATTTTTTGCAATGGTCAGGAATTTATTATTTGCTCCTTTTTGTGGCATACTTTGACGCAATGCCGCAAACCATGGCAAAAATCTACACCAGTCCTAACCTGACTTACAACACTCACTGTGGAAAGTTGCACATTTGACTCATGAGTGAAAAATTGCAGAGGAGGCACCATACAAAGTGGAGTACTGAAATGTGTACCAGCACCATATTTATCCCATGGCCTGCACCATTTAATACATTTGGCACACGTACACAGTTTCCACCACACAAATTAAAGGGGTAAAAGGACTTTCACTTCTCTTAATGAATTTCCCCCATTGTGTATCCTCATATATGATGGAATAAGCAAATTGTGAAATAAACTGCTTTATTTACAGTATATAGTGCTTACATATCCCACAGCTTGTCATCACTCACTGTCCATCTAGGTCTTTGCAACCCATGATGGATCTAATCCCTCATGTTGCTGCTAAGGCTGTATGGAGGGGACTCCCGACAAGAGTCCACTTAACACCCGGTGACCCCAGCAGATTTCAAGAAAGTTGTTCACATACTAACCAAAGTATCAAAATAACATATCAGTTTGACTGCATGGTAAACAGTGTAGAAAAAAGGGAAGATGGAAAAAATGAAGGATGTCATTACATGGTCAATTCGTCCTCCAGAAAACAAGACCTCATATGGGTCTGTCGATGGAAAAATAAAAGAGTTATGGCTATTAAAGGGGTACTCCGGTGGAACATTTTTAGAAAAATCAACTGGTGTCAGAAAGTTAAATAGATTTGTAAATTACTTATATTTAAAAATCTTCCATGTCAGGAACTGTCCAGAAACAAAGGGAAGAGAAAAAAGACCACACGAGGCGCCTAGTGTATTATCCTGGATGATCAGATGGACTGAACTGATGGTAGTATGCTCACCTGGAGCACAAGGTTAATGTGCATATAACCCAGCATAGTGGGTAAAGATGAACTTTAGCTTCCCGGAGGTGCTGCAAAGCCGTGGGGTAGTGGATAAGGGCTGCGGTCCGTCCACAAGTAGTAAAGCTGAGAGATAGAAGAAAAGACCCCCTCTAGGCGCAGGCTTCTCCGGAAGGATCAGGAAAAAATTTATATTTAAATTAAGTATTTTTTATTTTATCAACCAATGACGCGTTTCGGGTGTATACCCAAAATGTGTCATTGGTTTATAAAATACCAATGACACCTTTTGGGTGTATACCTGAAATGCGTCTGATAAAATAAAAAATATTTAATTTAAATATACATTTTTGCCTGATCCTTACGGAGAAGCCTGCGCCTAGAGGGAGTCTTGTCTACTATCTCTCAGCTTTAGGAACTGTCCAGAGCAGGAGAGGTTGGCTTTTGGGATTTGCTCCTGCTCTGGACAGTTCCTGACATGGACAGAGGTATCAGCAGAGAGCACTGTGGTCAGACAGAAAAGAAATTCAAAAAGAAAAGAACTTCCTCTTTAGTATACAGCAGCTAATAAGTACTAGAAGGATTGAGATTTTTAAATAAAAGTATTTACAAATCTTTTTAAATTTCTGGCCCCAATTGATTAAAAAAAATAATAATTCCACTGGAGTACCCCTTTAAAAGGCAAGGAGGAAAAAACTAAAATGTAAAAAATAAAAAAAGCCCAGTCCTAAAAGGATTAAGAAGAATTCAGCAAAAATGTATAAAATGGATAAAAGTCATAATATTTAAATGTTTACTTCTTGTTCATTTTCATAGTACTGTGAGTAATTAACTGTAAGAATATTTTAATTGATAAAACATACCTTTCTTCGATGTGATGGCACAATGAAAAACGTTTCAATGTTATGCTTTTTCAAAAAACTATTTCTTTCATAACCGTAACCAGGTTCAACTTCATAATCCCCATTTAGGCACTCTAAGGTGGTCCTTGTTATATGAACTTTCCTAAAAGATAGAAAAGATTATCAAATATGTAAAAAAAAAATCTATTTTTTTTAATATAAAAATACATTCTCTTTTACGCTGGATGTACAATTAAAATGGATGAATCAAAAACTTGCATATTGCAATATTTGCATATTTAAAGGAAAACTGTCACTGTGTTGGGTTTAGTGTGGATGATCAGGGTGACGGTTTTCCTTTAACTTAGGTTATCATTTTGAGGGTGTATTCACATGTAGAGTATCCTGCACATGATTTGAAGCTGCAGAGTTCAATGTAAACAAAATGACTTAAAGGACATCTGTAGTGCAAAATAACTTATGAAGGGTGCGTGTCAGCACCTCACACCGCCGCGTCATGCGGGGACAGAATGCCCCCTTTCCAGCATACTGCTGCGGCCCCGTCCATCAGATCCCGGGGGCCCCAGCGCTCAGACCCCCCGCGTTCTATAACTTATCCCCTATCCTTTGGGGTGTCTGAGCACTGGGCCCCCCCCCCGGGATCTTCGGGACGGGGCCGCAGCAGTATGCTGGAAAGACACAGCACCCCTGAGGAAGTTGTCGGCGGAAAACGGAACGCGTGGGGTTTAGGGGGACACCCGCATGGTCACCTTCATTCCATATTGCCTTGTTTTCTCCTGTGTTTAGCATTTACAGACATTTGGTGCAGGTTGTATTTTTTATTGTCCAGGAGTATGGATGTATTACCAGATTGTATATATACTTAAGATTTATTGTCATTCAATAGGCTAGGTGGTTTAGTGCAATTACTACATTTGCGGGTGTCCTGGGAGGGGCTCATTTTTGTGGGTCCCCCCCTGTTTGTGGAGGCCTTGGAGCCTTTTTGGGTGTTTTTAAATGTCCTTTTTTGAGTTGTCTTGTATCAACTTATGTATGTAATAAAGATATTATATTTTGTAGAATAAGTAGGTGTGCATCCATTATTGTATCTCTTTTTTCTTTTTTGTGTAGTGTATGCTGAAAAGGGGGCATTCCGTCTGCTGGGGCAGCAGCAGTATGCTGGAAAGAGGGCATTCCATCCTAAGGATAGGGGATAAGTTATAGAACGCGGGGGGGGGGGGGGTCAGAGTGCTGGGGCCCCCCGGGATCTCCTGGACGGGGCCGCAGTAGTATGCTGGAAAGGGGGCGTTTTGTCCCTGCATGACCCGGCGGTGTGAGGTGCTGACACGCCCCCTCCATGTACCCCATAGAGATACATGGAGGGGGCGTGTCTGCCGCGGCTTTCTGCTGGGGACGAAACTTCACTTCCTGCAGACTGCCGCGGCCCCAGCGCTCGGACCCCCTGCGATCTATAACTTATTTCCTATCCTTTGGATAGGGGATAAGTTATTTTGCGCTGGAATACTCCTTTAACACAGCTTCAAATCTGCAGCTTCAAATCCTGGGCATCAAATATGTGCAAGACAAAAACAATCTTAAATCCTCACACTGACCACCAGTGCAAAAATCACGTTATGCTTCCTGTTTTTGAACCTCACTTGCCTTTGCTGAATAGACTAGGAAAAGATGAGTTTTCACAATTATCAGAGCATAGTTGAGCAGCTCTCTTTTGTACTGCTGTAAGCCAAGATGAGGCAGAATATTAACACCATACAGTAATAAAAGGTTTTGCATGCAGTTCCTGTTTCTCGGTGGTCTTTGGGGTAAACTAAAAGGTACCTAAACAGCTTGATGCGTTGTTAATGGAGAGAGGAGGTTTAAAGCCACTGTCAAATTTCTTATCTTTTCAGGAACAAAAGGATCAGGTAGGTGAAATCCAACATGCCGATCCTTCTGACTCTCCCCCAACAGATGACATAGTCATATAGAAGGACCTAATACACATTAGATCATTGGTTAGTACTGCTTAAATACTGCATTAATGGTCTGGGAACGACTCCAGTGCACCAAACTACTTCATTTGCATATTTAGATTTTTGGGCATAACTCAGGACCAGTGCATTAGAATTGGCATCACTTGCAATATAACCCTATAGCAGCAGATTAGAACGGATGAAGCTGGTGAGATTCACGTAAAAGTCCTTTAACAGAAGGGGATTTTTTTGCTCTAAGTTGGCACCAATGTACTACTTAGAAAGCCAATTAGTGCTCGTTTACTTTAATTTTCACATCACAATTGTTGGGAGAGGTTTAAATCCTTCCCCACCGCCCACATTTTGGTTTATGGCTTATGTTTGTTTCCTTCTCAACTTCTAAGACTTTTTTTGTTTTTTATTTTTCCCACTGACAAAGTTGTATTAGGGTTTACTTTTTGTGGTACAAGTTATTCATCTCATTGGCACACCATTTTAATATATAATGTATAACAAATGCAAAGTTGTAGAGCAAAATTAAAGAAAATAAAAAATAAAATCTAACAATGGAATTGTATTAAATTGTGCAATAAATTGTACAATACAGTAAAACTGACAAGCTAACTATTAAAGATTAAAATAGAAAACTTTTAAAAAAATCTGTTCATTGCTGGGTTTTGACCATTTCCACTTACGGAGCTGTGTTAGGGCTCATTTTTGCACTGTAGTTCTTATGTAATTAACTTTGTGTAGTTCTGGCTTTTTGATCACTTTTAATGATATTTTTGCTGGGATGCGATGTGATAAAAAAAACAGCAGTTCTGGCTTTTGCAATTTTACTGTGTTTGACCGTGCAGGATCAGGAATGTAATCATTTAAAAGTTCGGACAGTTCGTCAGCAGCAGTAATAGCAAATCTTTTTCTATTTATTGTGTTTTATTTGGAAGGTGGAAAAAGAAGGGTGATTGAAATTTTTATTAGTGGGGAGGCTATATTTAACATTTTTTTTTTACAGTTTTTTTCACCCCCTTTATGGGTTACATAGCATTACATTGATCTATCAATCGCAGAGTGAAGGGAATCTCAGAGTGGTGGCTGTTGGGGCCACTAGACACCAGGGATGTGCAGGATTTACTGTTTAAATGCTGAAAATGCATTTAAACAGTTAAATGATGGACATCAGAGAGATCTCCGATGTCCGTCATCAACAGTCAGCTGATGTCAGCTGTTGATAGTGCCTGGAATCTGCTAGTTACAGCGTGGCCTAGAGTCCCAACCCCTGCCATACTCTATCCCACTCCATGACATACATGTACATCATGGGTAGGAAAGGGGTCAAGCTCTAGATCATGTTTTGAGCTCTAGCATTAAAAAGTACCTGTCACCAAATAAACTTTTCTAAACTAATGCAGGCTATGTTCCCTAACTACTCCTAACACTCCTTCCACCCTTAAAAAAAAAATGTCAGAGCTTTAAAAAGCTGTGTATCTTACTGTTATTCTTGCCCACAGTGCATTCTTCCAGCAGGAGGAAGTAGGCATTTCCCAGCAGGCAT
Organism: Hyla sarda; assembly: GCF_029499605.1. Taxonomy (NCBI): domain Eukaryota; kingdom Metazoa; phylum Chordata; class Amphibia; order Anura; family Hylidae; genus Hyla; species Hyla sarda. Next base: position 130,347,603 of record NC_079193.1, on the reverse strand, counting down.
GACATCACTGAAGCCTGCTGGGGGACCACTTCCGCCCTCATATCATTGAAGCGATGTGATAAATAGAAGACTTCAAGCTCTATGCATGTTTCAGTGAGGCTCTTTGCAGCTTTCAGTCTGTGCAGCTTTCAGTGAGGCTCTGTGCTGTCAATCAAGCTCAGTGGAGAGAAGCACTTCCTGAGTTTTGTCTCCTGCCAGGCTGGGAGGAGACCCAACTCACTGTATTAATTGTGGCAGGGAACAGAACAGAGCCATCTAGTGGCCGTTTTTTCTATTACATTATAATTTTAAAAGCAAATGAATGGGATAGAGTCTGCTAATTACATAAGGAAGACTATATTAAAAGTTTAATTTGGTGACAGGTACTCTTTAAGGGAGTTTTGCTGAGCCACAGCATGCATACCTACTCATTCCCCCATCCCTTCCTGCCTTTACTGGCATTGGACAAGTCTTTTTTATGTTTTTTTTATTTATTATATTTAACAGTCAGATAACCCTTTATGTTTTCTTGTACATTATATGACACCAATGTTGTGCCCAGTTTAGTGTTAAAATATTGGTTGTAACTCAATGCAATTTTCTAAAACAAAAACAGTTATTGTAGAGCCCATACTTGAAAAAGGGGACACTGAGGCACGGGGGGGGGGGGGGGGACAGACTAAAATTAGCATTTTAAAAGTAAGGTAAAGTTAAATACTTAAATCTAAAAAGTCTTTACATGATTGTAAATATTAAATGAATATAATGGAGTTATTTAGTTTTTATGCAAAAATCACATTACACCCACAAGCTTAATATTTTACTATTAGGCTACACTACTAGGCAAAAAAGCTTCAAGTTCACTTACAATGGCTTTAGTAGTGACTAAATATGCTATACACCCACATTCTTTAAATATAAACTAATCACAATAATAATATACAGCATCTTGTTGTAAAAATAATTTTATAATTTAATAATAGAAAATACCCTGGCAATCCACCAGCTTCCATAACATTGGCCAGCGTAACATCATTTGACCAGACATCATACTGCCATTTGCGAAGCCCCAGAACACCACATAGAACACGACCAGTATGTAATCCTACTCTCATATTGAGATCCACCTCAGTCGCTTCTGCTACAGATCTAAAATGAAAATAAAAATCTAATTTAGTTACATGAAAAATGTTAAACACTGAAATTGCTTTACAAGAGCTGCATCCTATTCCCCATTAACTTACAAACGTCTGAAGAAATTAGCTTTTCTTACTAAAGGAGGCAGATGCATAAAACAGAAAAGTGACAGGGCTTCAGTGTACGAACATGAACCAAGGGTACACTGAATTATTTTAGGCAAAAAATACCATATTATTACTGCTTGAAACCCCCATATCCCAAGTAAATGAAAACAAAGGGCACAAATCCATGTAATGTTAAGAAATATTGGCCTCATTTACTAAGAGTGGAGCTGTTTTCTTGGTGTTTTTTTTTCCCCCCAACAGGTATTTTTCCATGGTATTTACTATTGTATCTTGTATTTGACATTTTCCCTATGTTTTTCTATTTTCACACATGCTAAGAGGTGTCGGGTTTTCCAGAGCTCAGATCGCAGCATGGCACCAGCAGGATAGGCGGATCTCCTGACACACCAGAATTCTACTTTCTGGGAGTGATAAGTATCTCTCCCAATGGTGTGCCATTACACACCTCGGGTCTTTTCTTTGTTTACTGTCATTATTTATTCATCATCTTTTGTGTAATATTGTACGTAAGCGGTAGTGCTGGTTCTCTCAGTGCATCAATATTATGACTTCAGTATTTACCCTCTCATATGATTGCATGTAAACGGCACTGCTGCTTATGATTATGTTTATCAGCTAACTCTCACCCCTGTTGATTTACTAACATCTGTTGTTGATGCATGACTGTTATCTTAAAGGAGTACTCTAGTGCAGAGTATTCCTGCTCCGTTCTGCCCGGGCTGCAAAATAAATGAAAATGATCCATCACTCACCTCCCTGGGTTCCCGCGGAGCGCCACTACAGCTGATTGGTCCTCCGGTCTATCTCCTTCATACTTCCGGGTGTAATGAAGCGTCACATGGCGCTCAGCCTATCGCCGGCCGAGGCTGAACATCGCGGCGGCCGGCAATAGGCTGAGCACCATGTGACGCTTCGTTACACCCGGAAGTATGAAGAGGATGGACCGGAGGACCGAACAGCTGTAGTGGCGCTCCGTGGGAACCCAGGGAGGTGAGTGAGGGTTCATTTTCATTTATTTTGCAGCCCGGGCAGAACGGAGCAGGAATACTCTGCACTAGAGTACTCCTTTAAACCAAAAAAGATACATCATCTTTATGTGTCTGCTTGTGAGTCAGGATGTATATTTTCAGTCCCATATTGTATTATATTTACTCAAGGCTGTGTGTTAACTAACTAACCAGTTACCGGTGCTGTTTTTGTATCTAGCATCAGATTGTATTACCCTTATTTTTATTTATTTTTTAAACATGCCAGTTCTTTCAGGCATTGCTTGTTATGTGCTGCCCATCTACATGCTGCGTGTCCAATGTGCATCGTAACTATCATTAGTGCACTCAGCTATTGTCGGCGATAGGCGCAAATCGCAAGTGAATTCACACTTTCGATTTGTGGCTATTCCGGGTCATACGGGTCTATGGTGACCCGGAATATAAGGGGGATCGCGGTTGTCTAAGACACCTACGATCTCCCTGAAGGGATAGGAGTGAGGTGGCAGGGGTGCCACCCCTCCTATCCCTGCTATTGGTCGTCAGAAGCGACGACCAATAGCAGATCGGGGGCGGGGGGGGTTAACTTTCATTTTCCCTGTCCTGCCCACCCACAATAGGCGGGGCAGAACGGGGAAACCGAAGAGGATCGATGGCAGAAGATCAACTTACCCATCCGGAGGCAGCAGGCGACGGTGATCGGCGGGCGGCGATGTCGTGCGGCAGAAGAAGAGGGCTCCTCCCTGGATCCTACTGAAGCTGGTAAGTTGCCTAACAACATCTGGAGGGCTACAGTTTGAGACCACTAGACAGTGGTCTCTAAACTGTAGTCCTCCAGATGTTGCAAAACTACAACTCCCAGCATGCCCAGACAGCTGTTTGGGCATGCTGGAATATGTAGTTTTGCAACAGCTGGGGGGCTACAGTTTGAGACCACTATGCAGTGGTCTCTAAACTGTATACCTCCAGATCTTGCAAAACTACAACTCCCAGCATGCCCAAACAGCTGTTTGCCGTCTGGGCATGCTGGGATTTGTAGTTTTGCAACATTTGGAGGGCCATAGTTTGGAGATCACTGTGCAGTGGTCTATAAACTGTAGCCCTCCAGATGTTGCAAAACTGCAAATCCCAGCATGCCCAAACAGCTGTCTTTGGATGCTGGGAGTTTTAGTTGCGTACCTCCAGCTGTTGCATAACTACATCTACCAGCATGCCCTTCGGTGATCAGTACATGCTGGGAGTTGTCGTTTTGCAACAGCTGGAGGCACAATGGTTGGAAAATACTGAGTTAAGTAACAGAACCTAACTGAAGGTTTTCCAACCAGTGTGCCTCCAGCTGTTGCAAAAGTACAACTCCCAGCATGCACGGTCTGTCAGTACATGCTGTGAGTAGTAGTTTTGTAACAGCTGGAGGTTTGCCCCCCATGTGAATGTACAGCGTACACTCACACAGGCAGGTTTACAGTAAATTTCCTGCTTCAAGTTTGGGCTGCGGCACAGCACAAACTCCTAGCGGGACATTCACCGTAACACGCCAGTGCAAATTTACCCTAAAAACACTGCACTAACACAAAACAAAGGGTAAAACACTACATATACATCCCTTACACTTACACCACCCCCTCCCCCCAATTAAAATGAAAAACATATTGTACAGCAGTGTTTCCAAAACAGAGCCTCCAGCCGTTGCAAAACAACAACCCCCAGCATTCCTGGACAGCCACTGACTGTCCAGGCATGCTGGGAGTTCAGCAACAGCTGGAAGAACCCTGTTTGGGAATCACTGGCGTAGAATACCCCTATGTCCACCCCCTTGCAATCCCTAATTTAGTCCTCAAATGCGCATGGTGCTCTCTCACTTCGGAGCCTGTCATATTTTAAGGAAACAGTTAAGGGCCACATATGGGGTATTTCCGTATTCGGGAGAAATTGCACTACAAATTTTGGGGGGCTTTTTCTCCTTTTACCCCTTATGAAAAGGAAATTTGGGGACTACACCAGCCTGTTAGTGTAAAAAAAAAAAAAAAATTTTTACACTAACATGCTGGTGTTGCCCCATACTTTTTATTTTCACAAGCGGTAAAAGGAAAAAAAGACCCCTAAAATTTGTAACGCAATTTCTCCTGAGTACGGAAATACCCCATATGTGGGTGTAAAATGCTCTGCGGACGCACAACAAGCTTCAGGAGTGAGAGCGCTCCACGTATATTTGAGGCCTAAATTGGTGATTTGCACAGGGGTGGCTGATTTTACAGCGGTTCTGACAAATGCAAAAAAATAAATACCCAAATGTGACCCTATTTTGGAAACTACACCCCTCACGGAACGTAACAAGGGGTAAAGTGAGCCTTAACACCCCACAGGTGTCTGACAGATTTTTAGAACAGTGGTCCGTGAAAATAAAACATTTATACAGCCCACTGTTCCAAAAATCTGTCAAACGCCAGTGGGGTGTAAATACTCACTGCACCCCTTATTAAATTCTGTGAAGGGTGTAGTTTCCAAAATGGGGTCACATGTGGGGCAGTCCACTGTTCTGGCACCACGGGGGGGGCTTTGTAAACGCACATGACTACCATTCCAAACGAATTCTCTTTCCAAAAGCTCAATAGCGCTCCTCCTCTTCTGAGCATTGTAATTCACCAGCAGAGCACTTGACGACCACACATGGGGTATTTCCATACTCAGAAGAAATGGGGTTACAAATTTTGGGGGTCATTTTCTCCTATTACCCCTTGTAAAAATCTAACATTTTGGGAAAAAAATGCATTTTAGTAAAAAAAAAAATGTTTTCATTTACACATCCAACTTTAACAAAAAGTCGTCAAACACCTGTGGGTAGTTAAGGCTCACTGTACCCCTTGTTACATTCCTTAACTCCTTAAGGACCCAGCCAATTTTCACTGTAGGACCTGGCCATTTTTGGAACATCTGACCACTTTCACTTTAAGCATTAATAACTCTGGGATGCTTTTACCTTTCATTCTGATTCAGAGATAGTTTTTTCGTGACATATTCTCAGAAGAGGAGTCACATTTGGCTTTTGCAAAGCAATTTTTCCTGAAATGGTTTTTGGGGGGCAGGTCCCATTTAGGAAGCCCATATGGTGCCAGGACAGCAAAAAAAAAACAAAAAAACACATTGCATACTATTTTGGAAACTACACCCCTCAAGGAACGTAACAAGGGGTACAGTGATCCTTAACACCCCACAGGTGTTTGACGACTTTTCGTTAAAATTGGATGTGTACATTATTTTTAATTTTTTTTCACAAAAATGCTAGTTTCCCCCCCAAATTTAACATTTTTGCAAGGGGTAATAGGAGAAAATGCCCTCCAAAATTTGCAACCCCATCTATTCTGAGTATGAAAACACCCCATATGTGGACATCAAGTGCACTGCGGGCGCACTACAATGCTCAGAAGAGAAGGAGTCACATTTGGCTTTTGCAAAGCAATTTTTCCTGAAATGGTTTTTTTGGGGGGCAGGTCCTATTTAGGAAGCCCCTATGGTGCCAGGACAGCAAAAAAAAAAAAAAACACATGGCATACTATTTTGGAAACTACACCCCCCCAAGGAACATAACAAGGGGTACAGTGAGCCTTAACACCCCCCAGGTGTCTGACAACTTTTCGTTAAAATGAGGAACAAAGAAAGATTAGTCCTCAGCTCAATATCTAAAAATCGATTCAATGGTAGATGTCTGGCATCAAAAAGACTGAAAAAAAACTAGGATGTGCAATCAAATGATTTAATTATTATAAAAAAGTAAATACACATATGAGAATTTTGCGTTTCCCGCAGGGCCCTACGGTAGCGCAATAATTACAATAAAAATTTCAAAAAATTCCACTACAGCTGTTATAAATGGATAGCACTTATAGATAAAATAGCATGTATGGTACAAAAAACAGTATATATAACATACAACAATTTCATTCAAGTGATATACCATAAATCAAATTAGAATGAGCTCTATATAGCGGCTATAAGTGTTTCAACCTATAAGCATGGGCAGGTCACCCTGCAGAAGCAATAATAAGCACCTTGTTGAATATTAAGGTTTTATGACCTGAAATAGGTAAATCCTGTGCACCAAAAAAACAAAAAACAAAAAATTGTGCTTGTGGATTAACGTCCTGAAACAGAAAGTCCTGCAAAAGAAGAATGTGAACTGTGTGCTCCTTTCAAAGTCAATGCACCGTGGTTGGTAGTATGTGCTGGTTTATGACCAATCCATATAGTCCGATATAGACACGTAGCAGTGTTTGCCGGTTTAAATAATTGTTAAGGACAAGCCTGTAATGAAAATGATCTGTTTGGCACTCACCGCACCGCGTCAGCCCAGGTTAGATGAAATGAAATTTTTTGTAAACTTTTTACCCTACCTTTCCCTGGGCTGTATGCTTTCCCTGATCTATGGGGGGCTTCTTTTCTTCTGTGGGGGGCTCCGATCTCGGCAGAGGGGGGTCCCTGGCTTCCTCCAGCAGCTCTGACCACTGACTGAACTCAGCCAGCGGCGGGAGCTGCGGAAAGATGCTTTTAACCCCTCCCCTGCCGGCTGCTATTGGCTGGACGATCGTCCAGCCAATAGCAGCGATCTTGGGAGGGTGACAAAATCGCCATCTCCCAATAGATACAGTGGGTGATAGTTGGTGTATCATACACCCCCCGATCACCTTGTATCACACGTGACCCGCATCGCCGGAATAGCCGCAAATCGCATGTGTGAATTCACATCCGATTTGCGGCGATCGCCGACATGGGGGGGGGGGGGGGTCTGATGACTGGACCGGAACTGCCCATGACGTAACTGTACGTCATGGGCCCTTAAGACCCAGGGTGTCAGGACATAACGTTACGTCATGGGTCCTGTAGGGGTTAAGGGGTGTAGTTTCCAAAATTGTATGCCATGTGGGTATTTTTTGCTGTTCTGGCACCATAGGGGCTTCCTAAATGCGACATGCCTCCAAAAACAATTTCAGCAAAATTTCCTTTCCAAAAGCCAAATGTGACTCCTTCTCTTCTGAGCATTGTAGTTAGCCCGCAGAGCATTTTACGTCCTAACATGGGGTATTTCCATACTCAGAAGAGCTGGGGTTAAACATTTTGGGGGGGCATTTTCTCCCATTACCCCTTGTAAAAATGGTAAATTTGGGGAAAAATGCTGCACTTTAGTGAAAGATATTTTTTTCCATTTGCACAACCGATTTTAACGAAATGTCTAGGGCTGCAACTAACGATTATTTTAATAATCGATTAGTTGTCAATTATTTTATCGATTAATCCAAAAAAGTTCAAAATGCCAAAAAAAGGGGTTCAGCTGATTCTACTTGAAAAACTATGTACAATGGCAATATTAAAAGTGATGTGACTAGAGATGAGCGAACTTACAGTAAATTTGATTCGTCACGAACTTCTCGGCTCGGCAGTTGATACCTTTTCCTGCGTAAATTAGTTCAGCCTTCAGGTGCTCCGGTGGGCTGGAAAAGGTGGATACATTCCTAGGAAAGAGTCTCCTAGGAATGTATCTACCTTTTCCAGCCCACCGGAGCACCTGAAAGCTGAACTAATTTATGCAGGAAAAGTCATCAACTGCCGAACCGAGAAGTTTGTGACGAATCGAATTTACTGTAAGTTCGCTCATCTCTAGATGTGACCAAACAGCAGCAATTTTAGATTTTTTTTTTTTTTACGGTTGCTGTCATTAATGACCTGTCATAATGATCCTGTACAGAAACCAGCCTAAATTTGATACTGCCGCATGGGTAACTGTCTGAACTATTAAACATTTTTTTTAATTATTCACTAATATTTTAATAGTTCAGACAGTTACCCATGCGGTAGTATCAATTATGTAAAAGAAAAAATTATGTTACTTTTTTTGTATAGCAATAGGAAAAGGGGGAGCTAATTTTTATTGGGGAGCAGTAAATGTAATTGATTTTTTCTTTTTTTTAACTTTTTTTTAAATATAGCACTCCTATACACGTATGTGTATGTGCAGACTGCAGACCATTGCTTTTACAGAACCCCTTTAGACAGCAGGCCCCCTGTATACAGCAGGGCCCCCCCCTTTTTAGACAACAGGCCCCCCCTTTTAGACAGCAGCCCCCCCCCCTTTTAGACAGCAAGGCCCCCCCTTTTAGACAGCAGCCCCCCCCTTTTAGACAGCAGGGCCCCCCCTTTTAGACAGCAGGGCCCCCCTTTAGACAGCAGGGCCCCTCCTTTAGACCGCAGGACCCCACTTTAGAGAGCAGCTCCCACCCTTGTAGACAGCAGGGCCCCCCTTTAGAACGCAGCCCCCACCCTTGTAGACAGCAGGGCCCCCCTTTAGACCGCAGCCCCCACCCTCATAGACAGCAGGGCCCCCCCTTTAGACCGCAGCCCCCACCCTTGTAGGACAGCTCACTTACACCTCTGTCGGGGCTGCCGTTCCGGTGCACAGTTCTAGCGTCTGCATCATGTAGTCCTATGGAGGAGCATGTGACATACACGTCACTCTGCTTCCTTCATAACGTTACGCCAAGCGCAGGGGAGGAGTGGAGTGACGTGTATGTCACATGCTCCTCCATAGGACTACATGATGCGGACGTTAGAAAAGTACAGCGAAACGGCAGCCCCGACAGAGGACAGCTGTAAGTGAGCTGTCTACAAGGGTGGGGGCTGCCTTGCTCCTAGCGCCCCGCCGGGACATGCCTGTTTTCAGCTGCTCATCTCTGTACCCGACGGAGATGAGCAGCACTTCCCGGCGCTGATTGCACTAGGAGCAGGGCAGCTGCGGGGACATGTCGGGCGGCGGTGAATAAACAAATGAATGTAGCCTATATGCGGGACATGTTGGCTTCATTCATTCACTGCCGCCACTGACGGCAGACAACGAATCGGGCGATTATTCGATAACGGGATTCGTCGACAACGAATCCCGTTATTGATTTTAATCGATTACATCGATTAATCGTTGCAGCCCTAGAAAAGTCTTCAAACACCTATGGGGTGTTAAGGCTAACTGGACCCCTTGTTACATGCCTCGATGTAGTTTCCAAAATGGTATGCCATGTGGGGTTTTCTGCTGTTCTGGCCCCATAGGGGCTTTCTAAATAGGACATGCCCCCCAAAAACCATTTCAGCTAAGTTCACTCTCCAAAATCCCATTGTCGCTCCTTCTCTTCTGAGCCCTCTACTGCGCCCGCCGAACACTTGATATACACATATGAGGTATTTCCTTACTCAAGAGAAATTGGGTTACAAATTTTGGGGGGCTTTTTCTCCTATTACCACTTGTAAAAATTCAAAAAGTGTGTCTACAAGAACATGCGAGAGTAAAAAAAATTAAGATTTTGAATTTTCTCCTTCACTTTGCTGCTATTCCTGTGAAAGGGTTAACACACTTACTGAATGTCATTTTAGTTACTTTGAGGGGTGCAGTTTTTATAAAGGGTCATTTATGGGGTATTTCTAATATGAAGGCCCTTCAAATCCACTTCAAAACTGAACTGGTCCCTGAAAAATTCAGATGTCTTCCAAAAGTAAAAACATGTCAACTTTATAACTTTATGATGCAAACATAAAAGTAGACATATTGTATATGTGAATCTACCTATATAAAATTTATTTGGAATATCCATTTTCCTTATAAGCAGAGAGCTTCAAAGTAAAAAAAAATGCAAAATTTTCAATTTATTTCACCAAATTTTTGAATTTTTCAACAAGAAATGATGCAAGTATCGACAAAATTTTACCACTAACATAAAGTAGAATATGTCACGGAAAAAAAATCTCGGAATCAGAATGAAATGTAAAAGTATCCCAGAGTTATTAATGCTTAAAGTGAAAGTGGTCAGATGTTCAAAAAATGACCGGGTCCTTAAGGTATAAATGGGCTGGGTCCTTAAGGGGGTTAATACTGATCACTGGAAGATACAACATGGCACCTCATAGTGAAGAACACTCTGAGGATCAGAAATTCTGAATAAAGAACTGTAGCTTTACATAAAGATGGCATAAGTAGTGAAGGGGGATACTTTTCGTCAAACTGCTCACCGGAACTAAAGTGAAAGGTGCCACACAACCTTTTCTAACAGAGCCTCACAAGACCACACCCCCTTCCCATCACTAGGTCACGCCCCCTTTCCTGCATAGCTTCGCCCCCTTTCTCCCGTAGTCACTGACATAGTCTCCTAAATGGCTGTGAATGCTTATAGTGTAGGGCCCCCCTCACCTCAAGTAATATGTTCCCCCTTCACTGCTTAGCTTCGCCCCCTTTCTCCCACATTCACTGACCTAGTCTCCTAATTGTATGTGAATGATTATAGTGTGAGGCCCCCGCTGTAATATGTGGACATGTCCAGCAACAGACTAAAATGCTTCTACGGCAGCTGTTCTTGCTTCTGTCACTTTTCACAGATTACAATGAATGCTTGATGCTTTACTACGCGCCTTGTGATATGGCATAGCTTTGTCCCCCTCTCTCTTACAGGCACTGACATATTCTCCTAAAGGGCTGTGAAAATTAGTTTCTACATTTATAGGGATAAATACAGTTCATATAGTTATTGAATCATATTTTAAAAACTTTTATAAAAGATAAAAATTCCCACAAGCTGGTCATTCCTTTTGTTAACCCCTTAACAACACAGGACGTACATCCTGGTGAGGTGGTACTTAACGCACCAGGACGTACATCGGAGCGATGCTCGGGTTATGCGCGGCAGGTCCCGGCTGTTGATAGCAGCCAGGGACCAGCTGGTAATGGCCGACATTCGCAATCACACCGATGTCCGCCATTAACCCCTCAGATGCCATGATCAATACAGATCACGGCATCTGCAGAAGTGCAGCACTTAATGTGGACGATTGGATTGCCTGCAGCACTGCCGTGGCGATCCGATCATCTCTGATGGTGGACGGAGGTCCCCTCACCTGCCTCCGTCTGTCTCCCGGTGTCTTCTGAGATAGAGCAGACCAGTGCAGAAAATAGCCGATAACACTGATCAGTGCTATGACCTATGCGTAGCACTGAACACTATTAGCAATCAAATGATTGCTATAAATAGTCCCCTTTGGGGACTATTAAAGTGTAAAAATAAAAGTATAAAAAGTAAAAAATAAAAGTTAAAAAAATTGAAAAATCCCCTCCCCATTACAACCCAAAAAGTGTAAACATTTTTTTTTCATAAACATATTTGGCATCTCCACGTGCGTAAATATCCAAACTATTAAAATATAATGTTAATTATCCCATGCGATGAACGGTGTGAACGTAAAAAAAATAAAATAAAATAAAAAATTGTCCAAAATTGCTGCTTAATCATACATTTTATTCCCCCCAAAAAATGATAAAAAAAAGGATTAAACGTTTTATAGATGTAAATGTGGTATCAAAAAAAATTACATATAACGGCGGAAAAAACTCAGCCCTCATACAGCCGCTTATAAGGAAAAATGAAAAAGTTATAGGTCAGCAAAATAGAGGGATTTTAATGGCACTAATTTGGTTAAAAAGTTAGCGATATTTTTTAAGCTCACTAGTCTGAATTACTCTTAAAGGGCATGGCCTCACTGTGCAGGTCTCCGCCCCCTCCCTCAGTATGCTATCTGCACACATCTCCCCTAGCATTAGCAAAACTACAACTCCCAGCTTGTCCTCACTGACAGTAGCGGGACACAAGCTAGCAGTGGGATGATTTTTCCTCCAGCTGTGAGCCCTGCACTCACAGCTGTCAATCAAGGAAGTGTGTCCATGACATAGGTGATGACGCATGGACACAGCAGGTCCAGTATGTGTCCAAGCAGGCAGGGGGGGGGCAGTTGTCTAACTGGCCTTTTCAGTATGTAATACTGAAAATGTTATAATGCAACGCAATTGCAAAATCTATTGGTTTTGTATGCTTTACAACATATCAAAAGATTCCTTAAGGGGGTTAAACACATTCCAGCTGTTAATTATAGCATGAAACCATGCTGTATAAACAAAGTTTTCCAGCAGAAGCAAATGTTTTCTGTACAGAAGCTACATATACCACAGAGTAGTGAAAATGGGGTAGTTACATTTCATAGTAAAAAGGATGGGGTGCAATGGGGGAGAAATTTCTTTAGGCCACAGAAGATGAAAGAGCTCCACAACAGCTGACATTAGCTGTTTTCTCCTCATTATATAGAGACAGATGCACATGAATGTTATTTAAATTATATAAAATGTTTCCACATAGTGCTAATAGAAGTGAATGTCAGTTAAATGCATTCCATATGTTTGAGCGTTTCTACATTTGTAGGGATAAATACATTTTATATAGTTTTTGATTCATATATTTAATAGAATAAGATGTTTCCTTTTGTACATTTGTAAAGTTAGATACCATTTACAGGAATAAAGAGCTGTAACAGAGTGAATGGCATAAATGATAGCTGTATGTAATTAGGGTTCTAGTCTAACAGCTAAATTCTTTCCATGTTTATATGGTAGATAAATATTTACATAGAAACTATTCTGCTAACTTCTGTTCAGGTGATTTTTTTTAAATCAAAGAATACACTGAATAGTGTGTATATGTTTGATGTAAGTATTTATACCTCCTAATATTGTGTCCCATCATCCATAACAATAATACCAGAACCTAATATTGTGTCCAATCAGCCATAATATTAATGCTACTGCCTAATATCGTGTCTCTAGGTTGAACTCGACGGCCTCTTGACTTTTACAACCTTACAAACTGTTACTATGTGTCCCTTAGGAGCATTCTGGGTTTTGTTTTCTTTCTTTGTAAGCCATGATATTATCAAAATTCACAACTTAGAGTAACAGTTATTTTACACCGCTTTATCAGCGCTTTAGGTACTGTTTACATAGCAAAGATTTAAGAAAATATTACCCCCGATAATATACAGCACAACCAGGTATTGTTCTAAATGTAAGGAAAAAATATATATTCAAGCTGTATAAACAGAGTTTTCCAGGAGAAGCACATTTTTTCTGTACAGAAGTCACACTTTCCACAGAGTATTCAAACAGGGTACAGGCAGGTTGTAAGAAGTGCTTTTTCTACTATTATGATTTAAGAGCAGTACCCATGTGTGTTAAATTTTTCTATTACACCATTAACCCCTTAACGACCATGGGCGTAAATGTACGTCCTGGTTTGGCGGGACTTCCCGCACCAGAACGTACATTTATGTCCTGTGTATGGCCGCGAGCATCATGCCTGTAGATGTGACAGGTCTTTTCATAATCACCGTGCCTGTAAACATGACAGGTCTTTGTGTAACCATCATGCCTGTAGTTGTGACAGGTCTTTGTGTAACCATCGCGCCTGTAGACGTGACATGTCTTTGCGTGACCACTGTGCCTGTAGACGTGATAGGTCTTTGCATAACCATCATGCCTGTAGACATGACAGGTCTTTGTTTAACCATTGACCATATAGACGTGGCAGGTACAGTGGGGATCAAAAATTTGAGCACCCCAGGTAAAAATGTCTATTAATGTGCATAAAGAAGCCAAGGAAAGATGGAAAAATCGCCAAAAGGTATCAAATTACAGATTAGACATTCTTATAATATGTCAACAAAAGTTAGATTTTATTTACATCATTTACTTTCAAAACAACAGAAAACAAAAAAAATGGCGTCTGCAAAAGTTTGGGCACCCTGCAGAGTTAATATCTTGTACTGCCCCCTTTGGCAAGTATCACAGCTTGTAAACGCTTTTTGTAGCCAGCCAATAGTCTTTCAATTCTTGTTTGACGTATCTTCGCCCATTCTTCCTTACAAAAGTCTTCCAGTTCTTTGAGATTTCTGGGCTGTCTGTCACACACTGCTCTTTTAAGGTCTATCCATTGATTTTCAATTATGTTGAGGTCAGGAGATTGTGAATGCCATGGCAAAACCTTCAGTTTACACCTCTTGATGTAATCCCCTGTGGATTTCGAGGTGTGTTTAGGATCATTTTCGATTTGTAGAAGCCATCCCCTCTTTAACTTCAGCTTTTTCACAGATGGCATCAAGTCAGCATCCAAAATTTGCTGAAATTTTATTGAATCGATTTTTCCTTCTACTCATGAGATGTTCCCTGTGCCACTGGCTGCAATACAACCCCAAAGCTTGATTGATCCACCCCCATGCTTAACAGTTGGACAGAGGTTCTTTTCATTAAATTCTGTTCCCCTTCTTTTCCAAACGTACCTTTGCTCATTCCGGCCAAAAAGTTCAATTTTAACTACATCGGTCCACAGAACTTGTTTCCAAAATGCATCAGGCTTGTCTATATGTTCATTTGCAAAGTTGAAACGCTGATTTTTGTGGTGAGGACGTAGAAGAGGTTTTCTTCTTATGACTCTTCCATGAAGATCATATTTGTACAAATATCTCTTTATAGTGGAATAGTGTACCACAACTCCAGTGTCTGCCAGATCTTTCTGGAGGGATTGTGCAGTCAAAAGTGGGTTTTGAATAGTTTTTCTCACAATCCTGCGAGCTGTTCTGTCTGATATTTTTCTTGGTCTTCCAGATCTTGCTTTAACTTCCACTGTTCCTGATGACTGCCATTTCTTAATTACATTCCGAACAGAGGATATTGACATTTGAAAACGTTTTGCTATCTTCTTATAGCCTTCTCCAGCTTTGTGAGCGTCAAATATTTTCAGTTTCAGATTTCTAGACAACTGCTTAGAAGAACCCATGAAACTGATTGTTGGGGCAAGGTCAGATGAGTCTGGGCATTTAAAACCTTTGAGATTGAAATCACCTGGTCTTTCCAGATGATGATTGAGAACAATCCATCACACTGGCAGGTCTCAGCTTTGCAGATGCCATTTTTTTGTTTTCTGTTATTTTGAAAGTGTAAATTAGGGAAATAAAATCTAACTATTGTTGACATATTATAAGAATGTCTAATCTGTAATTTGATGCCTTTTGGAGATTCTTTAATCTTTCCTTGGCTTCTTTATGCACATTAATACAAATTTTTACCTGGGGTGCCCAAAATTTGGATTCCCACTGAAGGGTATACAACCACCTATGTGTCATGATGTTGTTGCTCTGAAGACGTGTCAGTAACAACTACGCAATGCATCCCCCTGCAGATGTGGCAGGTATGACGGGTATACAACTGCTTATGTTTCATGATGTTATTGTTCGCGAAACGTGCCAATAACAGTAAGTACGCAGATCGTGCCCCTGAAAACCATGATTTCAAAACCTACTAGGGTAGTGAATACCATTGGAAAGGTTGTAAGGTAGTTTAACATGCCAAGCTGATTCAAATGCTACCAATTGAGTGAGACTGACTTGGTGAGGCATGTGATGCGAATGCTATCATTGCTAAGTGTAACATATCGGCTGTAGTAATAATTAAACGGAACTTCTGCTGAAACTAACAGACATAGTAACACGACTGGAACATATGCGTGGGGTGTCGGTTATAGTAGTGTGCTTCTGTTCTCTAACGTATAAATGTTATGGACCTAACAAGAGTACGCATGTAATTCTAGCATCAACGTCTGTATGTAAACCTATCTATACACAGTGAATGGTCATGGACGTTATGACTGATGCTAAGAACCTATGTACCGTATAAATGCTGTGTATGACTGCACAGTGTAAACAAACATAAAATGCTATCAATACTCACAGTATGTCGTATAAATATTATGACTGTATGCCCAAAATAAACACTATGCAGTTATGTACCGTATAAAAACTAAGCAAACCATATAAATGTTATGAGCATACAGTGGGGATCAAAAGTTTGGGCACCCCTGGTAAAAATTTGTATTAATGTGCAGAAAGAAGCCAAGGAAAGATGGAAAAATCTCCAAAAGGCATCAAATTACAGAGTAGACATTCTTATAATATGTCAACAAAAGTTAGATTTTATTTCCATCATTTACACTTTCAAAATAATAGAAAACAAAAAAAAAATGTTGTCGGCAAAAGTTTGGGCACCCTGCAGAATTTATAGCATGCACTGCCCCCTTTGCAAAGCTGAGACCTGCCAGTTTCATGGATTATTCTAAATCATCATCTGGGAAGACCAGGTGATGTCAATCTCAAAGGTTTTAAATGCCCAGACTCATCTGACCTTGCCCCAACAATCAGCACCATGAATTCTTCTAAGCAGTTGTCTAGAAATCTGGAACTGAAAATAGTTGATGCCCAGAAAGCTGGAAAAGGCTGTAAGAAGACAGCAAAATGTTTTCAGATGTCAATATCCTCTGTTTGGAATGTAATTAAGAAATGGCAGTCATCAGGAACAGTGGAAGTTAAAGCAAGATCTGGAAGACCAAGAAAAATATCAGACAGAACAGCTCGCAGGATTGTGAGAAAAACAATTCAAACCCCATGTTTAACTGCACAATCCCTCCAGAAAGATCTGGCAGACACTGGAGCTGTGGTACACTATTCCACTATAAAGAGATACTCTTCATGGAAGAGTCATCAGAATAAATCCTCTTCTACGTCCTCACCACAAAACACCACAGTGTTTGAACTTTGCAAATTAACATATAGACAAGCCTGATGCATTTTGGAAACAAGTTCTGTGGACCGACGAGGTTAAAATTTAACTTTTTGGCCGGAATGAACAAAGGTACGTTTGGAGAAGAAGGGGAACAGAATTTAATGAAAATAACCTCTGTCCAACTGTTAAGCATGGGGGTGGATCAATCATGCTTTGGGGTTGTATTGCAGCCACTGGCACAGGGAACATCTCACGAGTAGAAGGAAAAATGGATTCAATAAAATTTCAGCAAATTTTGGATGCTAACTTGATGCCATCTGTGAAAAAGCTGAAGTTAAAGAGAGGATGGCTTCTACAAATGGATAATGATCCTAAACACACCTCGAAATCCACGGGGGATTACATCAAGAGGTTTAAACTGAAGGTTTTGCCATGGCCTTCCCAATCTCCTCACTTCAACATAATTGAAAATCTATGGATAGACCTTAAAAGAGCAGTGCGTGACAGACAGCCCAGAAATCGCAAAGAACTGGAAGACTTTTGTAAGGAAGAATGGGCAAAGATACCTCAAACAAGAATTGAAAGACTCTTGGCTGGCTACAAAAAGCGTTTACAAGCTGTGATACTTGCCAAAGGGGCAGTACAAGATATTAACCAAAATTTTGCAGACGCCATTTTTTGTTTTCTGTTATTTTGAAAGTGTAAATGATGGAAATAAAATCTAACTTTTGTTGACATATTATAAGAATGTCTAATCTGTAATTGAAGCCTTTTGGAGATTTTTCCATCTTTCCTTGGCTTCTTTATGCACATTAATAAAAAATTTTCCTGGGGTGCACAAACTTTTGATCCCCACTGTATGTACCGTATGAAACTATGAGTGTCTGTACCGATAAAAGCGTGAAAGTACCATAAATGATGAGCGAATATACCGTATAAACGATACGAGCGAAAGTACCGTGTAAACTATGGACATGTACAAAATAAATACTATAGGTGCATGCATTTTTTAATAGAAGTAATTTACAAATCTGTTTAACTTTCTGGCATCAGTTGATTATAAAAAAAAAAAAAAAAATGTTTTCCACAGGAGTATCCCTTTAATAATTTTTTCCCCAATGTTATAGCCCCCATAGAACATTAATAAAACCACAAGCTGAATTGTGTAAATGTAAATAAATACCAAAATCCAGAATTGCTGATTTTTGATCACTTTAAATACAGTGACCCCCGACCTACAATGGCCCCCACATACGATAATTTCAACATACCATGGCCTCTCAGAGGCCATTGCATGTTGAAGGCAGCATCAACATACAATGCTTTTTTATGTCAGGGCCATCGCATTAACGGCTATCCGGCAGCGCCGACTGCTTCAGCTGCTGCCGGATAGCCGTTTAAGGTGCCCTTGTGTGGTCCAGTGGGTGTCACTCACCTGTAACAGCGCTCCGGACCGTCCTCTTCGGGATCCTCTGCATTGCCAGCGCTCTCTATCGTCGTCATCACGTCATTGCGCACGCTGTCCCGTCATCCAATAGTAACATAGTTCATGAGGTTGAAAAAAGACCAGAGTCCATCAAGTTCAACCTATATCCCTACTGAGTCCGTACGGAGTTGATCCAGAGGAAGGCAAAAAAAAAACTCATACCAGGGGTTTGGAAATTTGAAAAAAAAACACTTGTCCAAGGGACTAAAGCGGAACACCATCTACTTGTCCCTCAAGAAAATCCACTTGTCCAATAAAATAATTTCAACCAAAATAGTATGATTCACCCCACTAGACCACCAGGGATGGATATAAGATCCCTTTAGACACTGCTGTCAACTTAGACAGCGGTGATCTCATTGTTTAATAGGCGGCCATGGTGATCGCAGCATGCCAGACTATTAGCGGCGGGAGAGCTGTAGCTAGCTCCTTTTACACCCGAGGCAAGCCCCCCCCCCCCAATCTGACCCCTATAACTCCAATTTTTCCATATACAGGGATGTATGAGGGTAATCTTATGTGCCGTGATCTGTAGTTTTTATCGGAACCATTTATTATCAGAACTTTTATTAGGAAGGGGCTTATTCACATGTATATGCACTTTTTAAAATATTTTAATCCCAATTTTTCAGTTATCATAGGGACTTATACACGGAGTCTTTTGATTGGATAACAGTGAACGCCGCTGTGTTACGGGGCGGGGGGTGGGTGTGTTGTGCTTCTCCAGTTTGTGTGGTGCATTTTATTTACTCTAATTTATGTGTCAGAAAATGCTGGAAGTTGCATTTAGTTAGTAGATAACTACAACACCCAGCATGCCCTGATGCAGCCTATGGATGTGTGGGTGTTGCATAATGTTGCACTGTATAGTACAGTTAAGGTTATTGTGTAACATGCTGGGAGCTGTAGTTTTGGTTCGTGTCAGCTGTAGAGCCATAGTCTGTGTCAAGGAATACTGGGAATTACAGTTAGTAACTACAACTCCCAGCATGCCCTGATGCAGCCTATGGCTCTGCAGCTGACCCGAACCAAAACTACAACTCCCAGCATGTTACACATTATAGTTCTACAGTTTAGGTTATGGTGCAACATGCTGGAAGTGGTAGTTTTGGTTCGGGCGTGTTTGCGTGCATCCGTGGGGCTCTTGGTCGGAGAGTATGAAGGGGGCGGGATTTTGGGGGTGCAATTTAGTGTGGGTGACCAGAAGCCACTAAAAATAAAAAATTAGATAGGACAACTGTCAGCAACACTTGTCAGTCCGCCCCTGTACAAAACATACATACACCGGCCACTGCCCCCTATATTATACAGTATATACATACATCATACATAGACACATCATACATACATACATACATACACCGGCCACTACCCCCTATATTATACAGTATATACATACATAGACACATCATACATACATACACCGGCCACTGCCCCCTATATTATACAGTATATACATACATAGACATATCATACATACATACACCGGCCACTGCCCCTATATTATACACAACACACACACACATCATACATACATACACCGGCCACTGCCCCCTATCTTATACAGTATATACATACATCATACATAGACACATCATACATACATACACCGGCCACTACCCCCTATATTATACAGTATATACATACATAGACACATCATACATACATACATACACCGGCCACTGCCCCCTATATTATACAATACATACATACATCATACAGACACATCATACAGACACATCATACATACACCCGCCGCTGCTTCCCCATCATACATTACATACACAGACATCATACACACATCATACATACACTCAAACCATACATATACACCATACAACATACACCATACATATGAACACATCATACATACACCCGCCGCTGATACACCCCCCCCCTAATTATACATTACATACATATATAACCACCCTTCCCGCCGCCTGCATGCTCGGCCTCCTCACCTGAGCTTCACACTCACTTGCTTCTACATTACACAAGAAGCAGGGGGAGAGCGAGGACGAACACAGCTCCGTACACAGCTCCTCCCCTCCTCCGCACACAGCTCCACCCCCTGATCTGTCTCCACAGGACCTCATCTACCACAGGGAGGCTGCAAGTTTGCACAGGGAAAACACAAAGCAGGGGGGGGAGAGAGAGAGGTCGTCCGTGCAGAGCTCCTTCACCTCCATAATGACTGCTGTATGTAAGGAGGACAGACTGCACTGCACGGGGAGGATTTCTGTGTGTGAGGAGGACAGACTGCACGGGCCTGGGGGAGGATTTCTGTGTGTGAGGAGGACAGACTGCACTGCACGGGGAGGATTTCTGTGTGTAAGGAGGACAGACTGCACTGCACGGGGAGGATTTCTGTGTAAAGGAGGACATACTGGGACACGGGGTGGGTTCTCAGAGCAGTGGCCCCCGGCTACTGAAATCAGCTGTGGGCCGCCGCCCCCTCCATACACCCTGAGCGCCAGTGTGAGGTGAGATTTCCGAAGTCGGTCCGGCCCTGCTAGCCCGATACAGGGCTATATCTATGAAAAATTCACCTGCCCGGCGCCACAAACTACTTGTCCCGGGCGTCGGGCGATAGGATTACCACATCCCTGTCATACTAGAGGTAAAAATTCCTTACCGACTCCAAATATGGCAGTCAAAATAAATCCCTGGATAGGAGCGGCGTGCGCAGCGACGTGATGACGGCGATGAAGAGACGCAGCAGAGATGGTCCAGGGATGCGGTGACAGCGATGGAGGGCGACATCCAGGGCAGCAGTGAGCGGCGGGGACAGGTGAGTAATAACCTCCTATACTTTACATTGCACGGATCCCTCAACATACGATGGTTTCAACTAACGATCGTTCATTTGGAACGAATTACCATCATATGTTGAGGGACCACTGTACCAGAAGAAAAGGATTAAAAGCTGATCAAAGCAAACTATGGTACTCAAAATAAGCTCCCAAAATAAAAGTGCTGTCGGTGTCAGAAGGAAAATTTTAAGCATACTCATTTTCTTACAAGAAAAATGATATTTTTTTTAAGTAGCAAAATAAAACCTGCATACATTGGACCTTCAATCATATGGACCTTCAAAATAAGAACGGATGTTCAATTTTGCACCACAACTTTTTTTTTGTTTCGCTGTACATTTTGTGGTAAAATGAGTGATGTCAGTATAATGTACAATTGGTGACGTAAAAAAGCAAACCCTCATATGGGTTTGTACATGGAAAAGTTGAAAAGGTATGGCTCTTAGAAGGTGAGAAGGCAAAAATGAAAAATTGATGTCTCCATAAGGGGTTAAAAAAAAAAAAAAACATGTTTTGTTTCCCACTTTTCTCAGCCACCATAGTGAACTTAAGGCTGTTTATAAGACACAGACTGTCTGCCCACTTTAGTATGAAGGATGTTTACAGATGCTATTTTATGGAGGAGTGCTGTAACAGCCTGTCAATAACTAAACAGAAGACTGCTAAACTAGGCTCCTGAACTAGTCAGACTCATAAACTTACAGATGCCAAAAACTGTTTCTTTTATAGAGTTATACTGATCTGAAATAAAAAATGACTACAATTAACACTACCCCTCCTCCTCCCTAATAATAACACCAGGAGAAGAAGTTGTTATGCGTCAACCTGTGGCTGGCTGTGATCTTAGTTCAGCAGCATGAGACGGGCTTCATTAGAAGTCTATGGGGCCCGTTCAGTGCAGTACAATGGAGATTGTGGAAAGCCGGAGAGTCACCTTGAGCTATCAAAACATTTGACATGTCTGTGTTTGTGGCTCAGCTGTTAAAGGGGTACTCCGGTGGAATTGATTTATTTTTTTAAATCAGCTCGTGCCAGAAAGTTAAATTGCCTTTAAAGGGCTACTCAGGTGGAAAAAAATGTTTTAAAATTAACTGGTGCCACATAGTTAAACATATTTGTAAATGACTTCTACTTAAAAATATGAATCATTCCAGTACTTATCAGCTGTTATATGCTCCACAGGAAGTTGTATTTCTTTCTGGAATTCTTTTCAGGCTGATCACAGTGCTCTCTGCTGACACTCTTTTTATTATAAATATATAAAACTTAACAAAAGAGAAAAACAGGCTTAGGCTGGGTTCACACTACGTTTTGTCCCATACGGGAGCGCATACGGCAGGGGGGAGCTAAAAGCTCGCGCTCCCGTATGTCACCGTATGCACTCCCATATGTCATTAATTTCAATGAGCCGACCGGAGTGAAACGTTCGGTCCGGTCGGCTCATTTTTGCGCCGTATGCGCTTTTACAACCGGACCTAAAACCGTGGTTGACCACAGTTTTAGGTCCGGTTGTAAAAGCGCATACGGCGCAAAAATGAGCCGACCGAACGTTTCACTCCGGTCGGCTCATTCAAATGAATGACATACGGGAGCGCATACGGTCACATACGGGAGCGCAAGCTTTTAGCTCCCCCCTGCCGTATGCGCTCCCGTATGGGACAAAACGTAGTGTGAACCCAGCCTTAACTAGCAATAACAAAACACAACAAAACCTGCCTAACCGGCCAGCCCAGCTTAGCTAAACTAACAAAACACATAACATTATACCTACATAAAAATTACCTACATATAAACTATCAAAAATACTAACACACACACACACACACACACCCACGCATTATTTACATAAACATAAAAATAGCTTTACTTAGCTTTAAACTAAAAACAACCAGACTTGGTAAAAACTCAACCGCACATTACATTCACAACTAACATCCCCTCTTTTTTTTTTTTTTTTTTTTATTAAAAAGAAAATTATAATTTAATTACATTTTTTCCCACACACATATATACACATCTATACATATATATATATATATATATATATACATACCTTTTTTTATATCTACAATACCATAATAAAACCAATATTAAGTTAAAGTAATATAAAAATACTAACTAAATCTGATCCGACTGCCTATCCCCATCCCCTCATAAAATAAAATAACCAATCCATACTATATAATAATATATACAATACAAATATAAAAATACAAATACATAACCTAAACGCAAATATATACATAAACCATATACACCAAAAACCAAACTATACACCTACAAAACACATGACATCCTACACTAAACTAACCCATCACCCACACAACCACCCACCTTGACATGGGTCAGAGTCCATAGTCCATGGATATCCAGTTTAGTCCATAACTGACCCATGCCAGCCCCTCCAAACATTCACCAACCCACCAATTCCCCCACCCAACCTAATCTATACCCAATATATTTTAAAAAAATGTGGGAGCTCAACGTAAAAAGAGAAAACCTATACCGAGGATACTGTGTTGCACATACCCATGTGCCAAGAAAGAGTACTAATAGTGTAAAAAGGGGAGGCAGTCCTGCTAGGCTAGGTCAGAGTGAAAGATATAAGGTCAAAAATTAGAAGAGAGAGAGAGAGAAAAAAGAAAACGTGTCTAAAATAGCATAAAATGATAACATTTATTTGGAAAAATGAGGTGAGGTCTGCGGCAGGGCCCTTGTCGCAGACTGGTCACTAGATAAAATGGTTACAATGGTATAAAATGCTAAAAATATAAAATATACACAGTGGTATTGCACTTCACTAATTGGACAATGAGACAATGAAAGTGGGGCAATGGGAAAGTGCAAACAGTATCTGTTTAGTTATACTGTAAAGTCATATTATAAGAGACAGGATTAATCCAGATGAAAGTACATAGCAAAAAAGTTGATAATCCAATAAGGCAAATTTTCGGTAGCTCTGGAGCCTCCCAGATTGGGGTCCACTATAAAGTTTTTAGGTGCAGAAATACAGGCGATGCCCCCTCTACCCCGACGACACGGGGACTGAATGCAAGAGGGCAATCGCTATATAGTTCAGGCACTTAGTGCCTCTTACCGGCTACAGTGTGCACAGTCAGGTGAGTGCAGCTGTGCTTGCGATCCGGATACACGTCCCTCTGTCCCAGCGGCACGGGAGAAATGTAGGAGGGGTGATATGATCCGGTGCTGGGGGTCGGAGATGATGGCTGGGAAGCAGCGTGTGGCAGCGCTGTGAAGCCTAGTAGTCGTAGCAGCGTATGGCAACGCTGGAGGCATTCTCTCTACCCCGATGGCACGGGGAGCAGGTGAGAGAGTAGGTGAGGACCGGCAATGCGATAACAATTGTCTCAGATGATGTGTAGGGTTGTCTTAACACCAGACGCGTTTCGGGGAACTGCGTCCCCTTTTTCAATGGTGGAGGTTCAGGAAGACTGTAATACAGTCTTCCTGAACAGTCCTGATACAGTCTTCCAGAACCTCCACCATTGAAAAAGGGGACACCGTTCCCCAAAACGCGTCTGGTGTTAAGACAACCCTGCACATCATCTGAGACAATCGTTACCGCATTGCCGGTCCTCACCTACTCTCTCACCTGCTCCCCGTGCTGTCGGGGTAGAGAGGATACCTCCAGCATTGCCATACGCTGCTACGACCGCTAGGCTTCACAGCGCTGCCACACGCT
The DNA here is from genome assembly GCF_029499605.1 of Hyla sarda. Taxonomy (NCBI): domain Eukaryota; kingdom Metazoa; phylum Chordata; class Amphibia; order Anura; family Hylidae; genus Hyla; species Hyla sarda. The sequence goes on along the minus strand of NC_079193.1, from coordinate 130,322,913 downwards.
GCTTCCCAGCCATCATCTCCGACCCCCAGCACCGGATCATATCACCCCTCCTACATTTCTCCCGTGCCACCGGGACAGAGGGACGTGTATCCGGATCGCAAGCACAGCTGCACTCACCTGACTGTGCACACTGTAACCGGTAAGAGGCACTAAGTGCCTGAACTGTATAGCGATTGCCCTCTTGCATTCAGTTCCCGTGCCGTCGGGGTAGATGGGGCATCGCCTGTATCTCTGCACCTAAAAACGTTTATAGTGGGCCCCAATCTGGGAGGCTCCAGAGCTACCGAAAATTTGCCTTATTGGATTATCAACTTTTTGCTATGTACTTTCATCTGGATTAATCCTGGCTCTTATAATATGACTTTACTGTATAACTAAACAGATACGGTTTGCACTGTCTCATTGCCCCACTTTCATTGTCTCATTGTCCAATTAGTGAAGTGCAATACCACTGTGTATATTTTATATTTTTAGCATTTTATACCATTGTAACCATTTTATCTAGTGACCAGTCTGCGACAAGGGCCCTGTTGCAGACCTCACATCATTTTTCCAAATAAATGTTATCATTTTATGCTATTTTAGACACGTTTTTTTTTTCTCTCTCTCTCTTCTAATTTTTGACCTTATATCTTTTACTCTGACCTAGCCTAGCAGGACTGCCTCCCCCTTTTACACTATTAGTACTCTAATCTATACCCAAACCAACTATACAAATACAACTTCACAACATAACATATCATATACTAATACAAAACATCGAGACAAAAGGATGAAGCGGCACTCCAGAGGATTATAATCCAAAAAAGTGCAATGTTTCGTTCCACAGTCAGGAACTTTCTCAAGCATGCTTGAGAAAGTTCCTGACTGTGGAATGAAACGTTGCATCTGTACTGATGGGTGAATAAATTAACTTTTTTGGATTATAATCCTCTGGAGTGTCGCTTCATCCTTTTGTCTCTATTAAACGTTTGGGATTGTGAGTCGGATCCCTGGAGCTGTGCACCCACCTAGGACTATAAGCCCTTCTCTGTGCCTTACCTCACCTCTTTTTGCTACAAATACAAAACATTACAACCCACCTTAGGTCCAAGTTCGGTCGCCTGTGAGCCCTTTACGCAATCCATATTCTGAAAACAAAACAAAAAGACTAGGGTGTACATGCATAGCCCACCACCAGGAAGAAGGATGGCAATCCTGATGTTACTTTTTTAAACTCTCTCCACTAACTTTTCCCTACAACTCACCCTACTGTTATCCCTTAAACAAACTGACTCTGCACTCACCCTCTCTCTGTCCCTATACTGCTATCCCTAACCAGAAACCGGGGTACTCTATCCAAGAGGTCTAGTACCTAGGGAAAATCAAATGAAAATCCTCTTCACAGGAAAGAAGCCCTGCTGGTACCAAGACTGCCATACTCCAAAGACCTGATCTTCCCGAGGTCACCGGTGATGTTCCTACAGACCTCCACCTCGGAGAGGACTTTCCGCTGTGTAGATCCTAGACACCGTGCATTCCACGTGTAGTGCCTAACCACTAAACTGACTACAAATAAAGTGCCCCGGTCTCAGCCATCCAGTGTCCTGAATGCCCCATAAGCCCACTCCGGATAGGTAAGGCCAGCAAGGTGACTCCAGCCAACGGAAGCGCCCACCCGGTTGTAGACCCCTATATTAAAAGGACAATGAAGCAGGAAGTGGTCCATGCTTTCCAGCGTGTCCCCACACTCTTCTCGCGGACATCCCCGTTCATCAAAGCTCCTACACTTCAAATTGTCCATTACATATAGCTTCCCCTGAAAGCAGCACCAGGCCAAGTCCCAAAACTTCTGGGGGATCCTTTTCATGTTTAAAAGGTACAATACCACCCTCAGATCCCGACCTGAGCGCCAGAGGCTTCTGGAAGTGGGTCAACAGAACCCGTTTGTCAAGGAACTGCCTTGATTGGGTCCTGATCTCCCACACTCCTAGACCCACCGACGTATCGCCTTCAGAGTCTGGGTAGAATAAGCTGGAAGATATCCGTGTGGCGTACGGTCCTTCACTTGCCCTCCTCTCTCTCATTCCTGGAAGAAAGGCCAAAACCATTCCCTGCAGGAGTGTACCCATGGAGGAGCGCTCTCTGACCAGAGGTTTGAGATGTTAGCTTTCAAGAAGGCGTTTGTTAAGACCATCACAGGGTTTACCATAGATAAACCCCCTAGTCTCCTCGTGCGGTACGTAACCTCCCTCTTGACTAGGTTCATCCTGTTCCCCCATAACAGTTGGAAAAACAGGCTGTAGATCCTAGTGTAGTAAGCCTCTGGCAAGATACATACACTGTCCAGATAGATAAACAAAGGGAGCAGGTATGATTTGATCAGGTGTACCCTTTCCCTGAGGGTCATAGACCAGCTCTTCCACTGGTCCACCTTCTGAGTGGCATCCTGGAGCATACCATCCCAGTTTTTGGTGGGATAATCATCCTGACCAAATGTGACTGATGCCCAAAACTGTTGCTGACTCTTGGGGCCCTGGAAGGGTGTCCGGGAGATCAAACGTGGGATTTCCCCCTCACAGCCAGAGACTCTCACACTTATCCCGGTTGATCTTAGACCCGGATGCCTCCGAGTAGCAGTCCACCTCCGACATCACCACATCTACCTCCTTTCTCAAGGACACGAAAATGGTGACATCATCAGAGTACGCCACCACTCTCTGGGCGATATCCAGCTCCACCAGACGCATCCCGACTCCCGCCAATGGCCCACAATCTACCCTCCGGACGAAGGGATCGATTGCGAACACGTATAAAAGCGGGCTCAAAGGACAACCCTGACGGACTCCGGACCCCACCTCAAAAGAGCGGCCAGACCACCCGTTCACAAGCGTGACACATACTGCGCCCAACCGCACAGGCTCAGCAGTAGGTCCTGACCCCGGGCACTCCCCCCCCCCCCCTCACAGGGGAGTGCCCTGCAGAGCTGGTGCCCACAATACTCGGGGAACTGCTCCCCTTGCATACTGCCGCATAACTGTCGCCCACCATTAGCCTGTCCTGCTCTTCCCTACCAGCAGGACGCGTGACTGTAGCACCCGCGGCCATGTTGGATGCAGCACTGTACCCCCCGTGCTGGTCCCGTTCCACAGCAGCGGGATCTGGCAGGGTGGGGGGCCCAGCAGCCTGAACCAACTTTTCAGGTGGCCCAGACTGCTGGAAAGGAGAGAAGACAAACTTCACTTGCTTCCAAGCCTTTTTCTTCTTCCTTTTATTCTCCTCAGGGCTCAGGTCCTGGCCAAAACTGAAATTTTCCAGACGGGTGGGGTACTCATGCATCACTATGGCCCGCAGGAGCCCCCCACCGACCAGGCCACTGTCACCGCCATAACTGCTATCACTTTCCTCTGAGGTGGTTGGTAAGGCAACTTGAGCAGGGTTAATATATTCTGCACTTGGGGTGATAGAGGTCTTAGGGGTACACGGGGTATCACACATCCCCCTCACTCTCATCACCCTCACTGCCGCCATCTCCCTCACCACCTTTCTCCATCTTCTCCTCTGTATCAAACAGGCATTCTTCCTCCCCCTGACTATCCTCTTCCTCCTTCACAGGGGTCCGCATGATTTTAAAGCGGTCGTTATTTTTTAACTTTTCCTTAACCCCTTAAGGACTCAGCCCATTTTGGCCTTAAGGACTCAGACAATTTAATTTTTACGTTTTCATTTTTTCCTCCTCGCCTTCTAAAAATCCTTTGTAATGACATCACTCATTATATCATAAAATGTATGGCGCAACCAAAAAACACAATTTTTGTGGGGAAATTAAAACGAAAAATGCAATTTTGCTAATTTTGGAAGATTTTGTTTTCACGCCGTACAATTTATGGTAAAAATGACATGTGTTCTTTATTCTGTGGGTCAATACGATTAAAATGATACCCATTATTATATACTTTTATATTATTGTTGCGCTTAAAAAAAAATCACAAACTTTTTAACCAAATTAGTATGTTTATAATCCCTTTATTTTGAGGACCTCTAACTTTTTTATTTTTCCGTATAAGTGGCGGTATGGGGGCTCATTTTTTGCGCCATGATCTGTACTTTTTTTGATACCACATTTGCATATAAAAAACTTTTAATCCATTTTTTATAATTTGTTTTTAAATAAAATGTATTAAAAAAGTCGGAATTTTTGACTTTTTTTTTTTTTTTCGTTCACGCCGTTCACCGTACGGGATCATTAACATTTTATTTTAATAGTTCGGACATTTACGCACGCGGCGATACCAAATAGGTCTATAAAAATGTTTACGCTTTTTGGGGGTAAAATAGGAAAAAACGGACGTTTTACGTTTTTATTGGGGGAGGGGATTTTTCACATTTTTTTTACTTTTACTTTTACATTTTTTTTTACACTTGAATAGTCCCCATAGGGGACTATTCATAGCAATACCATGATTGCTAATACTGATCTGTTCTATGTATAGGACATAGAACAGATCAGTATTATCGGTCATCTCCTGCTCTGGTCTGCTCGATCACAGACCAGAGCAGGAGACGCCGGGAGCCGGACGGAGGAAGGAGAGGGGACCTCCGTCCGGCGTTCTGAATGATCGGATCCCCGCAGCAGCGCTGCGGGCGATCCGATCGTTCATTTAAATCGCGAACTGCCGCAGATGCCGGGATCTGTATTGATCCCGACACCTGAGGGGTTAATGGCGGACGCCCGCGAGATCGCGGGCGTCGGCCATTGCCGGCGGGTCCCTGGCTGCGATCAGCAGCCGGGATCAGCCGCGCATGACACGGGCATCGCTCCGATGCCCGCGGTTATGCACAGGACGTAAATGTACGTCCTGGTGCGTTAAGTACCACCTCACCAGGACGTACATTTATGTCCTGCGTCCTTAAGGGGTTAAACATGCCCGCTCCCTCTACGATCATCATTCGGGCTCTCACCACCTCCTGCTCCTCTGCCTTCAGTTCACACACCCTGGCAGCAAACTTAGCCTTGGCAGAGTTATCTGTCTGGGAGCGGGCAAACTTCAGATCTTCCCTAATAACTTTCAGCTTCTTTCCCAACGGCTCATATTCCACCAGCTTTGCCTGCATGCGGGAACCAAACGTGGCAAGCGACTCCCTGGGTCCCTTCACTCCCCATTGTTGGGGTTCCATAACAACATTCCCCGAAGATATAACTGTAATTTTCTTACCGGACGCCTTGCGGTTTCCAGAGACGGACGGGGGAGTGGGCTCCACATTACTGAGGAGCCTGCTGGATCTTCTCACCCTGTCCTGAGAATCGGCCATAGCTCTCTCACTCCCACCCTCCGCCGGCCTAGTTCAAAGGGTGGAAGTCTAGGGCTCCATAGCAGGAGGCTCTCCCAAGGGGGCTGCCACCCTCCTAGGGAAAAGGCTGTACGGAAATCTGCTTCAATCCTATCTCTCTGGAAAGCCCTGGAAATCAGACACACCCAACAGCTGCTGTGTTCCACAGGAAGTGCTCTCTGCTGACATCTCTGCCCATATCTGGAACTGTCCAGACTACAAGCGAATCCCCATAGCAAACCTCTCCTGATCTGGACAGTTTGTGTTACAGAGGTGTCGGCAGAGAACTCCAGAAAGAAATACAACTTTCCGTGGAGCATACATCAGCTGATAAGTACTGGAAGGATTAAGATTTTTAAATAGAAGTCATTTACAGATCTGTTTAACTTCGTGGCACCAGTTGATTTTAAAACATTTGTTTTCGACCGGAGTACCTCTTTAAAGGCAAACTGCACAGGATCTCCAGGCTGACTAACTGGAGAGACTTTGTTTTCCTATGAGAGTAGTTCTTTTCGCTAATGTAAATGTTCAACCTTTTCTCCTCTTATGGTCTATTCACACGTACAGTATTCTGTGCAGATTTTCTGCTGCATATTTCAATGTAAACTGAGCACAGCGCAGAATACTGTACGTGTGAATAGACCCTTATAATACATAAAATACAATCCTTTATATATGCAAAAAAAAAAAAGAAAATCTTCTGAGTTACAAACCCACAAATGTTACAAATCCACAGAAATATGATATACATAGCAAAACTTTAACACACAACAATTACTTTTCTCTACAACATTTATACTTTATGTTAGATGAAGAAAATATTTATAGCATGTCTATTTGTCTCCAACTGTGAATTACTACCATTGGTTGTAGCTCCTTAATATCCACATTTTAGTGTTCCTGTACGAACTTTGAAGGCCCCTTCATGAACATGAAAAATGCAAAAAAAATTATTACTTCTTAAGAGTACTATATACTTAGTGTTTCTGGTTCATACAAATTCTCACATAATGTAAATTCCACTATACAAACCAATGAGGGTCTATACACAAATGTGTATGGCGAAGCACAGAATGTCACTGTAAGGCTACGTTCACACGGCCGTCTGTCTTCCATCCTGCTTTCCTCTCGTCACAGCCTCCTAATTGGACCATACTACTAAGGGATGCAAACTGATGCAAAAAAAAGCCATTCTTTGGCATCCTTTTGCATCAGTTTTTCATCCGTTAGTATTAAAAGTCAGCCGCCTACAGACTCCCGCAGCCGGGGCTACTACTACTCCCATCATGGAACAGACTTGTTTCCATGATGGGAGTAGTAGTTCACTTTTACTGCAGGAGTCCGCTGATTTCACCTCTTCTGAGCATGCACAGAAGTAATAACGGTTCAAAAATGTATCATTTAAACAGGGTGCAAACGGATGATATGTTAAATTTATAATATCCATTTCTATGGGGGACTTGGAGGACTACAGTACCCAGAAAGATTATTAGAATTAGGGTTATTTAGATTAGGAAAAAGAAGGCTTAGGGGAGACCTAATAACTATGTATAAATATATCAGGGGACCGTACAGAGATCTCTCCCATGATCTATTTATACCCAGGACTGTATCTATAACAAGGGGGCATCCTCTACATCTAGAGAAAAGCAGGTTTCTACACCAGCACAGACAGGGGTTCTTTACTGTAAGAGCAGTGAGACTATGGAACTCTCTGCCAGAGGAGGTGGTCATGGTGAACTCTGTAAAAGAGTTCAAAAGGGGTCTGGATGCATTTTTGGAGAGTAATAACATTGCTGGTTATGTATATTAGATTTATAGGGACAGAACGTTGATCCAGGGATTTATTCTGATGCCATATTTGGAGTCGAGAAGGAATTTTTACCTCTAGTATGAGGGATTTTTGCCTTCCTCTGGATCAACTCAGTAGGGACTCATTAGGGTTATAGGTTGAACTTGGTGGACTCGGGTCTTTTTTCAACTTTATGAACTATTTTACTATTCCGTTATTTTAGACGGGAGAAAAATACTGCATGCAACGTCTTTTCCCCGTCAAAAAATAAATTAAAAACGGAACGGGAAGCAAACAGGTTCAAACAGGTGATAAAGGGTTGTAAAAAAAATCCCATTGACATCAATGGGATTATTTTACAGCTGTTTCCAACCTGACTGAAAAATTATGAAAACAGATTGATAATGGGAATTTATGAAAGGGGGCAGACGACGTGTGAACAAGCCCTAACAACAGAAGTCAGAATATATAACATCAAAAACTATAACATTGATACATGGCTATTGTATTAAAATATGTTTTTCCACCTTTCATGTACACTAAAATAGATTTTCCATATGACTACAAGGACTCCAACATTATTAAATAAAATTATGGTTTCAAGACAAACATTTAAGCACACACAGTGACAGGGATGGAAATAGTTAAAGGAACATTCCAGGCATAACAAATGACTGTGTTGTGCCTAGTACAGGACTCCAGGGATTGGTATATAACACAGGGATTCAAAGGCCACCAAAGAAGGAATCCATTTGTCATGCACCACACACTTAGGCATTGAATTAGGCATAACTGTGCATCAGCCCAGAAGGTTCCTCAGATCTTTCCAAATAAGCAAGTCAACTATTAATTTTTAACTAAGCTTAGCAAAGTTTATAAAAAAAGATTTTTCTGCTGAACTGAACACCTCCATATTAAGGGAGCACAGCAGAACACTTTTTGCACTAACAATAATCAGAACTCACATTTTTCCATTCACTGCAATTATTATTTCTAAAACGTACTGTACATACAGGTCAAACTTAACTCGAGATAGAACATCCCAGCACCATTAGTCTCTAATAAAGCCCTTTTTTTTTTCATTTTTAAACATCCATAGAAACAGACAAGAATCATAGTCTGACATGTTTTGTGTTTCTGCTTATTCATAAACATACTTAAGTGTAAAAACTTTGGGGGACATTTATCATCGTTGCTTTGGTAAGAAAGTTCTGTAGGCTTTTTATTTTTGCTTTAGTTTTGCTTATGTAGGGAACATTTATCATACTATCACAGGGCAGTTGATGAATATGGCTTACATAAGCAAAAACCAATAAATGACTTCAGAACTCCAATTTGCAGCTTTGAAAAAATATGTGATATATATATATATATATATATATATATATATATATATATATCTATATGTGTGTGTGTGTGTGTTTATTACATTTTCTTTTACCACTTTTACCACTAACTCATTTATTTATTTAATTTTTTAACTTCTCATTTCAGGTCAGTGTATCCTGTGGATTACTTTAGATTTGGAGGACTACGGGGACCAGTGTTTTTTTATTTTATTTTGTTTAACGTCAATAAAATGGTTAACGAGGGCTTTTGGGGGAGTGTTGTTTTGGAATAAAAAAAATTTTGTATTTTTTTTTATTTTTATTTACTTCTTATAGAGGGAGTCCATTACTAAGGCAGGCTTAGTGTTAGCCACAAAAACAGCTGGCGCTAACCCCCAATTATTGCCCCAGTACCCACCTCCACAGAGGTGCTGGGAAGAGCCGATACTAACCGGCCCAGTGCATCAAAAATGGCGCTCCTGGGTAGGTGGTAACAGGCTGGCGTTATTTAGGTTGGGAAGGGCCAGAAACAATGGTCCTCTCCCACCCTGGTAACGTCAGGCTGTTGCTGCTTGGTTGGTATTTGGCTGAGAATAAAAATAGGGGAAACCTTATGCTTTTTTTTTCATAAATAATTAAATATAAAAATACAATTTTTTATAAAAACGCATAGGGTTCCCTCTATTTTATTTTCAGCCAAATACCAACCAATCAGCAACAGCTTGATGTTACCAGAGTGGGCAAGGACCATTGTTACTGGACCTCCCCAGCCTAAATAATGCCAGCCTGTTACTGCCTAGGCCCAGGAGCACCATTTTTGATGCTCCGGGCCTGTTGGTACCGGCTCTTCCCAGCACCCCTGTGGCGGTGGGTACCGAGGTAATATTTGGAGGTTAGCGCTAGCTGTTTTTGTGGCTAATGCTAAGCTCCAGCTTAGTAATGGATTCCGTCTATAAGACAGCTTCCACTACTAAGCCTGTCAAGTAAATAAAAAAAAACACAACACGTTTAAAAAAAAGTTTATTCCAAAAAAACATTCCCCCCACAAGCCTGCGTTAACCATTTTATTATCATTAAACAGAAAGAAAAATAAAAAACGCTGATCATCGATGCAGTCCACCGAATCCGAAGTAGTCCACAGGCTATACGGATCTGAAATGAGAAAAAAAAAGAAACAAGAAAAATAGGTTAATATATTTATTGTCACCCGCCCGCGAATCTCCCGTGCTGCACAACTACAACTCCCAGCATGCCCTTACAGTAAGGGCATGGTGGGAGTTGTAGTTGTGCAGCAGAGGGCAGGTGACAAGCTTCTCACACGCCCCCGCCGCACAACTACAACTCCCAGCCAGTCCTTACTGTAAGGACACGCTGGAAGTTGTAGTTGTGCAAGCCAGGGAAGCGGGCGGTAATGCGGTCCAGTGACATAACACTGCAACCGCCCGGGACTCCCGCAGCCAAGCCGGGAGATGTGCAGGAGACATCCCTGCCATCCCTCAGAGTGTATGGCAGGAACGGCTCCAGCACATCTCCCAGCCCATGTGCAGGAGTCCCGGGCGGCTGCAGAGTGATGTCAGCCCAGGCTCTTTTTAACATATAAAGGAGCTGCAGAGTTTTAGTCCCTACTGTAAGATCAAATTTCCTGCCAGGTCCCGTGATTGGCTGCTTGGTCCCTGCCAATCACGGGACACAGTGGGAAATGTGAAATTACATTAGGGACTCCAAAAACTCCACGGCGCCGAGGTATGTTAAAAGGAGCCCATTTGCCATTAGGAAGAAAGAATATTCGCATCTTCATATTATTTCTTCCTAATGGCAAATATTATAGCATTTTCATCACAGCATTTTTCTTAATATTCCCCTAATATTCAATAAAATGCAGGAAACCTATACACTATGTAGGCAATAATAATAAATAATGAACACCATGGGCCGCAGCTGTGCGCAAACGCAATAGAATCCGGAATGATCAGAATAAAATTAAGTCGGATGTCATGCGCGTACCTGCGGGAACATGCGCCGTTAACTAGCTCGGCAGAACAATAAAAAAAAGTCCGGGCACACGCGCAGCACATGCGTAGAAGGGACATAGAGCACTGTTTTCTAAGTTCTCACGCACGCTCAGCACATGCGCGGTAGAGAAACATGGCCCCAGCACCCACGCCCCTCACCTGTGTTCCACTCGCCCGCACACCTGATTTGCTGCTGCGCAGGAACACTGTATGTTCATCACACTCTGATGTCTCCAGTTTTTTCCAATAAAGCTGCCATCTGATGTCCCTGGGATGGAGAGTGCGTGTTCATTATTCTTTCCGCACACAGTTTTGCCTTTGTGACTTTGTTGCACGCACCCCTCATATCGGGACTCAGTCAGGGTGCAGTTATCCTAGCAGACCATGGTCTCCTTTTTGTCCCAGTGGTGCTGCCGCTTTCTCTGCGCTCTCAATGTATACGGCACTATTTTCTACGTTTTCACGCATGCGCGACGCATAGAATGAACATCCGATAACGTCAACCCACATGCAGCACATGCAAAAGAGGCTGCTATTGGTCATCAGCAGCCGTCCTCTACACGGAGAGACGTAATTGGACCGGAGTGATGCGCACATGATGCGCTCACTAAAAACTTCATTAACAGAGCACTTATAAGGACGGGATCCCAGAATTGCGGCCATTAGCCGGACTCCCTTGAAAAAGTCAGCGTGGGCTGACGAAACGTCGGGGGGGGGGGGGGGGGATGGCTAGCACTGAATTTTAAATAGCGACCACTAATGCCAGCATATATAGATGTGCATATCTAGAGATAATTGCTATATAAAAAAAAGAGCGGATGCTTGCTATATAGTTGGTAGCACACACTCAATCTGCTGAGCGCAGAAACATTTATTTTGTTCCCTTATTTTAAATGATCTAATAAAACATTGAAGTTTTAATTCAAGGGGGATTTCTAGTTTTAGGGTTAACCCCTTTGGGGGAATACCCCTAAAAGTTGTTGCTTACAGGTAGTCCGAAAAGCAGAAACATAAGCAAGGTTCAAGCTGGTGTAGGCTTTTTAATCAGATGCGCCTAGATCTGTGACAGTTGTAGTCAATAAATCAGGGTGCACTGGAAAGTGAAAAATGAAAAAAAAATCTACGTGAGCAAGATGTCAAGATGAGCGGTGGGATGTAAACAAAAATAATGTAGCAAGTAAGCGGAGTTGCGCCAAAGTTGCGCCAAATATACGGGAAAATAAGCTCTACAAACTTTGATAAATCTGGGCCTTTGTCTTTAGAAACGCCTCCTTAACCCCTTAAGGACGCAGGACGTAAATGTACGTCCTGGTGCGGTGGTACTTAACGCACCAGGACGTACATTTACGTCCTAAGCATAACCGCGGGCATCGGAGCGATGCCCGTGTCATGCGCGGCTGATCCCGGCTGCTGATCGCAGCCAGGGACCCGCCGGCAATGGCCGACGCCCGCGATCTCGCGGGCGTCCGCCATTAACCCCTCAGGTGCCGGGATCAATACAGATCCCAGCATCTGCGGCAGTGCGCGATTTGAATGAATGATCGGATCGCCCGCAGCGCTGCTGCGGGGATCCGATCATTCATAACGCCGCACGGAGGTCCCCTCTCCTGCCTCCGTCCGGCTCCCGGCGTCTCCTGCTCTGGTCTGTGATCGAACAGACCAGAGCAGAAGATCACCGAAAACACTGATCTGTTCTATGTCCTATACATAGAACAGATCAGTATTAGCAATCATGGTATTGCTATGAATAGTCCCCTATGGGGACTATTCAAGTGTAAAAAAAAATGTAAAAAAAATGTAAAAAAATGTAAAAGTGAAAGTAAAAAAAAAAGTGAAAAATCCCCTCCCCCAATAAAAAAGTAAAACGTCCGTTTTGTCCTATTTTACCCCCAAAAAGCGTAAAAAATTTTTTTATAGACATATTTGGTATCGCCGCGTGCGTAAATGTCCGAACTATTAAAATAAAATGTTAATGATCCCGTACGGTGAACGGCGTGAACGAAAAAAAAAAAAATAAGTCCAAAATTCCAAATTTTTTAATACATTTTATTTTTAAAAAAATTATAAAAAATGTATTAAAAGTTTTTTATATGCAAATGTGGTATCAAAAAAAAGTACAGATCATGGCGCAAAAAATGAGCCCCCATACTGCCTCTTATACGGAAAAATAAAAAAAATATAGGTCATCAAAATAAAGGGATTATAAACGTACTAATTTGGTTAAAAAGTTTGTGATTTTTTTTAAGCGCAACAATAATAGAAAAATAGGTAATAATGGGTATCATTTTAATCGTATTGACCCTCAGAATAAAGAACACACGTCATTTTTACCATAAATTGTACGGCGTGAAAACAAAACCTTCCAAAATTAGCAAAATTGCGTTTTTCGTTTTAATTTCCCCACAAAAATAGTGTTTTTTGGTTGCGCCATACATTTTATGATATAATGAGTTATGTCATTACAAAGGACATACTCCCTCATACTAGTCTGTGGATGAAAATATAAAAGAGTTATGATTTTTAGAAGGCGAGGAGGATAAAATGAAAACGTAAAAATTAAATTGTCTGAGTCCTTAAGGCCAAAATGGGCTGAGTCCTTAAGGGGTTAATGGTTGTGATGTAATAAGACTTTGCTAGTCACTCTTTTGTGATGTATGGATGTTTCAATATCTGTGACCACTAGGCTTGCAGTATTACCATGATGTACTTTTCTAAAGTGACAGCTAAGTGCTGATACATTAACCACATTCTTCTTACTATCTGTTATGTGGCGTGTGATTCAGATTTTTAAAGTATTATTCATATGTCTCACATACGGCATAGAACAGCTTGTGCAAGTAGCAAGATAAACAGCATTTTTGGAATTGCAATTTATGTAACTTCCAATACTATAACCCAAACCTGCTGTGTAGGAAGAGAAGCTATTCGATACGGAGATAGAGTATGTGTACATGTGGTGCTGTGCATCTTCTATGCCCACATCTGTGATTTCCTATACAATTCAGCTATCTTGTCTTGTCCTTGACTTTCTGTACTGTAGAGGCTAGGAGACAGAGCAACAATACTATGGATACTAGGAGAATTTCTGGATAATATTTGCATCCCATGTTGTAAACATTCTGCTAGATCTCTAGTAACAGTATCTGTTACAAGATAGGGTTTATGAGGCTGGTTTTGGCATCAACTAGCAGGGAAGATAGGCATTTTCTTTGCAGCAACCTCCATTGGTGAGCTGGTCTGACCCACTTGTGATCAGATACCTATCCCCTATTCTGTGGATAGAGGATAAGTCGCTTTATACTGGATGAACCCTATAAACTGAGGAGAATACATTTGTCATGCATTTTCCCAAGCTTATGGGGGTTGTCCAGTATAAAATAACTTATCCTCTATTCACAGACTGTTCACAAATATATAGTACAGGTACAGGCATGTTAAGTTATTCTTGTCTGTTCCTATGGACGTTTATGCATTGTAAAGATATGAAATAAAATAAGATTTTATTGTGACTTTTCGATGCTGGGATTTCCTTTTTTCTATATGTACTACATGGCTGAATTCTCCCGGGCACCCATGCATGCTTGTGTTCCATAGAAGGTAAGAACTGCCTTTGTGCTTTATTTACAGTCACGTTAAAGAGCTGGAAACCACAGATGCTTTAAAAATTGTTCAGTGTATGGAAAATGTTTTATTTTATTTGAATAGACATGCATAATCTATAGCTAAGAACCTGTATGACTACTAGAATGACTGCATGACAATAAACAGCTAAAAGGTTAATCTACATGCCACACATGAATTCTAAGCGGAACTACTACACACTATTACACACATGGAATTTAACAAAACAATGGATTAAGGTACTGACACATTCAGGTCCAGAACGCGAGGCTTGAATCTGGATCAGGACACAAGTAGACATAAGAAAGAAAATTAGTATGATTTACAGTAAAAATAATGATATCACAGAAGATGGTCAGCTTCTACAGTATGTTACAAAACACGACAGAAAAAAACAGTTGGTGGCAAACAGTATCATAACAACACTTGACACACAAACCTGCCAAAGCTGGAAGGCAACCAAAAGTTTCTTAGTAACCTTACCAACAATTTTGTAAACAATTAAATTATACCGTTATTCTGAAACAAGTAATTTCGAAAGCTATTTGTTTGCATTCTATTACTACATAGGGGTCACCTGCAAAATGCGACTACAAATGCAACCTAAATCAGGTTTTTGAACATACATTAGTGTCTTTATCACGGTTTTGTTTTAGTTGTTTTTTTTTTTTTTAACTTAAAAGCCCTATTCATATGTTTGCATAAGCTGACTGTAGGGTTAAAAGAGTTTTCCCACAAATGACACTCAACTATCTAAACGATCAGGGGAGGCCCGACTGTTGGGGACCACACCAATCACGAGGAGTCCCTTGTCTTTGTGGTTAAATTTAGGCGCTCTATTAAACATTGTGGGCCTTAACATTCGGCTTTTTTGGTCAAGCCCAAAGTGCTAAATGGAACAGCATTCAACTTTAGCTTTTTGCATACTCTACATTGTCAAATAGTTGATAGAAAATGGTATATAGTAAAGGCCAATTACTCTAGATTAGACTTATACATTTTTAAGATGGGTATTTTCCAGAGCATAAGATAGCCGATAATACTGATTAGTGCTATGCCCTATGCATAGCACTGAACAGTATTATCAATCAAGTGATTGCTATAAATATTTTACCCCTTAACAACGCAGGACGTAAATGTACATCCCAGTGCGGTGGTACTTAACGCACCAGGATGTACATTTACATCCTGTACATGACCACGAGCATTGGATGCTGACTGAGTAGTCAGAAAAATGGAAGATCGGATCGCCCGCAGTGCTGCCGCAGCCATCCTCTGTAAAGGCGGATGGAGGTCCACTCACCTGCCTCGGTACATCTCCCGGAGTCTTCTGCTCTGGTCTGAGATCGAGCAGACCAGAGCAGAAGATAGCTGATAACACTGATCAGTGCTATGCCCTATATATAGCAATGAACAGTATTAGCAATCAAATTATTGCAATAAATAAGGGGACTATTATGGTCTATTCACACGTACAGTAATCTGATTTGATTTTCTGCTGCAGATTTCAATGTAAACTGAATGACTGAATACAGCTAGAAATCCTGCACATATAATCTGAGCGTCAAATCTGCGCAGAATACTGTACGTGTGAACAGACCCTTAAAGTAAAAAATCCCCTCCCCCAATTAAAATGTTAATTGTCCCCTTTTTCCCCATTTCACCCCCAAAAAGTGTAAACATTTTTTTTAAATAAACATATTTGGTATTGCCGCATGCATAAATATCTGAACTATTAAAATATAATGTTAATTATCCCTTACTGTGAACGGCACAAAAAAAAAATATTTTTTAGAACATTTTATTCCCCAAAAAATTTACAAAAAAATGTATTAAAAGTTTTATATATGCAAAGGTGGTATAAAAAAAATAAAGTACAGATCACAGCACAAAAAATGAGCCCTCATACAGCCGCTTATACAGAAAAATTAAAAAGTTATAGGTCAGCAAAATAGAGGGATTTTAAACGCACTAATTAAAAAGTTTGCAATATTTTTTATGCGGTACAATAATAGAAAAGTATGCAATCATGGGTATCATTTTAACCCCTTAAGGACCAAGGACGTACCGGTACGTCCTTGGTCCTGCTCCCGTGATATAACACGGGGTTACACGGTAACCCCGCATCATATCACGGCGGGCCCGGCGTCATAGTGAAGCCGGGACCCGCCGCTAATAGCGTGCAGCGCCAATTGCGGCACCGCGCGCTATTAACCCTTTAGCCGCACGCTCAGAGCTGAGCCGCACGGCTAAAAGCGAATAGAAAAAGCTGCCGGTTAGCTCAGTGGGCTGTTCGGGATAGCCGCGGCGAAATCTCAACATCCCGAACAGCTTACAAGACAGCGGGAGGGCCCCTACCTGCCTCCTCGCTGTCCGATCGCCGAATGACTGCTCAGTGCCTGAGATCCAGGCATGAGCAGTCATGCGGCAGAATCATCGATCACTGGTTTCCTATGAGAAACCAGTGATCAATGTGAAAGATCAGTGTGTGAAGTGTTATAGGTCCCTATGGGACCTATAACACTGCAAAAAAAAAAAAAAAGTGAAAAAAGAAAGTGAATGAATATCATTTAACCCCTCCCCTATTAAAAGTTTGAATCACCCCCCTTTTCCCATAAAAAAACACAGTGTAAATAAAAATAAAAATAAACATATGGTATCACCGCGTGCGGAAATGTCCGAATTATAAAAATATATCATTAATTAAACCGCTCGGTCAATGGCATACGCGCAAAAAAAATCCAAAGTCCAAAATAGTGCATTTTTGGTCACTTTTTATATCATTTAAAAATAAATAAAAAGATCAATAAGTCCTATCAATGCAAAAATGGTACCGTTAAAAACTTCAGATCACGGCGCAAAAAATTAGCCCTCATACCGCCCCATACACGGAAAAATAAAAAAGTTATAGGGGTCAGAAGATGACAATTTTAAACGTATTAATTTTCCTGCATGTAGTTATGATTTTTTAGAGAAGTACGACAAAATCAAACCTATATATGTAGAGTATCATTTTAATCGTACGGACTTACAGAATAAAGATAAGGTGTCAATTTTACCGAAAAATGTACTACGTAGAAACGGAAGCCCCTAAAAGTTACAAAACTGTGTTTTTTTTTTTCAATTTTGTCACACAATGATTTTTTTTTACGTTTCACCGTAGATTTTTGGCCAAAATGACTGACTTCATTACAAAGTAGAATTGGTGGCGCAAAAAATAAGCAATCATATGAATTTTTTGGTGCAAAATTGAAAGAGTTATGATTTTTTAAAGCCAAGGAGCAAAAAACGAAAATGCACAAACGGAGAAACCCCCGGTCCTTAAGGGGTTAATTTTACTGACCCACAGAATAAAGAAAACATGTCTATTTTACCGTAAAATGTACAGCATGAAAACAAAACCTTCCAAAATTAGCAAAATTGCAGTTTTCTTATCAATTTCCTCACACAAATAGTATTTTTTGGGTTGCCCCATACATTTTATGTTAAAATTAGTGATGTCATTACAAAGGACAAATTGTCGCCCACAAAACAAGCCCTCTGTGGATGAAAATATAAGAGTTATGATTTTTAGAAGGCGAGGAGGAAAAAATTAAAACATAAAAATGGCCAAATGGTCTGAGTCCTTAACTCCTTAACCTCCCTGGCGGTATGATTCTGTCTGGAAATTTGTACCAAAAGCGGTACAATTTTTTTAACTGAATTTCACATCTCCCTTCGTCCATTTCACATCTCCCCTGTCACATTCCCTCTCCCTTGTCACATCCCCCGAAACATTCTCCCCCCTCCTTGTCACATTCTCCCCCCTCCTTGTCACATTCTTTCCCCTTGTCACATTCCCCCCCCTTGTCACATTCTCCCCCTTCATGTTACATTCCCCT
This sequence comes from Hyla sarda, assembly GCF_029499605.1. NCBI lineage: Eukaryota > Metazoa > Chordata > Amphibia > Anura > Hylidae > Hyla > Hyla sarda. The sequence continues at coordinate 130,304,969 of NC_079193.1, read as the reverse complement.
CCCCCTGTCACATCCCCCCCTTGTCACATCCCCCCCTTGTCACATCCCCCCCTTCATGTCACACTCCCCTCCCCCCCTGTCACATCCCCCCTGTCACATTCCCCCCCCCCCCGTCACATTTCCCCCCTTCATGTCACATTCCCCCCCCCCCCTTGTCACATCCCCCCCTCCTGTCACATTCATCCCCCCTTCTCACCTTCTTGTCCTGCAGCAGCATACACTGGGTTTGCCGGGCAGATTTCAAACCTAGTGTATTTGCTGCAGAACAAGTCCTTTCCCCTTCAGCAAATCACAGGCTTTACACCACTGCGGCCTGTGATTGGCTGAAAAGCGAAAGGTCCTAGAAGAGGAATAGTGAAGAGAGGACACCCCGGACCGCACGGAGGGGAACAACATCTTCAGGGACCGGGATTAGGTGAGCAAAAGTTTTTTTTATTTTACTACTTCTTTCTTTTACACTTAGCTCAGTGTTTTTCTAACAGGGGGCCTCCAGCTGTTGTGAAACTACTACTCCCAGCATGCCCGGACAGCCTTTGGCTGTTCGGGCATGCTGAGAGTTGTAGTTTTGCAACAGCTGGAGGCCCCCTGGTAGGGAAACACTGACTTTTAGTATTTTTCTTTACCTGCTCTGGCCGGCCCCCGCAACGGGAGCCGACCAGAGCAGATAATCGCATGTTTTCCCGGGGGCCGCATCGCTATATCGCATTGCTTTTGCGATATATCGTGCAGCCCGGCCAGGAACTCTGTAATTCTACCCCGAGCGTGACTCGGGGTTACCGATCCTAGCAGGGAAAATTAACCCCGAGTCACGCTCGGGATTACCGCTCAGGAGGTTAAGGACCCAGCCCATTTATACCTTAAGGACCCGGACATTTTGTGAACATCTTGACCACTGTCACTTTAAGCATTAAAAGGGTACTCCGCCCGTGGCATCTTATCCCCTATCCAAAGGATAGGGGATAAGATGTTAGATCGCTGCGGTCCCGCTGCTGGGGACCCCGGGGATCGCCACTGCGGCACCCCGCCATCATTACTGCACAGAGCGAGTTCGCTCTGTGCGTAATGATGGGCGATACTGGGGCCGGAGCAGCGTGACGTCATGGCTCCGCCCCTCATGACATCACGGGCCGTCCCCTTAATGCAAGTCGATGGCAGGGGGCGTGACGACCGCCACGCCCCTCCATAGACTTGTATTGACGGGGGCGGGCCGTGACATCACGAGGGGCGGAGCCGCGATGTAACGATGCTCCGGCCCCTGTATTGCCCGTCATTACGCGCAGAGCGATCTTGCTCAGCGCAGTAATGATAGCGGGGTGCTGCAGCAGCGATCCCCGGGGTCCCCAGCAGTGGGACCCCAGCGATCTGACATCTTATCCCCTAATCCTTTGGATAGGGGATATGATGTCTAGGGGCGAAGTAACCCTTTAATAACTCTGGGATGCTTTTACCTTTAATTCTGATTCCGAGATTGTTTTTTCGTAACATATTCTACTTTATGTTAGTGGTAAATTTTCGCCGATAGAATCAATTCTTGGTGAAAAATTCCAAAATTAGATTTTTCTAACTTTGAAGCTCTCTGCTTGTAAGGAAAACAGACATTCCAAATAAATCATATTTTGATTCACATATACATTAGGTCTACTTTATATTTTCATCATAAAGTTTACATGTTTTTACTTATGGGCAACATCAGAGGGCTTCAAAGTTCAGCAGCAATTTTCCAATTTTTCACAACATTTTTAAAATCGGAATTTTTCACGGACCAGTTCAGTTTTGAAGTGAAATTGAAGGGCTTTCTTATATAAAAAAAAATACCCCATAAATGACCCCATTATAAAAAGTGTACCCCTCAAAGTATTTAAAATTACATTCAGAAAGTTTAACCCTTTAGGTGTTTCACAGGAATAGCAGCAAAGTGAAGGAGAAAATTCAAAACCTTCATTTATTACACTGTTCTTGTAGACCCAGTTTTTTAATTTTTGCAAGGGGTAAAAAGAGAAAAATCCCCCAAAATTTGTAACCCAATTTCTCTCGAGTAAGAAAATACCTCATATGTGGATGTCAAGTGTTCGGGGGGCGCAGTAGAGGGCTCAGAAGGGAAGGAGCGACAATGGGATTTTGGAGAGTGAATTTTGCTGAAATATGCTGAAATTATTTTTGGGGGGCATGTCACATTTAGGAAGTCCCTATGGTGCCAGAACAGCAGAAAACCCACACATGACATACTATTTTGGAAACTACACCCCTCAAGGCACGTAACAAGGGGTCCAGTGAGCCGTAACACCCCACAGGTGTTTGACGACTTTTCGTTAAAATTGGATGTGTAAAGGAGAAAAAAAGAAATTTCACTAAAGTGCAGTTTTTTCCCCAAATTTATCATTTTTACAAAGGGTAATGGGAGAAAATGCCCCCCAAAATTTGTAACCCCATCTCTTCTGAGAATATAAATACCCCATGTTAGGACGTAAAATGCTCTGCAGGCGAACTACAATGCTCAGAAGAGGAGTCACATTTAGCTTTTGGAAAGCAAATTTTGCTGAAATGGTGTTTGGGGGGCATGTCACATTTAGGAAGCCCCTATGGTGCCAGAACAGTAAAAAAAAAAAAAAAAAAAAAAAAAAAACACATGGCATACTATTTTGGAAACTACACCCCTCAAGGAACGTAACAAGGTGTACAGAGAGCCTTAACAACCCACAGGTGTTTGACGACTTTTTGTGAAGGTTGGAAGTGTAAATGAAAAAAATAAATGATTTCACTAAAATGCTCTTTTTTCCCCAAATTTTAAATTTTTACATGGGGTAATAGGACAAAATGCCCCCCCCCCCCCAAAAAAAAAAAATTTGTCACCCCATTTCTTCTGAGTATGGAAATACCCCATGTGTGGACTTCAAGGGCTCTGCTGGAGCACTACAATGCTCAGAAGAGGAGGAGTGGCATTGAGCTTTTTGAAAGAGAATTTGTTTGGAATGGAAGTCGGGGGACATATGCGTTTACAAAGCCCCCCGTAGTGCCAGAACAGTGGACCCCCCCACATGTGACCCCATTTTGGAAACTACACACCTCACAGAATTTAATAAGGGGCACAGTGAGTATTTACACCCCGCTGGCATTTGACAGATCTTTGGAACAGTGGGCTTTGCAAATGAAAAATAAAATTTTTCATTTTCACGGATCACTGTTCCAAAAATCTGTCAGACACCTGTGGGGCATAAATGCTCATTGTACACCCCATTACAGTGGTCAATCTTTTTGGCGACTGTACCCCCAAAGCCTAAAAGTATCTCAGCGGGTACCCCCTCGCGCGGAACTTGCGCACGAGGGGTACCAGTAGACAAAAGGATTGTTGTTACCTTTATACTAATGCATTCTCCCTCCATCTTAATCCCCTTGTGCTATTATACCCCTCCATTTTAATTACCTTGCGCTATTATCCCCCCTTCCATCTTAATCCCCTTGTGCTATTATCCCCCATCCATCTTAATCCCCTTGTGCCACTATTCCCCCTCTCCATCTTAATACCCTTTTGCTATTATCCCCCCTCCATTTTAATCCCCTTGTGCCACTATTCCCCCCTCCCTCTTAATCCCCCTGTGCTATTATTCTCCCTCCATTTTAATCCCCTTGTGCCACTATTCCGCCCCTCCCTCTTAATTCCCCTGTGCTATTATTCTCCCACCATCTTAATCCCCTTGTGCCATAATTATCCAATATGGCAAAAGGGGATCAGAGAGAGGGGGGAATAATGGCACAGGGGTATTAAAATGGAGGGGGAATAATAGTACAAGGGGATTAAAGGGGTACCAACTGGTGGCAAAAAGTTGTAAACATATTTGTAAATTACTTCTATTGAAAAATCTTAATCCTTCCAGTACTTATTAGCTGCTGAATGCTACAGAGGAAATTCCTTTCTTTTTGGAACACTGATGACATCACGAGCACAGTGCTCTCTGCTGACATCTCTGTCCATTTAAGCAACCATGCATAGCAGATGCATAGCAGATGTATGCTAAGGGCAGCATGGTGGCTCAGTGGTTAGCACTGCTGCCTTGCAGTGCTGGGGATTTGGGTTCAAATCCCACTAAGGACAACAATAAAGCGTTATTATTATAATAACGTCAGCAGAGAGAACTGTGCTCAAGATGTCATCAGAGAGCATTCCAAAAAGAAAATAATTTCCTCTGTAGTATTCAGCAGCTAATAAGTACAGGAAGGATTAAGGTTTTTTTAATAGAAGCAATTTACAAATATGTTTAACTTTCTGCCACCAGTTGATTTAAAAGAAAAAAGGTTTTCACCGGAGTACCCCTTTAAAATGGAGGAGGAATAATAACACAAGGGGATTAAGATGGAGGGGGGGGGGGGTGTATAATCAACCACCCCCCCCCCCACTCCATGTTAATCTCCTGTGCCATTATTCCTCCCTCCCTCTGATCCTCTTGCACCATTCCCCCTCCCTCTTATTCCCTTTTGCCATATCGGATAATAATGGCACAAGGGGATTAAGATGGAGGGGGGGGGGGGGTGGCAAATGGGGATTAAGATGCAGGGGGGGAAATGGCAGAAGGGGATTAAGCTGGAGGGGGGAAATGGCAAAAGGTGAATAAAATGGAGGGGGGAAATGGCAAAAGGGGATTAAGATGGAGGGGGGATAATTGCACAAGGGGATAAATATGGAGGAGGAATGATAGCACAAGGGGATTAAGTTGGAGGGGGAAAAAATGGCAAAAGGGGATTAACCCCTTAAGGACCAGGCCATTTTACACCTTAGGACCAGAGCGTTTTTTGCACATCTGACCACTGTCACTTTAAACATTAATAACTCTGGAATGCTTTTAGTTATCATTCTGATTCCGAGACAGTTTTTTCGTGACATATTCTACTTTAACATAGTGGTAAAATTTTGTGGTAACTTGCATCATTTCTTGGTGAAAAATCCCAAAATTTGATGAAAAATTAGAAAATGTTGAATTTTTCTAACTTTGAAGCTCTCTGCTTGTAAGGAAAATGGATATTCCAAATAAATTTTTTTTTTATTCATATACACAATATGTCTACTTTATGTTTGAATCATAAAATCGACGTGTTTTTAGTTTTGGAAGTCACCAGAGGGCTTCAAAGTTCAGCAGCAATTTTCAAATTTTTCACAAAATTTCAAACTCACTATTTTTCAGGGACCAGTTCAGGTTTGAAATGGATTTGAAGGGTCTTCGTCTTAGAAATTCCCCACAAATGACCCCATTATAAAAACTGCACCCCCCAAAGTATTCAAAATGACATTCAGTCAGCGTTCACTCCTTTAGGCGTTTCACAGGAATAGCAGCAAAATGAAGGAGAAAATTCACAATCTTGATTTTTTACAATCGCATGTTCTTGTAGACCCAATTTTTGAATTCTTACAAGGGGTAAAAGGAGAAAATGTATACTTATGTTTGTAGCCCAATTTCTCTCGAGCAAGCACATACCTCATATGTCTATGTAAAGTGTTCGGCGGGCGCAGTAGAGGTCTCAGAAGGGAAGGAGCGACAAGGGGATTTTGGAGAGTACGTTTTTCTGAAATGTTTTTTTGGGGGCATGTTGCATTTAGGAAGCCGCTATGGTGCCAGAAAAGCAAAAAAATAAACACATGCCATACCATTTTGGAAACTAGACCCCTTGAGGAACGTAACAAGGAATTAAGTGAGCCTAAATAAAAAAAAATAAAAAAATTCACTAAAATGTGTGTTTCCCCCAAAATTTCACATTTTTGCAAGGGTTAATAGCAGAAAATACCCCCCAAGATTTGTAACCCCATCTCTTCTGAGTATGGAGGTACCCCATAAGTGGACCTGAAGTGCACTTCGGGCGAACTACAATGCTCAGAAGAGAAGGAGTCACATTTAGCTTTTGGAGAGCAAATTTTGCTGGGGGGGGGGGGGGGCATATCGTATTTAGGAAGCCCCTATGGTGCCAGGACAGCAAAATAACCCCCACATGGCATAGCATTTTGGAAACTAGACCCCTTGAGGAACGTAACAAGGGGTACAGTGAGCATTTACCCCCCACTGGTGTCTGTCAGATCTTTGGAACAGTGGGCTGTACAACATTTTTAATTTGCACAACCCACTGTTCCAATGATCCGTCAGACACCAGTGGGGTGTAAAATCTCACTGCACCCCTCATTACATTCCGTGAGGGGTGTAGTTTCCGAAATGGGGTCACATGTGGGGTTTTGTTTTTTTTGCGTTTGTCAATACTGCTGTAACAATTAGCCACCCCTGTGCAAATCACCTCAAATGTACATGGTGCACTCTCCCTTCTGGGCCTTGTTGTGCGCCCCCAGAGCACTTTGCAACCACATATGGGGTATCTCCGTAGTCGGGAGAAATTACATCATAAATTTTGGGGGGGCTTTTTTCCCCTTTTACCTCTTGTCAAAATGAAAAATATAGGGCAACACCAGCATGTTAGTGTAAAAAAACATTTTTTTTACACTAACATGCTGTTGTAGACCCCAACTTCACCTTTTCATAAGGGGTGAAAGGAGAAAAAGCCAACCAAAATTTGTTAGGCAATTTCTCCCGAGTACGGCGATACCTCATATGTGGCCCTAAACGTTTGCCTTGAAATACGACAGGGCTCCAAAGTGAGAGCGCCATGCGCATTTGAGGACTAAATTAGGGATTGCATAGGGGTGGACATAGGGGTATTGTACGCCAGTGATTCCCAAACAGGGTGCCTCCAGCTGTTGCTAAACTCCCAGCATGCCTGGACAGTCAGTGGCTGTCCAGAAATGCTGGGAGTTGTTGTTTTGCAACAGTTGGAGGCTCTGTTTTGGAAACACTGCCGTACAATACGTTTTTAATTTTTATTGGGGGAGGGGGGGGGACAGTGTAAGGGGTGTATATGTTGTGTTTTACCCTTTATTATGTGTTAGTGTAGTGTAGTGTAGTGTTTTTAGGGTACATTCACACTGGCGGAGGTTTACAGTGAGTTCTCTGCTAGGAGTTTGCGCTGCGGCGAAAAATTTGTGAATGTACCCTGTACGTTCACATGGGGGGGGGGGGCAAACCTCCAGCTGTTTCAAAACTACAACTCCCAACATGTACTGACAGACCATGCAGGCTGGGAGTTGTACTTTTGCAACAGCTGGAAGCACACTGGTTGGAAAACCTTCAGTTAGGTTCTGTTATCTAACTCAATATTTTCCAACCAGTGTGCCTCCAGCTGTTGCAAAACTACAACTCCCAGCATGTACTGATCTCCGAAGGGCATGCTGGGAGATGCAGTTATGCAACAGCTGGAAAGATCGCAACTACAACTCCCAGCATACTGGGATTTGCAGGTTTGCAACATATGAAGAGCTACAGTATAGAGACCACTGCAAACTGTGGCCCTCCAGATGCTACAAAACTACAAATCCCAGCAGGCTCAGACAGCAAACCGTTGTGAGAGCATGCTAGGAGTTGTAGTTTTGCAAGATCTGGAGGGCTATAGTTTAGAGACTACCATATAGTGGTTTCAAACTGTAGCCCTCCAGCTGTTGCAAAACTACAACTCCCATCATGCCCAAACAGCTGTCTGGGCATGCTGGGAGTTGTATAATGGTCTCAAACGGTACCCTCCAAATGTTGCTAGGCAACTCACCGGCTTCCGTCGGATCCAGCCGCACGTCATCGACGCCGCCCGATCTCCGCCGCCCGCAGCCTCCATCGCACCGCCCGGATCGGTAAGTGGATCTTCGTCGCCGGTCCCCGTCGTTTCCCCGTCCTGCCCCGCCTATTGTTGGTGGGCAGGACAGGGAAAATTAAAGTTAAACCATCGCCCCCCCGCCCCTGATCTGCTATTGGTGGTCACGTCTAGACCACCAATAGCAGGGATAGGAGGGGTAGCAACCCTGCCACCTCACTCCTATCGCTTCAGGGGGATCCTGGGTGTCTTAGACACCCGCGATCCCCCTTACATTCCGGGTCACCGGGTCACTATAGACCCGGAATCGTGCAAATCGCAAGTGTGAATTACATTTTAATGCCTTGTGCTTTATTACTCCCCATCCCTCTCCCCCTCCATCTTAATGCCTTGTGCTCCGTCCAATACACCCCCCCTTCGTCCAATACACCCCCCCTTCGTCCAATACACCCCCCCCCTCCGTCACAATACACCCCCCCCCTGTCCAATACACCCCCTCCACCCTCCAATACACCCCCCTCCGTCCAATACACCCACCCCCCCCCTTCGTCCAATACATCCCCCCTCTGGCCCACACAGCTATTAAATTTTTTATTCTTATTACCTGCCCGTTCCGCGGGGCCGCACTGACGTCTGACGTTCTCCTGCGCTGTGCGGCAACTCCGCGCAACGTCAGGGGAGGTCACACGTCTCCCCGGCAACCAGGCAGCTCACTTACAGTAGCGGCGGCTGCAGCTCGGGCCGTGGCCGGTATTTGACAGCGCTTTCGCGTACCCCCGCTCAACCCGTGGCGTACCCCTAGGGGTACACATACCACGGGTTGAGAAACCAGGCCTTATTACATTCTGTGAGGGGTGTATTTTCCAAAATGGTGTCACATGTGGGGGGGGTCCATTGTTCTGGCGCTATGGGGGCTTTGTAAACACACATGGCCTTCAATTCCGGACAAATTTTTTCTTCTAAATCCCAATGGCGCTCCTTCTCTTCTGAGCATTGTAGTTCGCACGCAGAGCACTTTACATCCACATATGGAGTATTTTCTTACTCAGAAGAAATGGGGTTACAAATTTTGGGGGGCTTTTTTCCTATTTACCCTAGTGAAAATGAAAAATTTAGGGTAACACCAGCATTTTTTGTGAAATTATTTTTTTATTTTTTATTTTCCCACCCAACTTTAATGAAAACTCATCTCAAACACCTGTGGGGTGTTTAAGCTCACTATACCCCTTTTTACGTTTCGTGAGGGGTGTAGTTTCCAAAATGGGGTCACATGTGGGTATTTATTTTTTTGCGTTTATGTCAGAGCCACTGTAAAATCAGCCACCCCTGTGCAAATCACCAATTTAGGCCCTCAAATGTACATAGTGTACTCTCACTCCTGAGCCTTGTTGTGCGTCCGCAGAGCATTTTATGCCCACATATGGGGTATTTCCGTACTCAGGAGAAATTGCGTTACAAATTGTGGGGGTCTTCATTTTGCATTTACCGCTTGTGAAAATAAAAAGTATGGGGCAACACCAGCATGTTAGTGTAAAATGTTTAATTTTTTTTACACTAACAGGCTGGTGTAGCCCCCAACATTTCCTTTTCATAAGGGGTAAAAGGAAAAAGGCCCCCTAAAATTTGTAGTGCAATTTCTCCCGAGTACGGAAATACCCCATATGTGACCCTAAACTGTTTCCTTGAAATACGACAGGGCTCCAAAGTGAGAGAGCACAATGCGCATTTGAGGACTACATAGGTGTAGCATAGGGGTGGACATTCTACGCCAGTGATTCCCAAACAGGGTGTCTCCAGCTGTTGCTAAACTCCCAGCATGCCTGGACAGTCAGTGGCTGTCCGGAAATGCTGGGAGTTGTTGTTTTGCAACAGCTGGAGGCGCCGTTTAGGAAACACTGCTGTACGTACGTTTTTCATTTTTATTGGGGGGGGGGGGGGGGACAGTGTAAGTGGGATATATGTAGTGTTTTACCCTATATTATGTGTTAGTGTAGTGTAGTGTTTTTAGGGTACATTCACACTGGTGGGCGTTTACGGTGAGTTTTCCGCTAGGAGTTTGCGCTGCGGCAAAAAAATTTTTTTTTTTTTGGGGGGGACAAACCTCCAGCTGTTTCAAAACTACAACTCCCAGCATGTGCTGACAGACTGTGCATGCTGACAGTTGTACTTTTGCAACAGCTGGAGGCACACTGGTTGGAAAACCTTCAGTTATCTAACTCAGTATTTTCCAAACAGTGTGTCTCCAAATGTTGCAAAACTTCAACTCCCAGCATGTACTGATCGCCGAAGGGCATGCTAGGCGATGTAGTTATGCAACAGATGGAGGTACGCAACTACAACTCCCAGCATGCCGAGACAGCTGTTTGGGTACGCTAGGAGTTGTAGTTTTGCAACATCTGGAGGGCCACAGTTGGATCACTGCACAGTGATCTCCAAACTGTAGCCCTCCAGCTGTTGCAAAACTGCAAATCCCAGCATGCCCACACAGCAAATAGTAGTTTTGCAACATCTGGAGGGCTAGAGTATAGAGACCACTGTATAGTGATCTCAGACTGTAGCCCTCCAGATGTTGCTAGGAAACTCACCGGCATCCGTAGGATCCAGGGAGTCGCATAGCCATCCTCTTCTTCCGCCGATCGTCGCCGTTGCCGCCGTCGATCATCGTCCGCTGCCGTCGCCAATGGGTGAGTGGACTTCGCCCCAGGTCCTCTTCGATTTCCCTGTTCTGCCCCGCCTATTATGGGTGGGCAGAATGGGGAAAATGAAAGTTAACCCCCCGCCTCCGATCTGCTATTGGTCGTCGCGTCTTGCCGACCAATAGCAGGGATAAGAGGGGTGGCATCCCTGCCACCTCACTCCTATCCCTTCAGGGGGATCGTAGGTGTCATGGACAACCGCGATCCCCTTATATTCCGGGTCACCATAGACCCGGAATCTGTGCAAATCGCAAGTGTGAATTCACTTGCGATTTGCGCCGATCGCCGACATGGGGGGATTCGATACTCCCCTTGAAATTTGCGCGGGTGCCCGCTGATCGATATCAGCAGTCACCCAGGTTAGGTACGCCCTGGGTCCTTAAGTACCAGGGACCGAAGGCATACCTGTGTGCCCTGGGTCCCTATGTGGTTAAGGGGTTAAAGTGTAGTAAAAAAAAAAAAAAATAGTAAAAAAATGTGACAATTCCCCTCCCCCAATAAAAATTTAAATCACCACTTTTTCCCATTTTACCCCCAGAAAGTGTAAATAAAAATTAATTAATAAACATATTTGGTATCGCCGCGTGCATAAATGTCCGAACTATCAAAATATAATGTTAATGATCCTGTATGGTGTACGGTGTAAACGTAAGAATAAAAAAAAAGTCCACAATTGCTAGTTTTTTTTATCAAAAACATTTTACAGATTACCGTATCTACTCAAGTATAAGCAGAGTTTTTCAGCACAATTTTTCGTGCTGAAAACGCCCCCCCCCCCCCCCCCCCCCCTCGGCTTATACTCGAGTGAACTTTCCGCGTGTCAATACCTTTTGTTTTGTACTCACCTCCCCTCGGCGGGAAGGAAGGGTGAGGTGATCCGGGCCATCTATGCTGCAGGGACTGTCCGGTGGGGAGGGTTAGTCATTGCAGGCTGTCCATTTTCACCGGGGGGCCCTCTTCTCCGTTATTCGGGCCCGGCCCCGGACTAGTGACGTTGCCTTGACGACAACGCACAGGGACGTTCATGCGCAACGTCCCTGTGCGTTGTCGTCAAAGCAACGTCACTAGTCCGGGGGCCCAAAGCGCCGAGAAGAGGGCCCCCCGGTGAAAATGGACAGCCCGCAGCGACTAACCCTCCCACCGTACGGCCCCTGCAGCATAGATGGCCTGGACCAGCTCACCCTTCCTTCCCACCGAGGGGAGGTGAGTACAAAACAAAAGGGGGGGGGGGGGGGGGTCTGGATGATGACGAAGGCCGCAGTGGTCTTCAACCTGCGGACCTCCAGAGGTTTCAAACCTACAACTCCCAGCATGCCCGGACAACCGATGGCTATCCGGGCATGCTGGGAGTTGTAGTTTTGCAACATCTGGAGGTCCGCAGGTTGAAGACCACTGATGAAGGGATTGACAGGCGGTGATGATGAAGGAGGGATGATGACGGGAGTCTGGATGATTACATGGGGGGTTGATGTATTTCCCACCCTAGGCTTATAGTCGAGTCAATAACTTTTCCTGGGTTTTTGGGGTGAAATTAGGGGCCTCGGCTTATATTCGGGTCGGCTTGTAATTAAAAGTTTTATATATGCAAATAGGGTATCAAAAAAAAAAAAAAAGATAAGTATAGATCACGGCGCAAAAAATTAGCCCTCATGCCACTGCTTATACGGAAAATTTGAAAAAGTTAGAGGTAATCAAAATAGAGGGATTTTACACGCACTAATTTGGTTAAAAGGTTTGAGATTTTTTTAAAGCGGTATAATAGTAGAAAAGTATGTAATCAAGGTTACCATTCTAATTGTATTGACCCACAGAATAAAGAAAACATGTCATTTTTACCATACATTGTACAGCGTGAAAACGAAACCTTCCAAAATTTGTTAAATTGCCGTTTTCTTTTCAATTTCCCCACACAAATAGTATATATTTTTTATTTTTTTTAACATTCAACAGGTTTTTATTAGAAAAACTTTGAGAGTACAATTACAATCAGAATGAGTAGATAAAAAAGTGTCAAGTGCAGTAATCCGACCACAACATGGGAAACAGCCTAATACTTCGGGTCACTTAGGTAAAAGATCGCATTGATCAGTCAGTGACAAAGTAGTACAAATCTGAAGATTAATCCTATCAAACATTATAGTCTTTCCAAAAAAGGAGAAACAACTAAACCAATAAGGGTGCTCCAGAAAGTAAGTAATAGGGAGGGAAGGAAGGAGTAGGATCTAGGGCTAGTAGGAGTCCAGAGGGAAAGAGATACAGAGAGGGGAGAATTGCACCAACCTGAGGGTCCCTGATCGCCGTCCCCAGCCTGTCCACCATCCGCCTCCGGGGTCCGAACCGTCTGTGACCAGATAGTTGTCAATTGTCACTTGTCAGGGGTGAGGAAAGGGTCAGTCAGGCATCGAGGAAAGTGGAGCAAATAGTATTTTCTTTATTTTGCCATAATTTTATGGTAAAGTGAGTGATGTCATTACAAAGGAAAACCGTTCACACAAAAAACAAGCCCTCATACTAGTCTGTAGATGAAAATGTATAAGAGTTATGATTTTTAGAAGGCGAGGAGGAAAAAACGAAAATGCAAAAATAAAATATGCTGTGTCCTTAAGGTCAAAATGGGCTGTGTCCTTAAGGAGTTAAAGAGCACCTGTCATGGTGTTACATGTTATAATCCTCCCAGTTCACTGCCCCTTTCATGATAAACCACCCCCAGCCTCTATATTTTTATTATTTTAGTTTTCTATCTTGATAGTGCTCTGTATTTTCTGTTCAGTCTCAGTCAGATTCACAGACTGGGAAGGGGCATTACCCAGCAGGCGTGACATCATCTGAAGCAATACAGGGGAGAACTTCCTCCCTCACTCTGCTACACACAGCCCAGACCAGTTTCAGTGTGTGCAGCAAACGGGTGTGTCCCTCTTTTGTACTCCAGAGACTTCCAGCAGAGCAGAGCAGGTGATCAATCAGCCTTTCCCAGGAGTGTGGCAGGCTCCTGGGGAGAGCCTCCCTGCATGGAGCCCCTGGAGTCCCGGGCTTCCACTTCCCCTTTTTCCAGGCTGGCGGGGGGTGGAGAAAAAACAGAGACAGCAATTTTTCCGGCCGGAGGGAGAAGATCTCGAAGATCTACCAGAGACTGCTGCAATGCAGGCTATGCTCCCCAGCCAACGGGTGCCAGCCAGAGATCTGGTGGACGGAAGGCGAGGAGAAGTGTGGAGTTGTGGGCAGAGAGAGGGCCCAAAGAGTCAAGCGCAACCTACTGCTCCCGCCTGGCCACGCTGTTTTCGGAGTATGGTCGGTGCGGCAAGGAGCTAAAGTTGGCCAGAAAGGATCTGTGTGGGCCACAGAATCTGACGAACACATGGTCCAAAAAGAACAGGCCAGAGCTTAAGAAAAAGATCACAGCACTGAAAGCTGAGATTGTGCAGCTGGAGGAGAGGAGAGCAGAAATCTTGGGGGGGGGGGAGGGGGAACGGTCTCTTTAAGGAGAAGCTTGTGAACGATAGCCAATTTGCCGCCATGAAATCCCCAGGTAAGGTGATGGTGGATGATGGGCAGAGTAGTGGTGGTGAAGAAAGTGAGGATGGTGGTGAAGGTGTAAAGGAAGAGGAGAAGGTGGTGGAAAGTGCAGTTGTGGAGGAAGATGCTGTGCCTGTAGTTACTCCATGTGACACCCATACCACCCAGGACAGCTACATTGAGCCAGCACAGGTGGCGCTTCCGCTAAGTGATAGCGATGAGGATGATGTGGAGAGTGAGGCTGGGGGATTATTGAGGGCGATTGTAATGCAGGAGTCCCCAGCCCACCTCCAGCATTTTACCTTTGGAGACGACCAGTGTGAGGATGTGGCAGTGAAGCGTAAGGCTAAAAAAAAAAGAAGATCCAGGAAACTGCGTCTTTGTTCCTTTCCAGGTGTCTGGGCCAGCTGCAAAGCTGGTTCAGGCTACTGGGCCCCCCAGACTGCCAGTCCCCGTTTCTGTGGTGGAACGGAGCCAGCATGGGGGGTACAGCGTGGCGTTATAAATGGCTGTGGACGCAATAAATGTAAAGCCCACCCATCCTGCCGGTAGGGAGGGACAGGATGGGCACTACAGGACCGCCCCAGGGTGGCAGGGGGCGTGTCCAGGTGCCAGAGGTGAGTTTTGCCGCTGTGTGCTCGGGGTGCGGTGCTGTGGGCATTACCAGCGCTGCGGGGCACTCCCCTGTGAGGAGAGAGGATGGCGCTGCGGGGCACTCCCCTGTGGAAGAGAGAGGATGGTCCATGTGCACAGGGCGCGGTTCCCCGAGTACTGTGTGTTCTGAGGGCGCTGCGGGGCAGGGGGGGGGGGGGTTGTCCGGGTGCCGACATCATCCACAGAGCCCTTGCGATTGGGCAAAGCAAGTGCTGGCACTGTGGGTGGAGCTGGGGTGCGCTCGGAGGGGCAGCCCCAGAATCACGAGGAGGAGCCATCAGTGCCAACCCTAGCAGCCAAGCCAGCACAGAGACTGTTAATTAAACCAGCGGTACTACAGGTCCCAGCCAGCCCAGAATCTGTTAGGCAGCAAAAGAGTGGAGGATGTGAGAATGCTGAGTGTAGTAGTGTTGTGGTTGAGAGGAGTGTATGTGGGAGTGTAAGTGGAGTGAATGATGGTGGAAGTAGTAGTGGTAAGAATGGGAAGTCTGGTGTGGATGGGAATAAAGATGGGAGTAGTGGTGCGAGTGGCTGTACTGATGGTTCTGGGTCTGGTCCGGCTGCCCCCCTGTAGTGACTGCTTCTAGGAGCTATGCCAATGTAGCTGCCGGGGGTTCAGGGGGGTCCCTGTCTCCGTCCGGCTTGCGAGGCCACTTGCAACAGCGCCTCTTGGAGGCTATACGCAGGGGCGACAGATCGATCCAGGTAGAGGGAAGGGGTGAGGTCGACCTGTCTTTCTGGATAGAGAGGCACGGTTTGGGGGCTTTCCGAGAGCGGAATGGGGAGGTGGTCTGGTCCCTCTCGACACACCCGGGCAAGACAATAACCGTAGGAATGTGGTCCGTCTGATTTGGAGGGGCGAGTGACATCTTTGCCCTGATACACCCCTACGGTTTGTCCGAGTTTGATGTCAGTTTAGTTCGGCCAGAGGGTCTCGAACTCTTCTGGTCAAACTACGAAGTGGCAAAGCACGAGCCCGGCTGGCGGAATTTCACCATAAGGGGGATTTCCCGTCAGAACTCTGTCAAGAAGGTGACCGTTTTGACCCATAAGTCACTTTCTTGTTATGACATCATGACCTGTCTCGGACAGTATGGGGATGTGACGGACATGCCCAAGAAACACTTTGATGAGCACGGGATCTGGTCTGGGGCCTGGACGTTTTCAGTCCATCTCAAGCGTTCAAGGAGTACGGTTGCCCACATTTTGTCAGCCGCCTTCCTTGGACATGATAGGATCCAGGTCTTCTACCAGGGGCAGCCTAAGGTCTGTCACAGGTGTGGCAGCCCCACCCACTTTAGCGCAGCCTGTACTGTGCAGGTCTAAGCTTTGTGTGGTGGGGTGGGTCATCTGGCCGCATCCTGTGGGCAGATCTGGTGCCACCTATCTGGTGTCCTTGGACACCCTTTCAGCCGTTGCCCTAGCGCCTTCGCCCGTGCAGCGGCCACTCTAGCTGAGGAGAGCTGTGAAATTGCCTCGGCTGGAGAACGGGCAGGGATGGGGGCGTAACAGGGCTAGTGAGGAGGAGGAAAAAGGGCCCTGCAAAACTAAGGCGGGAGGAAAATCTGAGGAGGAGTAGGGAGCTGGAGAGTGCCCAGGTGACGGGCGTAGCTCCGGACCCTGCTCCTGAAGCTGGCCTTGTAACCACTGAAGCCCTGGAGAAGAACGTGCTGGATAAGGAGATCAGGAGGCTTCACAGAGAGAAAGGCAAAATGGCCGACCCTTCCGATTCCTCCCACTATGAAAGTGTGGATGAGGAGAGTGGGGAGAGGCCCAAAAAGAAAGATAAGGGCAAAAGGAAAGGGAGAAAGAAGAGGTCAGAGCCCTCTGTTCCTTGTACTACGGGCCAGGTCCAAAACAGAAGCCTGACTGCCCTCCGTCTGATTGACCTGTCAAACCGGTACCTCGTCCTCGATACCATCTCCTCCCCCTCCTTGGAGGGGGAAGGTGAGGGCGAGGTGCCACTGGGGGAAACTGGGCCCTGTCCTGTTGAGGCACCTTCCTCAGAGGGCAGGGCTAGACCGGGGCTGGACAGAGACGGGGATAACATGGATCTATCTGAATCGAAAAAAAGATCCAAGAGTAGTCCTGCCCTCTCATCTTCTGCGGGGGATGAGAGGGCAAAAATGAAGGGAAAACAAAAGTAAAGGGTGTGGCCGTCTAATTTAATCACCCTGTATGGCGGCACTCACCCGATTGACACTGGCATCTATTAATTGTGCCAGCATAAAGTCTGATACAGCAAGATTTGCAGCCTTTGATTTTCTCGGCCGCGTTGAAGCCGACATTTTCTTTTTACAGGAGACCAGGTTGTCAGCTCTAGATCTTCATTAGGGACAAGAGCTCCTGCTCATTAACATCTATGCCCCACAAACCAGGTGGGGCCATAAAGATCTCTTTATGAAGATTAAGCCCTTTCTTTTTATGAGTTGGCAAGTGATTTTTGGAGGGGACTTTAATAATGTCACAAGGTCCCAAGAGGTTCCAATAATCCGCTGACTTATGACTGTGTGGCCCTTAATAATATAGTTAGGGAAGCTCGACTAGAGGATGCCCACATCCTGAGCCCCTCAGGCCACGAGGGCTTCACCTTTCTTCGAGTTAGATGCAGGTCTAGGTTAGACAGGTTTTATTTAAAGGATGAAGCAGTCTCTTACGCAGTGTCCGTCGTTGAGGTGGAGTTCTCCGATCACTGCATAATTTTGTTTTCCTTGAATGTTTCAGAGACCCCCTGGATGGGTAAAGGTTATTGGAAACTGAATTCGTCCCTCCTAGAGGAAGCGGAGGGAGGCAAGACAGTCCGTTGAAGATTTTCTTCAGAGTCAGGTACCTTTACTGGACCTATGTAGTAGTTAGTCAGAGTGGTGGGAGATATTCAAGAAGCTGGTTGCGGGGTTCTTCCGCCAGCTGTCAAGCATCAGGTCCCTGAATAGGTATCGCCTGTATCAGGGTCTGAGGAGGAAACTCGGACTTCTCGTCTCGACTGGAGGTAGCCGGGAGGATGTCTCCAGAATGAAGTCCTTGCTGATGAGGTGTCAGTACGACAGGCACGCATCTTTGGTTTTTGAGAGGGCTTACGGGAGGTACCGCCCACCCAACCCTTACAGAAACTGCAAGATGTCAGTGAGTAGTAAAGTCATTTCAGGACTGATTGATAATACGGGATCTCTGAATTGGTCTAGATCAGGGATCTTGGAGGTCGTCAGATCCTTCTACTTGCACTTTTTGGAAAGGAAGGATCTAGATCGGGATGTGATGTCTGGTTTCCTGGCTGAAGCCACTTCTGAGCCAGGGGTAGACCCCTCTCTTGGCGTTTTGGCAAAAGAGATCAGGGAAGAGGAAGTGAGACTGGCGATCGAAGGGCTTGCCCCTAAGAAGTTGCCAGGTTCGGATGGCTTAACATCCGAGTGGTACAGGACCACTAAGGAGTCTTTAGCTCCCCTCTTGTCTGAGGAATTCAATGAGTGCCTCTCTTCGGCAACTCTGCCAAAGTCAATGAGCAGGTCCACCCCGATTCTTCTTTCAAAGGGTAAAGACCCTTCCCGGATTGAGAATTAGAGGCCCATAGCTCTTCTCAATACGGACAGGAAGCTTCTGGCCAATATACTATTTAATCGGCTGGTGAAGTTTGCGCCCCGGCTCTTTTAGAAGGCCCAGCACTGCACTGTTCCAGGCCGAAGCACCTTAAGTGCTGTCCTTAGTGTCAGGGAGGCAGTGGAGCAGAGTAGTGCAGGTCTCTGGAAGGGGTACATGCTGTCCTTGGATAAGGCCAAAGCATTTGATCAGGTGAACCACTCGTGCCTCTGGTCCGTCCTCCTGAGATATGGCTTACCAAGTAATTTTGTTAATTAGGTTAAGATCTTGTATGCAAGATCTTGGTGAACAGGTGGTCTGGCCGCTCTTTTGGAGTGGGGTCGGGAGTCCGTCAGGGTTGTCCTTTGAGCCCGCTGTTATATGTGTTCGCTATCGATCCCTTCCTTAGGACGGCGAGTCTCTGACCATTGGCGGGAGTAGGGATGTGTCTGCCAGAGCTGGAGGCCATCCAGAGAGTGGTGGCGTACACTGACGATGTCACTATCTTGTTACTATTTTCGTCTCCACGAGAGAGGAGGTCGATGTGGTGATGTCGGAAGTGGATCGCTACTCGGAGACATCCAGGTCTTAGATCAACCCGGGATAAGTGTGAAAGTCTCTGGCTGGGAGAGGGAGATCCCACGTTTGATCCCCCGGACACCCTTCCAGGGCCCGAAGAGTCAGCAAAAGTGTTAGGCATCACATTCGGCCAGGATGATTATCCCACCAAAAAACGGGGATGGTAACCTAATGGATGCCACTCAGAGGGTAAACCAGTGGAAGGGTTGGTCTTTGACCCTAAGGGAAAGGGTACAACTGATCAAATCGTACCTGCTCCCCTTGTTAATCTATCTGGGCAGTGTATGTATCTTGCCAGAGGCTTACTACTCTAGGATCTACAGCCTGTTTTTCCAACTGTTATGGGGGAACAGGTTGAACCTAGTCAACAGAGAGGATATGTACCGCATGAGGAGACTAGGGTTTTATCTATGGTAAACCTGTTGGTGTTCTTAACGAACACCTTCTTGAAAGCTAACATCTCAAACCTCTGGAAAGAGAGGACTTCTCTGTGGGTAATCTCCTCCAGGGAATGGTTTTGGCCTTTCTTCCAGGAATGGGAGAGAGGAGGGAGAGTGACTGACCTCCGTACGCCCCATGGATACTTTTCGGCTTACGCTACCCTGACTCTGAAGGCCATACGCCGGTGGGGTGTGGGAGATCAGGACCCAGTCAAGGTGGTTCCTTGACAAACGGATTCTGTTGACCCACTTCCAGAAGCTTCTGGCACTCAGAGACTGCCCAGGTCGGGATCTGAGGGTGGGGTTTTATCTTTTAAACATAAAAAGGATCCCCCAGAAGTTTTGGGACGTGGCCTGGTGCTGTTTTCAGGGGAAGCTATATGTAAGGGATAACCTGAAGTACAGGAACTCTGATGACCGTGGACGTCCCCAAGAAGAGTGCGGGGACACGCTGGAAAGCATGGACCACTTCCGGCTTCCTTGTCCCTTTAAAATATGGGTCTACAACCGGGTGGGCGCTTGCATCGGCTGGATCTCAGGCACTGAGCAGTCATTCGGCGATCGGACAGCGAGGAGGCAGGTAGGGGCCCTCCCGCTGTCCTGTAAGCTGTTCAGGATGCCGCGATTTCGCCGAGGCTATCCCGAACAGCCCACTGAGTTAACCGGCAGCTTTCACTTTTAGCCGCTTTCACTTCGCCGCTTTCGGCGCTGCACGCTATTAGCGGCGGGTCCCGGCTTCACTATGGCGCCGGGCCCGCTGTGATATGATGCGGGGTTACCGTGTAACCCCGCGTTATATCACGGGAGCAGGACCAAGGACGTACCAGTACGTCCTTGGTCCTTAAGGGGTTAAGGGATAGTGCCGTAATTTTGGCCAGGGATAGTGTATATATGTTAGGGTGAGTATGAGGTCAGTTTCATGAAGGGATGGCAATAGGGTTAGTGGTTGATAGGGAAAGGAATTTAAAATTAATTTTTTTCAGGATTGCAATCCTTCTACCTGGTTGGGGGCTAAGCATGTCACCTTAGCCTTTTGTTTTGTTTTCTGGGGATAGATTGCAAAGGGCTTGCAGGCAACCAAACTTGGGCCTTGTGGGGGTTTGGTGTATTGTATTGGTGATATTGTTTTGTTGTAGAGTATGTATGTATTGTTTCTTTTATATATTGTTCTGTTTATATTAGTTGGGTAGGGGTGTATTTTAGGGTGGGTTGGGGGTTTTGGGGGGTGGTGGTGGTCTGGCACGGGTCAGTTATGGACAAAAAGTGGACAAACTGTGATCTATGGACTTTGACCCATGTCCAGAGGGGTTGATGGGTGATGGGATAGTTTAGCGTGGGATAGTTTAGTGTAGGTTGTTATTTTTGTTATAAAGTTATACTGTTATATAGGTTGATATGTATAAGTTGTTGTTGTGTTTAGCAAGTTGGAGTCATTTTTAGTTACGGCAGTTAGCCATATTTTTTCTTTATTTGTATATAAGGAATAAGGGAAAGGAGAAAAAGAAGAAAACCTTTTCAAGTTGGATTAATTTTAGTTACGGCAGTGGGCCATATTTTGTAGAGTCGTTTGGTGTCGTGAGTGGTCACAGCTGGGCTGGCCGGTTAGGCAGGATTTAGGTTCTGTGGTGGTTTTTGTGTTATAGTTATTGCTGGTTACACTTATTTTTGTGTTTTTCCCTAGAAACGGAAAGTTTGTATTTATGTTTATAATAATGTTTGTATTTCTAAAAGTAAACAAGAAACAACAGTGGCACCGATACCTTAAGCCTCCTAAGACCACGAGATGGAGACGGCGTCCCGCTAGTCTGGAAATCCACCCTGGCAACGGAGGTGCTAGGACAATAAAGACCGTAGTCACCAAATAGTAGTAAATGAAGAAAAAAGGTGTCCTGCACTCACCGCTTCAGTCCAGGCAATCCTGCTCCCATCTCGGGTCACGACTCGAACACGGAGGCCATGGGTAGTGGAGCGCTCAGAGGCCTCTGAGCGCTCCACTACCCATGTCCTCCGTGTTCGAGTCGTGACCCGAGATGGGAGCAGGATTGCCTGGACTGAAGCGGTGAGTGCAGGACACCTTTTTTCTTCATTTACTAATGTTTGTATTTCTGTTAAGTTTGATATTTTCATTAAAAAAAAAAGTTTCAGTGCGAGATGAGCTATGATTGGCTGAGGCTGCACAAAGCCCCTTCAGCACTTCAGACTGCATTTCCGGATTTTGGACTTCTGCCAGGCCAGCAGGAGTCCAAAGTCTGTGCAAGAGATAGTGGGAAATGTGCTCTGGACAAGTAGGGAGATACCTAGTGACAGCTTGTTTTAACCCCTTAAGGACCAAGCCCATTTTAACCTTAAGGACCAGGCCAATTTTATTTTTGCGTTTTCATTTTTTCCTCCTCGCCTTCTAAAATGCATAACACCTTTATATTCCCATCTACAGACCCATATAAGGGCTTGTTTCTTGCTTGACCAATTGTACTTTATAATGAAACCTCTTATTTTACCATAAAATGTATGGCGAACCCCCCAAAAAAATTTTTTACGGAGGAAATTTAAATGAAAACCACAATTTTGCACAATTTGGAGGGTTTTTGTTTTCACACTATACACTTTGCGGTAAAAATGACATGTATTCTTTATTCTGTGGGTCAATACGATTAAAATGATACCCATGGCTAGATACTTTAATATTTTTGTACCACTTAAAAAAAAATCTAAAACTTTTTGTACAAAATAAGTAATCTAAAATCGCCCTATTTTGACCACCTATAACTTTTTCATTTCTCCGTATATAGGACGGTATGAGGGCTAATTTTTTGTGCCGTCATCTGTACTTTTTATCGATACCACATTTGCATATATAAAACTTTTAGATAATTTTTTAAAAATGAAATGTGACAAAAAAAGCTGCATTGTATCACCGTATGGGATAACTAACATTATATTTTGATAGTACGGACATTTACGCATGCGGCAATACCAAATATGGTTATAAAAAAATGTTTATGTTTTATGGGGGTAAAATGGGAAAAACTGACAATTTTCATTTTTATTGGGGGAGGGGACTTTTATTTTACACTTTTTATGTTCCCATAGGGGAATATCTATAGCAATCCTTTGATTGCTAATACTGTTCAGTGCTATGTATAGGACACAGCACTGCTCAGTATTATCGGTGATCTTCTGCTCTGGTCTGCTCGATCAGACCAGACCAGAAGACCCCAGGAGACGGCCGGAGCCAGGTGAGGGGACCTCCGGCCGCCATGCTGGATGATCGGATCGCCGCGGCAGCGCTGCGGGCAATCCGATCATTCATTCAAAGTGCCGCACTGCCGCAGATGCCGTGATCTGTATTGATCACGGCATCTGAGGGTTTAATGGCGGACATCCGCGTGATTGCGGATGTCGGCCATTACCAGCAGGTCCCTGTCATTCCGATACTCGCGGTCATACACAGGACATAAATGTACGTCCTGGTGTGGGAAGTCCTGCCAAACCAGGACGTACATTTACGTCCGTGGTTGTTAACCTCTTCAGGACATAGGGCGTATGGATACGCCCTGAATCCCGAGTCCTTAAGGACCGAGGGCGTATCCATACGCCCGTGGGAATTCCGGCCCCCACCGCTAGCCGGTTGGGGACCGGAGCCGGATGCCTGCTGAAATCGTTCAGCAGGCATCCCGGCATATCGCCCAGGGGGGTCATTATGCCCCCCCATGTCGGCGATCGCCGCAGATCGCTGGACAATTCAGTCCAGCGATCTGCGGCGATTCCGGGTCAATCGGGTCTCCGGTGACCCGGTGACCCGGAATTACTGGCTGTTCGGGGCCGTCTCTGAGCAGCCAGAGCCTGCAGGGGTGAGGTGGCACTGGTGCCACCTCACGATCGCCCTGATTCGTCGGCCGGATTCGTCGGCCGACCAATCAGGGCGCCTGCTGCGGGTGTCACTCCCGCACCCGCTCCGCCCCTCTTCTGGAGGACGTGAGCGGGTGCGGGACGTGCACCCCGGGTGCTGGGGACCCCGATCCCCGGCGCCCCTGTTGGGATCGGAGCCCCAGGAGCAGCTGCGGCGGCGGGACTGACCTGCAGCGCCTGGATCGTTGGAGGTGAGTGACAGCCTCCTGCTGTTGCTTAGCAACAGCTCCCAGCATGCAAAAAGGGCATGCTGGGAGCTGTAGTTATGCAACAGCAGGAGGCAGACCACCACAACTCCCAGCATTCCCTTATGGGCATGCTGGGACTTATGGTTTTGCAACAGCTGGAGGCACATTCTTTCTATGGAAAAGTGTACCTTCAGCTGTTGTATAACTACAACTCCCAGCTTGCACAAACAGCTAAAGTGCATGCTGGGAGTTGTAGTGGTGCATCTGCTGGTTGCATAACTACAACTCCCAGCATGCCCGTTGGCTGTCGGTGACTGCTGAGAGTTGTAGTTTTGCAACAGCTGAAGGCACACTGGTTGTGAAACTCAGAGTTTTTTTTTACCTAACTCAGTGTTTCACGACCGGTGTGCCTCCAGCTGTTGCAAACTACAACTCTCAGCAGTCACCGTACACCATGCACCGTACATGCTGGGAGTTGTAGTTTTGCAACAGCTGGAGGCACACTGGTTGTGAAACACTGAGTTAGGTCACAAACTCAGTGATACATAACCAGTGTGCCTACAGTTGTTGCAAAACTGCAACTCTCAGCAGTCACCGACAGCCAACGGGCATGCTGGGAGTTGTAGTTATGCAACAGCTGGATGTCCCCCCCCCCCAATGTGTACGTACAGGGTACACTCACATGGGCGGAGGATTACAGTAAGTATCTGGCTGCAAATTTGAGCTGCCGCAAACTTTCTGCTGCAGCTCAAATTGCCAGCGAGAAACTACTGTGAACCCCCGCCCGTGTGACTGTACCCTAAAAACACTACACTACACTACCACAAAAAATAAAATAAAAAGTAAATAACACTACATATACACATACCCCTACACAGCCCCCCTCCCCAACAAAAATGAAAAACGTCTGGTACGCCACTGTTTCCAGAACGGAGCCTCCAGCTGTTGCAAAACAACTGCCAGTATTGTCGGACAGCCGTTGACTGTCCAGGCATGCTGGGAGATTTGCAACAGCTGGAGGCACCCTGTTTGGGAATCACTGGCGTAGAATACCCCTATGTCCACCCCTATGCAAGTCCCTGATTTAGGCCTCAAATGCGCATGGCGCTCTCACTTTGGAGCCCTGTCGTATTTCAAGGCAACAGTTAAGGGTCACATATGGGGTATCGCCGTACTCGGGAGAAATTGGGCTTCAAATTTTGGGGGGTATTTTCTGCTTTTACCCTTTTTAAAAATGTAAAATTTTTGGGAAACCAAGCATTTTAGGTTAAAAAAAAAATTTTTTTTACATATGCAAAAGTCGTGAAACACCTGTGGGGTATAAAGGTTCACTTAACCCCTTGTTACGTTCCCCAAGGGGTCTAGTTTCCAAAATGGTATGCCATGTGGTTTTTTTTTTGCTGTTCTGGCACCATAGGGGCTTCCTAAATGCGGCATGCCCCCAGAGAAAAATTTGCGTTCAAAAAGCCAAATGTGACTCCTTCTCTTCCGAGACCTGTAGTGCGCCAGCAGAGCACTTTTCACCCCCATATGGGGTGTTTTCTGAATCGGGAGAAATTGGGCTTCAAATTTTTAGGGGTATTTTCTGCTATTACCCTTTTTAAAAAACAAAATTTGGGGGGAAAACAAGCATTTTAGGTAAAATTATTATTTTTTTTTTTACATTTGCAAAAGTCGTGAAACACCTGTGGGGTATTAAGGTTCACTTTATCCCATGTTACATTCCCCAAGGGGGTCTAGTTTCCAAAATGGTATGCCATGTGTTTTTTTTTTGCTGTTCTGGCACCATAAGGGCTTCCTAAAGGTAACATGCCCCTCAAAAACCATTTCAGAAAAACGTACTCTCCAAAATCCCCTTGTCGCTCCTTCCCTTCTGAGCCCTCTACTGCGCCCGCCGAACACTTTACATAGACATATGAGGTATGTGCTTACTCGAGAGAAATTGGGCTACAAATACAAGTAAAAATTTTGTCCTTTTACCCCTTGTAAAAATTCAAAAATTGGGTCTACAAGAACATGTGAGTATAAAAAATGAAGATTGTGAATTTTCTCCTTCACTTTGCTGCTATTCGTGTGAAACACCTAAAGGGTTAAAACGCTGACTGAATGTCATTTTGAATACTTTGGGGGGTGTAGTTTTTATAATGGGGTCATTTATGGGGTATTTCTAATATGAAGACCCTTCAAATCCACTTCAAACCTGAACTGGTCCCTGAAAATTTTGTGAAAAATCGGAAAATTGCTGCTGACCGTTGAAGCCCTCTGGTGTCTTCCAAAAGTAAAAACACGTCAATTTTATGATGCAAACATAAAGTAGACATATTGTATATGTGAACTAAAAAAAATGTATTCGTAATATCCATTTTCCTTACAAGTAGAGAGCTTCAAAGTTAGAAAAATGCTAAATTTTCAAATTTTTCATCAAATTTACGGATTTTTCACCAAGAAAGGATGCAAGTATCGACAAAAATTTACCACTATGTTAAAGTAGAATATGTCACGAAAAAACTATCTCGGAATCAGAATGATAACTAAAAGCATTCCAGAGTTATTAATGTTTAAAGTGACAGTGGTCAGATGTGCAAAAAAACGCTCCAGTCCTTAAGGCCAAAATGGGCTCCGTCCTGAAGGGGTTAAGGGGTTAAACACAAATAAAACAGAAAACTTAATTTTCTTTTTTACACAAAGTACATTGAAAGATTTTTCATTTATCATAAGGAGAGCAATAGCAAAAAAAAATTTAATGACAGTGCCCATTTAAGGACCGGACAATTTTTTATTTTTAGGGGGGTTGTTTTTTCCTCTTTGCCTTTTTAATAGCCATAACACTTAAAAGTTTCCATCGATACACCCATATGAGGGCTTGTTTTTTGTGCCACCCTATTGTACTTTGTAATGACATTGCTAATTTTACCATAAAATCTAGGGCGAAATTCAAAGAAAAATATTTGCGGAGTGTAATTGAAGACAAAAAAAATAAAAAAATAAAAGATAAGCAATTTAGCAACTTTTGGGGGCTTCCGTTTCTATGTAGTGCACTTTTCGGTAAACACTTTTTATGTAGGTCTGGTTTAATTTTTTAGTCCATACAGAACTATTACATGCAATCTAAAGATGGCCAACACTAAACTATGCTGTTCCATAGAACAGTGTTGATCAGTGTTATCGGTGCTCCATTGCGTCAGTCTGTCATGGTTTCCTGGAGCATTGGAGCTCCAATCGGACCACAAGAAGGAGGGTAAAATACCTCCCACCGTGGGTGTTCCGATCAGCTCCATTTGATTTTATGCATTTTGGACGCCACAATCAACTTTGATTGCAGTGTCTAAAGGGTTAATGCCAGACATCAGCCTAGTCGGTTATGTCCGGCATTAGCCACGGAGCCCAGCTTATGAAAACAGCAGGTTCCAAAAGGATATGAGGCTCCTTCATGGAACTGCTGTGTCAAATGCAATGGCAATCATTAAGGGGTTAAGATGGAATGAAGTTACTCCACTATACCTTAAAGGGGTATTCCAGGATTGTTTTTATTTATTTGACTATGCTACAGGGGCTGTAAAGTTAGTGTAGTTCATAATAGTGTCTATACCTGTGTGTGACAATTTTCTCACAATTCTTATGTGATTTTCACCCCAATATTTATTTTTAACCGCATACAAAATGACTGTTGTCTCATATTTTTCCCAGGTTGCAATGTGGCCGAGACCTGACTCACTAGTCAGCTGATGATAGGGAGCCTGTCTGCTTCAATGGGTGAAGCAATCACTTGGTGGGAGACCGATCAATCTACAAATAATGCAATAGCTGTAGGCACCTTGATTGAAAACCACAGGTCTTTTTAATGGATACAGCTCATTTAGGTTTCAATGGGTGTGGTGGCTGATGTGTGGGAGGGAAGAAAATGGAATTATGGGATTTGTATAAAAAAAAAAAGAAAACGTAAACATTAAATACCAGTTCACAAAAAGCTAGCCACAGTGTTATGGTAATCTCACAACATAGCCATTTAGCCCCAAGAGACGCACAAATCCTTCCTAAGCATGTCCATTACTGTCTGCTAGGTACATACTAAAATAACCTTAAAAGGAGATATCCGGCACATACTTTTTCTATTCTGTCCTGCTCGGGCTGCATAAAAAGACAAAACAAACTTTCACTTACTTAAGTTCCCCCGGAGCTCCGCATCAGCTGATCGGTCAGCCAGGCTGTTTACTTTCTACTTCCTTTAACCCGGTACGTCACACGGCGCTTCAGCCTATTACCGGCCAAGGCGGGACATCGCTGCGGCCGGTGATAGTCTGAAGCGTCGTGTGACGTACCGGGCTAAAGGAAGTAGGAAGCAGACAGCTGTTGCGTAGCTCTGGGGGAACATATGGAGGTAAGTGAAAGTTTGTTTTGTCTTTTTTTGCAGCCCGGGCAGGACATCTACTTTAATGTGGATAACTCCTTTAATATTTTTCTTCTTTATTTCAGGTTGTACTTGTCTTTTTTATGGTTTATCATAAATATTGTTATAAGAGGGCACCTACTTTCATGGAATGTAAATGAAAGAAGGTGCATGGATATATAATTCTAATAAAAAAGATGGAAAACAAGATGGAAAGAAGCTATCTGACTGGTCTCTATGGGCAACTGTATCACTCTTGCTCTACACAGGTTTTAATAAACCTCCCCCCATAGACTGAAATGGGCCAAACTTGGTCGGGCAGGCTACATGACTACATTTGGTCCATTTTCTAAATGTATACACTTTGGACCTCATTTACTAAGAGTGGAGTATAGTTTTCTTTGTGGGTTTTCGATTCTGTGGGTTTTTTATTCTGACAGGTATTCCTTTCATGGTATTTACTAATATATTTCACGATTTTTCTTACATTTTTTTTTTTAACCTGCTCTGAGCTGTCAAGTTTTCCAAAGCTCAAATCCACCACATCTTATGTGGAAACATTAGTAAATTTGTATTATTTTTTAAAAGTATTTATTTATTTTTTTTTTTTTTGAGACATGCCCCTTTGTAGGTTTTTCTGAGTAGAGAGTTAGGGTTCATTCACACTAGCTTTTTTTTTTTTTTTTTTTTTCAAACTAGCAGGGGGTTTCGTGAGAACGAGCCCCAAGTGTGTTTTTTTTAGATTTTATGTTGGAAATTCTGGCGCACGACACGAGACCCAAAAATCCCTACAAAATCTATTTGAAAAAGCCTTATTAACCTGTTAACGACCACAGACGCAAATGTACGTCCTGGTGTGGCGGTACTTAGCGCACCAGGACGTACATTTACATCCTGTGTACAATCTTGCACATTGGAGCAGTGCTCGCATCATACACAGCAGGTTCCGGCTGCTAGCAGCAGCCGGGGACCCGTCGGTAATGGCCGACAACCGCGATCGCGCGGATGTCCTCCAATAATCCTTCAGATGCCGTGATCAGTACAGATCACGGCATCTGCGGCAATGCGCATGTTAAAATAGATTATCAGATCGCCTGCTGCGCTGCCGCGGGGATCCGATCATCTGTAATGGCGGGCGGAGGTCCCCTCACCTGCCTCGGTCCGTCTCCCGGCGTCTCCGGTCTGAGATCGAGATTACCGATGATACTGATCAGTGTTATGCCCTATGCACAGCACTGAACAGTATTAGCAATCAAATGATTGCTATAGATAGTCCCCTATGGGGACATAATAAGTGTAAAAAAGTTGAAAAATGTAAAAATAAAAAGTAAAAAAAAAGTGAAAAATCCCCTCAGTTTTCCCATTTTACGCCCAAAAAGCGTGTAAATGTCTGCACTATCAAAATATTATGTTAATGATCACATACGGTGAACGGCATAAACATCAAAAGTACAAAAAATGCTGCACATATGCACATGTAATTTTTACCATAAAGTGTACAGTGTGAAAACGAAACCCTCCAAAATGTGCAAAATTGTGGTTTTCATTTAAATTTCCTCCGTAAAAATATCATTCTTTGGGTTCGCCATACATTGTTTGGTAAAATGAGAGGTTTCATTACAAAGTACAACTGGTCATGCAAAAAACAAGCCCTTATATGGGTCTGTAGATGGAAATATAAAATAGTTATGGATTTTAGAAGGCGAGGAGGAAAAAACGAAAATGCAGAAAATAACATTGGCCTGGTCCTTAAGGTTAAAATGGGCTTGGTCCTTAAGCGGTTAAATGAGGCCCTTTGTGTGTGAATTGGGGTGCGTGAAATTTTATGCAGTTGTCTGTGCAGTTAAACAGATTTTAGCATTATTTTGTTAGTACAACAATACCCAATTTATATAATTTCTGCTTTATTTATATATTTATGTGTCTACATTGTTGTTTGATGGTTCATATTATTTGTAATGAGCTGTATGTTTTATGGTAGCATATTTGGACAGATAGGATTTTTTTTTATCACCTTTTAGTCAATGTTTTCAGAAAGACAAGTAGCTAAAAACAGGTTCTATCTTCAGACATTTCCACATAATACCACTATCTTTAATTTTTAAGGGGGTTATTTATAGTTTACTTTACAAATAGGAAAAGGGTGATTTCAATTCTTACTACAAATCTAATTTCTTACTTTTTTTTTTTTGCTTTCTTAGTCCCCCTAGATAATCTCACTATGAGATCACTTTATCATCTGTAAAATTTTCTACAAATACTAGTGATGTACTGATAATTCGACAACCAACCATTATCTGCCAAAAATGGCGCTATTGCCATTTTGCTGGAAAAAAAACGTGCCGAAAATGGGTGTGCCAACGGCTATGCACCTGACTTTTTTTACGTGGGTGGGACGAGTCATTTTGTTTTGGCCCATAGTTTTCATACTTTTCACTAGCAAAGACTAATGTAGTGAAGTGTGCTGTTTTAATTGTTCTCCTAATACACCCTGGCAGAGAATAATAGTCCTACCATTGGAGACCATAGAAGTTCTCAGAAGTCCCTTCTATGACAACTGATCGGCACCACTTTACTGCTTCACAGTGGGACTGATCAGAGGCCTGAAATGTGAAGCACTTCGCATTTAACCTCCTAGATATCACAGTTGACCACCATCGGAGTTATCTCTGATGTTGGCCATCGATGGCAGGTATGAACTGCAGATAGGAGCCTGAATATCAATCATAAGCATTCACACAAACTTGTTCATACCAGCTTGAGTGTGCACAGACTAAGGGGAAACTAAATACTTAAAAATCTGAAATCCAAATATACATTTTTAAGGAAATCTGTCAGCTTAATATTATGGCACCTATTCCCATTATGATGCAGATCAGCCACAATGCTATATAAGGGGAGGTCGCACAGGTGCAAAATACTGAAGAACAACCACTCCCATGACTCCTACTCATGAGTGGGGTAGTTGCTAAGAATTAGGTATGATTTCTTTGATCTCCCTATCTGCTATCTGCCCACGTCTGCAGCTCTGAGCATGATACAAATCTGACAGATGCCCATTAAGTAATTACTCATATTCCTAACAAACTTGTGATAAAATTAAAATTAGTAACAACAATTAAATCAGAAAAAGAAAGCACAACCAGTTATCACAAAAGCAGCTATCTGGAGGTGCTGCTAGCTACAGTAGCTGCCAGGCTGCCTAACACCCTAAGGAATCATTTACATGGACAGATCCGCAGCCTATTTTACACTGCGGATCTGCCAAAAATAGACCCTACTGTGCTGCCTCCTCTGTGCCAGCTCATAGCAGCAATCAGCCGCTACAAACGAACATCTGCACACATGCTCGCACACATCGCGGCTGCTCTCTGTTTACCTCTGCAATGTGTGCGAATACACTGCGCATGCGCATGGCGACTCTAACATCGCAGTGTGCCTGCTCCTAGCGGCGGATTGCCGCTATGAGCAGGCACAGTAGAGGCAGCCCTGTAGGGTCCATTGTCGGCGGATCTTCAGCGTAAAAGATGCTGCAGATCTGTCTGTGTGAATAAGCCTAAAGAGGTTATCCAGGGATAGAAAAACAGAGCAAATTTTTTTTCAAAAACCGCTCCCCGTCTTTCTTCAGGTTGGGTGTGGTTCTGCAGCTCAGCTCCATTGAAGTTAAAGGGGTATTCCAGGCAAAAACTTTTTTTATATATCAACTGGCTCCGGAAAGTTAAACAGATTTGTAAATTACTTCTATTAAAAAATCTTAATCCTTCCAATAGTTATTAGCTTCTGAAGTTGAGTTGCTGTTTTCTGTCTTTCTGGTTTCTGATGACTCACGTCTCGGGAGCTGTCCAGCTCCTATGGGGATATTTTCCAATCATGCAAGGGATATTCTCCCATCATGCACAGCTCCCGGGACGCGACATCATCATTGAGCAGTTAGACAGAAAACTTCAGAAGCTAATAACTATTGGAAGGATTAAGATTTTTAAATAGAAGTCATTTACAAATCTGTTTAACTTTCCGGAGCCAGTTGATATCTAAAAAAAAGTTTTTGCCTGGAATACCCCTTTAATGGAGCCAAGTTGTAATACAACACACAACCTGGGGGCAGACGTGGAGCTGTTTTTGAAAGAAATTAGCTCTGTTTTTCTATTCCTATTTAAGGAAGCAGGAATTTTTCATTTTTGCACTTTAAATTTTTTTCCTCTTTGCCTTATAATAGTCAAAACCCTTTCAATTTGACACCTATAAACCCACATGCCACCAATTATACTTTCTCCTTTTACCACCTCCATATTAGGGGTGTGAATCGCCAAGAATTTGGCGATTCGAATCGCGATACCAGTGTGGCGATTCGATATATCCCGATATATCGTGATACCGTCTAGGTGACGATACATCGCGATATATCCCGATACATCGCCCACCTGGGAGCATTCATAGATCCCAATAGACGCCGCTGTCAGCTTTGACAGCGGCGATCTAGTACTCCGGTGCTCACTTTTCTCATTTTATCCCATCCGGGCTGCAAAATAAAAGAAAACGCACTTTATCTTACCTGCCAACGAACAGGTGTTGGGTCCCCGGGCTGTATTCTTCTTACTTCCTGTTAGCCCGGCACGTCACATGGAGCTTCAGCCTATCACCAGCAGAGGCGGGACATCGCTGCGGCCAGTGATAGGCTGAAGCTCCGTGTGACGTGCCGGGCTAACAGGAAGTAAGAAGAATACAGCCCGGGGACCGAACACCTGTACCGGAGCTCCGGGGGCTCGTTGGCAGGTAAGATAAAGTGCGTTTTCTTTTATTTTGCAGCCCGGACGGGATAACATGAGAAGAGTGTGCACCGGAGTACTCCTTTAATAGCCAGCCGCGGCGATCGCCGCATGCTGGCTATTAGCGGGGCCCCCGGCTACTGAAATCAGCCGGGGGTCGCATAGTACGGAGCGGGCACGAGTCGGAGCCCGCTCCATACACCCAGAGCGAAGCCGTGTCAGATCCGGCCTGCCCGGCTCCACAAATGTGGTACTTTTATCTCCTGATGCCCAGGACATGCTGTTCCGGGCGTCAGGAGATAAAAATTCCACATCCCTAAAAGAATCGATTCAAAAATATTTTGAATCGATTCAGTATCGGCAAATGAAAAAATTGCGATTATCGCGAGAATCGATTTTTTCTTACATCCCTACTCCATATGGTAAAACAAAAAAAAGTTATTTGTGGAGCAAAATTGAAAAAAATCCTTGGCATTTTTTTTTATTTTGGGGGCATCCATTTCTATCCAGTGACTTTTTAGGTAAAAATTACAAATTTTCTTTATTCTGAAGGTACATATGATTAAAATGATATTCAATGTATTTTTTTTTTTTTTAAATTTTACTACTTTTAAAAAAATTTAAACATTTTGTGGGAAAATTTGTATGCTTTTCTGACCACTATAACTGAAATTTTTTGCTATACAGGGCTCATTTTTTGCGCAGTGATCTGTAGTTTTTAACTGTACCATTTTTCTTTTAATGGGATCTGTTGATCACTTTTTATTAGTATGCAGTTTTGAACTTAGTTGTTTTTTTCCTTTTTCCCCCCGTTTTTATTACCGTTATATCATTGACCGTGTGATTTAACCCCTTAGGTTTTCAAACTACAGACTTATATGAGGACTTCTTTGCAGCACCAATTTTACTTTGTAATGAAATCAATCATTTCACCACAAAATTGGCAAAACAAAAAAAAATGAAAAAAACATTTTGTAACTCTTGGGGGATCCTGCTTCTACGCAGTGCACTTTTCAGTAAAAATTACACCTTATCTTTATTCTGTAGGTCCATACAATTAAAATGACCAGCTGAATTCAACACTAACTCCATCACCACCTACATCCAATCACACCAAAAAATCTGTGGAATAAAAAAAAAAAAAAAAAAATGGCAAATCCTGCGCCAAGATCCCATCCTAAACAAAGTGATCCCCACTACACCCGGGTTCACATTTCGCAGAGCAAAGACATTAAGAAATATTCTGGCACCTAGCCGCCTAAAGAAAACCACGGCAACCAAAGAACCCTTACAACTAACCCTAGGACCGTTGACAGCAGGCTCTTTCAAAGAAGGGCTGTCTCTGTTGCGAGAGCATCACTCACAATTCATGTACATTCATCTCCAATATCATCTCCACAACTTTCTCCATTAAAAACCCACATGACCTGCGGCTCCACCCACGTCATCTATCTCATTGACTGCATCTGCGAAATCCAATATATTGGAAGAACGACACAAACCTTACTAAAACGCCTGAATGGTCACCGCCACAACAGTTCGAAAGGATACCTCAAACAAAGTGTATCCCGCCATATCACGGAAAGACATAACAAGGACTTCTCTTCCATCACAATCACACCAATTTAACAGATCCCAGTCCATACAGAAGACATAATACAGACTTTGAACAGTGTAAAAACATTAGCAAGGAGAGGGGAGAGAACTATGATCTGAATCAGCCGGCATATAGGCAGTGCTGCTCAGCCAATCACTGCAGAACAGAGGAAGGACAGTGTGAATATTCATCAGATGGGAGGGGCTAAGGCCGAGCTCAGGCAGCTCTCTGCAGCACAGGGGTTTTCTGGGTAATTGTCACGTCACGGCCCCTGGATGCTGCTGATAACAGCCTGAATAGGGGGTCGAAAGTCATGAAAACCTGGAACAGCTGAATTTCCTGTCAGACAGAAGAATGCAGATAAAGCTTGTTTCTAAGCAGCATTGGTAATGGAAGTGATTTACAAACCTGTATAACTTTATATTCTGCACTAAAAGCTGAACAATTGTTTACTGTGAGACTTGTCCTTTAAGGACTCGGAAAAGGGGCCGTTTGAGTACGTCCTGCGTCCTTAAGGGGTTAACCCCTTGCTAATACCCTGATAATCTTCATCTTTCCAGCACACTCTCATATGGCACCCTTCCTACAGAGTGGTAAGTAACAAAAAAAAACTTTTGTGTACATCATTCTTCCTTACCAATTCAGCCACTTTTTCTTGAACGTATGACACATGGATGATATCCAAAAGTACTACTGAATTATAATAATTATTCCATTTATCTGAACTCTGCAGAAATGTTAATACTGCACTATATACCTTGCCTGCCTATATAATATCTACAATATATAATCCATAGAATATGGAATATAATCAAAATAATCCTAACCTTTGTTACCACTATACTTGTGCTCCCAGCCTACCTATACTATGCACTGTCTACAATGCCCACTAAGCAATTTTAAATACTACAACTCCTATAACCACTACCACCATTCTTCTGTACCAAACCTGTTTTTATTTACATGCCCACCTATACTGTACGCATAATATTTATTATCTATTATATTTATAATGCCTGCCCCTACTGCTATTAGACCTTGAGCACACTTATATTTCATACAGGTTTTTTTTTATCCATAATATAGAAAACATGTTGTCCTTTTTTATCCACACTTTTTTTTTTATATGATTTTTTTTTTATACGTCTGTTATGTTAATTTGTACTTTGCCCATAAACGTATTACCGTATATACTCGAGTATAAGCCGAGTTTTTCAGCACGATTTTTCGTGCTGCAAACACCCCCCCTCGGCTTATACTCGAGTGAACTCTCCACCCGCAGTGGTCTTCAACCTGCGGACCTCCAGAGGTTTCAAAACTACAACTCCCAGCAAGCCCGGGCAACCATCGGCTGTCTGGGCTTGCTGGGAGTTGTAGTTTTGAAACCTCCGGAGGTCCGCAGGTTGAAGACCACTGAGGGCGGATGATGACAAGAGGATGATGAAGGGGGGGTGTGGGATGATGACAAGAGGATGATGAAGGGTGTGGGGTGTGGGATGATAACAAGGGGATGATGAAGGGGGGTGGGGATGATGACAAGGGGATGATGACAGGTGATGATGATGAGGGTCTGGATGATGACAGGCGGTGATGATGATGAGGATGTTAATGACGGGTCTGGATGATGAGAGGGGGGGGGGTGATGTATTTCCCACCCTAGGCTTATACTCGAGTCAATAACTTTTCCTGGGATTTTGGGTTGAAATAGGGGTCTCGGCTTATACTCGGGTCGGCTTATACTCGAGTATATACGGTACATATATGTATTACATTCCTGTCCATGTGTGTGTTTTTTAGTACTGCCAAATTGGACCTGAGGAAGGAACCCTAGAGTGCCGAAACGCGCTGTCCGTAATTCTCAATAAAAATATTTATTGTCCTGTGGCGGCCTACGTCCATCTTACTGCGAGCAACCTTAAGCAGCGCCTCATAGACCGCATTTTCCTACCACTCACCCATTTTCAAGCTGGTCCCTCGCTGGGAACCCAGTATCGGTCCGAGTGCAGCAGCTCATATTTTATTCACCCTATTGCACCTTGAATACCACGACCCGCCACATTTGTGGGACTAGAACAACATCATTAAAAGTTGAGTATATCACTTAGGTGCAGTGGAGGGATTACACCAAGTCGATATACGCTACAAGGGAGCGCCCCCATCTCTCTTTTTATCTCTCCCATCCTATTCAGGATGGGACTTGACGCTCAGTGGGGAGCGCGTGCTGCCTGCAGCACACGCTCCTAACTGAGTGCCGAAAAGAACTGAGTACACCACTTGGGAATCATCGGTGTTCTCAAAAAAAAAAAAAAAAAAAACATTTTGACCCCTTAACCCCTTAAGGACGCAGGACGTAAATGTACGTCCTGGTGAGGTGGTACTTAACGCACCAGGACGTACATTTACGTCCTGTGCATATCCGCGGGCATCGGAGCGATGCCCGTGTCATGCGCGGCTGATCCCGGCTGCTGATCGCAGCCAGGGACCCGCCGGCAATGGCCGACGCCCGCGATCTCGCGGGCGTCCGCCATTAACCCCTCAGGTGCCGGGATCAATACAGATCCCGGCATCTGCGGCAGTTCGCCATTTAAATGAACGATCGGATCGCCCGCAGCGCTGCTGCGGGGATCCGATCATTCATAACGCCGCACGGAGGTCCCCTCTCCTTCCTCCGTGCGGCTCCCGGCGTCTCCTGCTCTGGTCTGTGATCGAGCAGACCAGAGCAGGAGATTACCGATAATACTGATCTGTTCTATGTCCTATACATAGAACAAATCAGTATTAGCAATCATGGTATTGCTATGAATAGTCCCCTATGGGGACTATTCAAGTGTAAAAAAAAATGTAAAAAATTTTTAAAGTAAAAGTAAAAAAAAAGTGAAAAATCCCCTCCCCCAATAAAAAAGTAAAACGTCCGTTTTTTCCTATTTTACCCCCAAAAAGCGTAAAAAACATTTTTTATAGACATATTTGGTATCGCCACGTGCGTAAATGTCCGAACTATTAAAATAAAATGTTAATGATCCCGTACGGTGAACGGCGTGAACGAAAAAAAATAAAAAAAAGTCCAAAATTCCTACTTTTTTAATATATTTTATTAAAAAAAATTTATAAAAAATGTATTAAAAGTTTTTTATATGCAAATGTGGTATCAAAAAAAAGTACAGATCATGGCGCAAAAAATGAGCCCCCATACCGCCACTTATACGGAAAAATAAAAAAGTTAGAGGTCATCAAAATAAAGGGATTATAAACGTACTAATTTGGTTAAAAAGTTTGTGATTTTTTTTAAGCGCAACAATAATATAAAAGTATATAATAATGGGTATCATTTTAATCGTATTGACCCTCAGAATAAAGAACACGTCATTTTTACCATAAATTGTACGGCGTGAAAACGAAACCTTCCAAAATTAGAAAAATTGCGTTTTTCGTTTTAATTTCCCCACAAAAATAGTGTTTTTTGGTTGCGCCATACATTTTATGATATAATGAGTGATGTCATTACAAAGGACAACTGGTCGCGCAAAAAACAAGCCCTCATACTAGTCTGTGGATGAAAATATAAAAGAGTTATGATTTTTAGAAGGCGAGGAGGAAAAAATGAAAATGTAAAAATTAAATTGTCTGAGTCCTTAAGGCCAAAATGGGCTGAGTCCTTAAGGGGTTAAGGACCAAGGACGTACCAGTACGTCCTTGGTCCTGCTCCTGTGATACAACGCGGGGTTGCACGGCAACCCAGCATCGTATCACGGCGGGCCCGGCAATATAGTGAAGACAGGACCCGCCGCTAATAGCGCGCAGCGTCGATCGTGGCGCCGCGCGCTATTAACCCTTTAGCCGCGCGCTCAGAGCTGAGCCACGCGGCTAAAAGTGAAAGTAAAAACTGCTGGTTTGCTCAGTGGGCTGTTCGGGATAGCCGCGGCGAAATCACGGCATCCCGAACAGCTTACAGGACAGCGGGAGGGTCCCTACCTGGCTCCTCGCTGTCCGATCGCCGAATGACTGCTCAGTGCCTGAGATCCAGGCATGAGCATTCAAGCGGCAGAATCATCGATCACTGGTTTCCTATGAGAAACCAGTGATCAATGATAAAGATCAGTGTGTGCAGTGTTATAGGTCCCTATGGGAGCTATAACACTGCAAAAAAAAAGTGAAAAAAAAAGTTAATAAAGATCATTTAACCCCTCCCCTATTAAAAGTTTGAATCACCCCCCTTTTCCCATAAATATAAAAAAAACACAGCGTAAATAAAAATAAACATATATGGTATCACCGCGTGCGTAAATGTCCGAATTATAAAAATATATTGTTAATTAAACCGCTTAGTAAATGGCGTACGCGCAAAAAAATTCCAAAGTCCAAAATAGTGCATTTTTGGTCACTTTTTACATAATTTAAAAATGAATAAAAAGCGATCAATAAGTCTCATCAATGCAAAAATTGTACCGTTAAAAACTTCAGATCACGGCGCAAAAAATTAGCCCTCATACCGCCCCATACACGGAAAAATTAAAAAGTTATAGGGGTCAGAAGATGACAATTTTAAACATATTAATTTTCCTGCATGTAGTTATGATTTTTTCCAGAAGTACGACAAAATCCAACCTATATAAGTAGGGTATCATTTTAATTGTATGGACCTACAGAATAAAGATAAGGTGTCATTTTTACCGAAAAATGTACTACGTAGAAACGGAAGCCCCCAAAAGTTACAAAATGGCGTTTTTTTTTTTTTCAATTTTGTCACACAATTATTTTTTTTTCCATTTCACCGTAGATTTTTGGGCAAAATTACTGACGTCATTACAAAGTAGAATTGGTGTCGCAAAAAATAAGCAATCATATGGATTTTTTGGTGCACTATTGAAAGAGTTATGATTTTTTAAAGGCAAGGAGCAAAAAACGAAAATGCAAAAACGGAAAAACCCCCGGTCCTTAAGGGGTTAAATGCAGGGCATGCAGTCTATCAGTAGACTACACACGCTCCTCTCTGCAAAAGTCTGGGTCCTGACCCGGAGATCGCAGGGGGTCCCAGTTATAAGGTACTTATTCCCCATCCTGTGGATAGGGGAAAAGTTTAGTTTTGCCGGAGCTCAGTTGCAACAGTTGAAGGTTAGTGCCCCAGCCCCCCATGTACAGGGTACATTCACATGGGCGGTGGTTTACAATTAGTTTCCTTCTACAAGTTTGAGCTGCGCAAAATTTTCCGCCGCAGCTCAAACTCCCAGCGAAAACTCACTGTGAACCCCCGCCCATGTGAATGTACCCTAAAAACAGTACACTACACTAACACAAAATAAAAAGTTAAACACTACATATACATACCCTTACACGTCCGTCCCCCCCCCCAATAAAAATTAAAAACTTCCCATACGGCAGTGTTTCCTAAACTGAGCCTCCAGCTGTTGCAAAACAACAACTCTCAGTATTGCCGCACAGCCATTGACTGTCCTGGCAGGCTGGGAGTTTTGCAACAGCTGGAGGCACCCTGTTTGGGAAACCCTGCCGTAGAATTTTGGTGGAGACCAGCGCCAATTCGGGTCCGCCCCTATTGCAAATTCCTAATTTAGTCCTCAAATGTGCATGGTGCTCTCTCACTTAAAAGCCCTGTTGTATTTCAAGGGAACATTTTAGGGCCCATATGGGGTATTTCCATACTTGGGTGAAATTGTGTTTCAAATTTTGGGGGGCTTTTTCTCCTTTTACCCCTTATGAAAAGTTAGGGGCTACACCAGCATGTTAGTGTAAAAATAACAAATTTTACACCAACATGCTGGTGTTGCCCCATACTTTTTATTTTCACAAGAGGTAAAAGGAGAAAAAGCCCCAACGCAATTTCTTCCGAGTACGGAAATACCCCATATGTGGATGTAAAATGCTCTGCGGAGGCACAACAGTGCTCAGGAGCGAGAGTGCGCCATGTACATTTGAGGTCTAAATTGGTGATTTGCACAGAGGTGGCTGATAGTTACAGCAGTTCTGATAAACCCAAAAATAAAACAAAAAACCCCATGTGACCCCATTTTGGAAACTACACCCCTCAAGGAACGTAACAAAGGGTATAGTGAGCCTTAACACCTTTGATGAATTTTGATGAAATTTGATGAATGAGGCCTTTGATGAATTTTCGTTAAATATCGACGTGAAAATTAAAAATTAGTTTTTTTCCCCAGAAATGCTGGTTACTCATATAAGTGCTCTGTGGGCAAACTACAATGCTCTGTATAGAAGGAGCGCCATTGGGCTTTTGGAGAGAGAAGAGTCATCCGAAAAAAACAGTCATCCAAAATCATTTGCACAGCCCACTGTTCCAAAGATCTGTCAACCGCCAGTGAGGTGTAAATGCTCATTGCACCCCTTATTACATTCCATGGGGGCTTTGTAAACGCACATGGCCCCCGACTTCTATTCCAACCAAATTCTCTCACCAAAAGCCCAATGACGCTCCTTCTCTTCTGAGCATTGTAGTTCGCTTGCAGAGCAATTTACATCCACATATGAGGTATTTCCATACTCAGAAGAAATGGGGTTAAAACTTTTTGGGGGCTTTTTCTCCTATTACCCCTTGTGAAAATGAAAAATTTGGGGTAACATGAGCATTTTATTGAATTTTTTTAATTTTTACATCCCACTTTAACGAAAGTTTGTCAATCCCCTGTGGGGTTCTAAGGCTCACTTTACCCCTTGTTATATTCCTTGAGGGGTGTAGTTTCCAAAATAGAGTGCCATGTGGGTTAGAGCCCAATGTCGCTCCTTCCCTTCTGAGCCCTCTAGTGCACCCACAAAGCACTTTACATCCACATATGCACATATGAGGTATTTCCTTACTCGAGAGAAATGGGGTTACAAATTTTGGAGGACAAATTCTTCTATTACCCCTTGTGAAAATGAAAAGTTTGGAGTAACACCAGCATTTTAGTTTTAAAAATCTAACTTTTCATTTTCACGTCCCACTTTAGCGAAAGTTCATCACCTGTGGAGTATAAAGACTCAATTTACCCCTTGTTATGTTCATTGAGGGGTGTAGTTTCCAATATAGTGTGCCTTGTGTATTTTTTTTTTTTTGTTCTGGCATCATGGGGGCTTCCTAAATGTGACATGCCCCCCAAAAACCATTCCAGCAAAATTCATTCTCCAAAATGCCATTGTTGCTTCTTCCCTTCTGAGCATTCTAGTGCACCCACAGAGCACTTTACATCCACATATGAGGTATTTCCTTACTTGAGAGAAAATTAATTACAAGTTTTGGGGGCCTTTTAACCATTTACCCCTTGTAAAAATGAAAAAAATAAAATAAATATGGGGCTACAATACCATGTTAGTGTAAAAGATTGAGATTTAGATTTTTCTCTTCCATTTTGCTGCTATTCCTGTGAAACACCGAAAGGGTTAACAAACTTTTTGAATGTCATTTTGAAAATTTGAGGGTGCAGTTTTCATAATGGGATTTCCAACATAAAGACCCTCAAATTCACTTCGAAACTTAACTGGTCCCTGAAAAATTCTGATTTTGAAATTTTGTTGAATATGCTGCTGCTATACTTTGAAGACCTCTGATGTCTTTAACCCCTTCACGACGAGTGACGTACATGTACGGCGCCGAGAAGTGTCATTTGGCGCGCGGCGACGTAATTGTACGTCGCGGGGTTCCGGGAGCGCCGCGTCACCGGTAGAGGTGATCGGGCCGGGATGACTGCTGTTATCTAACAGCAGGCATCCCGGCACATCGCCGAGGTGGGTCCTGAGACCCACCCATGACCGCGATGGGCGCAAATCGCAGGTCAATTCAGACCTGCGATCTGCGCGATTCCGAGTCATACTGGTGACCCGGTGACCCGGAAAATAAGAGGGAACGGGGGTGTCCGAGACACCCTCGATCCCCCAGAAGGGATAGGAGTTTGATGGCAGGGGTGCCACCCCTCCTCTCCCTGCTAATGGTCGGCCGAGCGACCGACCAATAGCAGACCGGGGGAAGGGGTTAAAGTTCGGTTCCCCCGCTTTGCCCACCTATCGGTGTCCTGGCAAAACGGGGGAACTGTCCAGGGAAGGTCGGCTCCGAAGGTCACTTACTTGGATCCCGGAGCGCGATCCTCCATGCGGGGATCCCCCACGTGCGGCGGCAGCAATACTTCCGGGTCCTGCTAGGTGATGTTGCCTAGCAACATCCGGAGGGCCACAGTTTACAGTGGTCTCTATCTAAACCATGGCCCTCCAGATGTTACAAAACTACAACTCCCAGCATGCCCAGACAGCTGTTTGCTGTGTGGGCATGCTGGGAATTGTAGTTTTGCAACATCTGGAGGGCCACAGTTTTGAGACCACTGGACAGTGATCTACAACCTGAACCCCTCTAAATCTTGCAAAACTACAACTCCCAGCATTCAGGAACATCATAAGGCTGTCTTGGCATGCTGGGATTTGTACTTGCGTGCCTCCAACTGTTGCATAACTACATCTCCCAGCATGCCCTTCCGCAATCAGTACATGCTGGGAGTTGTAGTTTTGCATACTGAGTTAGGTCATAGAACCTAACTCAAGGTTTTCCAACCAGTGTGCCTCCAGCTGTTGCAAAACTACAACTCCCAGCATGCATGGTCTGTCAGTGCATGCTGGGAGTTGTAGTTTTGACCCCCCCTCCCATGTGAATAAACAGGCTACATTCCCACTGGCGGCAGAATACAGTGAGTTCCCCGCTTCAAGTTTGAGCTGCGGCAAATTTTCCGCCGCAGCTCAAACTCCTAGCGGGAGACTCAGTGTAATCTGCCTCCAGTGTGAATGTAGCCTAAAAACACTACACTACACTAACATAAAATAAAGAGTAAAACACTACATATACACACGTACACTGCCCCCTCTACCACCCCCCTTCCCCAATAAAAATGAAAAGCGTATTGTATGGCAGTGTTTCTAAGATGGAGCCTCCAGCTGTTGCA
Source organism: Hyla sarda (assembly GCF_029499605.1). Classification (NCBI taxonomy): domain Eukaryota; kingdom Metazoa; phylum Chordata; class Amphibia; order Anura; family Hylidae; genus Hyla; species Hyla sarda. Next base: position 130,262,066 of record NC_079193.1, on the reverse strand, counting down.
AAACAAAAACTCCCAGCATTTCTGGACAGCAATTGACTGTCCAAGCATGCTGGTAGTTGTACAACAGCTGGAGGCACCCTGTTTGCGAATCACTGGCTTAGAATACCCCTATGCAAGTCCCTAATTCAGGCCTCAAATGCGCATGGCGCCCTCACTTTGGAGCCCTGTTGTATTTCAAGGCAACAGTTTAGGGTCACATATGGGGTATCTCCGTACTCGGGAGAAATTGCCTAACAAAGTTTGGGGGTCTTTTTTTCCTTTTATCCCTTATCAAGAGGAACAGTTGGGGTCTACACCAGCATGTTAGTGTAAAAAAATAAACATTTTTACACTAACATGCTGGTGTTGCCCTATACTTTTCATTTTCACAAGAGGTAAAAGTGAAAAAGCCCCCAAAAATTTGTAACGCAATTTCTCCAGAGTACGGTGATACTCCATATGTGGGCGCAAACAAGGGGGCGCACAACAAGGCCCAGAAGGGAGAGTGCGCCATGTACATTTGAGGTGATTTGCACAGGGGTGGCTGATTGTTACAGCAGTTCTGACAAACGCAAAAAAACACACCCACATGTGACCCCATTTTGGAAACTACTCCCCTCACGGAATGTAATAAGGAGTGCAGTGAGAATTTACACCACACAGGTGTCTGACGAATCTTTGGAACAGTGGTCTGTGAAAATGAAAAATTTTGCACAGCCCATTGTTCCAAAGATCTGTCAGACACCAGTGGGGGGTAAATGCTCACTGTACCCCTCATTACATTCTGTGAGGGGTCTAGTTTCCAAAATGGTATGCCATGTGTTTTTTTTTTTGCTGTCCTGGCACCATAGGGGCTTCCTAAATGCGACATGCTCCCCGAGCAAAATTTGCTCTTAAAAAGCCAAATATGACTCCTTCTCTTCTGAGCATTGTAGTTCGTCCGCAGTGCACTTCAGGTCCACTAATGGGGTACTTCCATACTCAGGAGAGATGGGGGTTACAAATTTTGGGGGGGGTCTTTTCTGCTATTAACCCTTGCAAAAATGTGAAATTTGGGGGGAAACCCACATTTTAGTGAAATTTTTTTTTTTTTTTTTTTTTTTTTTAACATATGCAAAAGTCGTCCCGACACCCTGGGTCTTAAGGACCTATGACGTACAGTTACGTCATGGGCAGTTCCGGTCCCCGCCGGGCGGAGATCGGACCGGGATGCCTGCTGAAATCATTCAGCAGGTATCCCGTGCAAATGCAAGAATTCACACTTGCGATTTGCGCGATTCCGGGTCTATAGTGACCCGGCGACCCGGAATGTAAGTGGGATCGTGGGTGTCTAAGACACCCAGGATCCCCCTGAAACGATAGGAGTGAGGTGGCACGGGTGCCACCCCTCCTATCCCTGCTATTGGTGGTCTAGACGAGACCACCAATAGCAGATCGGGGGCGAAGGGGGTTTACTTTCGTTTTCCCCATCCTGCCCTCCCACAATAGGCGGGGCAGGACGGGGAAACGACAGGGACTGGCGCCGAAGATCCACTTACCGATCCGGAAGGGCGACAGAGGCTGCGGGCGACGGAGATCGGCGGGCGACGATGACGTGCGGCTGGATCCGACGGAAGCCGGTGAGTTGCCTAGCAACATCTGGAGGGTACAGTTTGAGACCATTATACAGTGGTCTCTAACTGTAGCCCTCCAGATGTTGCAAAACTACAACTCCCAGCATGCCCGGACAGCTGTTTGGGCATGCTGGAATACGTAGTTTTGCAACATCTGGAGGGCTACAGTTTGAGACCACTATATAGTGGACCCTAAACTGTAGCCCTCCAGATCTTGCAAAACTACAACTCCTAGCATAACCAAACAACTGTTTGCTGTCAGGGCATGCTGGGAAGTGTAGTTTTGCAACAGCTGGAGGACCACAGTTTGGAGATCACTTTGCAGTGTTCTCTAAAACTGTAGCCCTCCAGATGTTGCAAAACTGCAAATCCCAGCATGACCAAACAGCAATCAGCTGTCTCGGCATGCTGGGAGTTGTAGTTGCGTACCTCCAGCTATTGCATAACTACTTCTCCCAGCAAAACCGTCGGCGATCAGTACATGCTGGGAGTTGTAGTTTTGCAACAGCTGGAGGCAGACTGGTTGGAAAATACCGAGTTAGGTAACAGAACCTAACTGAAGGTTTTCCAACCAGTGTGTCTCCAGCTGTTTCAAAACTACAACTCCCAGCATGCACGGTCTGTCAGTACATGCTGGGAGTTGTAGTTTTGAAACAGCTGGAGGTTTGCCTGCCCCCCCCCCCCATGTGAACGTACAGGGTACATTCACACGGGCAGGCTTACAGTAAGTTTCCTGCTTCAAGTATGAGTATTTCGCCGCAGCTCAAACTCCTAGCGGGAAACTCACCGTAACACGTCAGTGCGAATGTACCCTAAAAACACTACACTAACACATAATTAAGAGTAAAACACAACATATACACCCCTTACACTGTCCCCCCCCCCCCCCCCAATAAAAATCTAAACCGTATTGGATGGCAGCGTTTCCAAAATGGAGTCTCCAGCTGTTGCAAAACAACAACTCCCAGCATTTCCGGATAGCCACTGACTGTCCAGGCATGCTGGGAATTTAGCAACAGCTGGAGGCACCCTGTTTGGGAATCACTGGCGTAGAATAACCCTATGTCCACCCCTATGCAATCCCTAATTTAGTCCTCAAGTGGTCATGGCGCTCTCTCACTTCAGAGCCCTGTCGTATTTCAAGGAAACAGTTTAGGGCCACATATGGGGTATCTCCGTACTCGGGAGAAATTGCACTACAAATATAGGGGGGGATTTTTCTCCTTTTACCCCTTATGAAAGGAAAAGTTGGGGCTACACCAGCTTGTTAGTGTAAAAAAATTAAAAAAATTACACTAACATGCTGGTGTTGCCCTATACTTTTTATTTTCACAAGCGTTAAAGGTAAAAAAGACCCCCAAAATTTGTAACGCAATTTCTCCTGAGTACAGAAATACCCCATATCTAGGCGTAAAATGCTCTGCGGGCGCACAACAAGGCTCAGGAGTGAGAGCGCACTATGTACATTTGGGGCCTAAATTGGTGATTTGCACAGGGGTGGCTGATTTTACAGTGGTTCTGACATAAACGCAAAAATATAAATACCCACATGTGACCCCATTTTGGAATATACACCCCTCACGTAATGTAATAAGGGGTACAGTGAGCATTTACACCCCACAGGTGTCTGACAAATTTTTGGAACAGTGGTCCGTGAAAATGACAAATTTAATTTTTCATTTGCACAGCCCACTGTTCCAAAGATCTGTCAAACGCCAGTGGGGTGTAAATACTCACTGCACCCCTTATTAAATTCTGTGAGGGGTGTAGTTTCCAAAATAGGGTCACAAGTGGGGGGGGGGGGGCACTGTTCTGGCACCACGGGGGGGCTTTGTAAACGCACATGGCCCCTGACTTCCATTCCAAATAATTTTTTTCCCAAAAGCTCAATGGCGCTCCTTCTCTTCTGAGCATTGTAGTGCGCCAGCAGAGCACTTGACGTCCACATATGGGGTATTTCCATACTCAGTAGAGATGGGGTTACACATTTTGGGGGATCTTTTCTGCTATTAACCCTTGCAAAAATGTGAAATTTGGGGGGGAAGCACACATTTTAGTGAAAATTTTTAACATTTTTTTTACATATGCAAAAGTCGTGAAACCCCTGTGGGGTATTAAGGCTCACTTTATTCCTTGTTACGTTTCTCAAGGGGTCTAGTTTCCAAAATGGTATGCCATGTTTTTTTTTTTTTTGCTGTTCTGGCACCATAGGGGCTTCCTAAATGCGACATGCCCCCCGAGCAAAATTTGCTCTCAAAAAGCCAAATATGACTCCTTCTCTTCTGAGCATTGTAGTTCGCCCGTAGTGCACTTCAGGTCAACTTATGGGGTACCTCCAAACTCAGAAGAGATGGGGTTACAAATTTTGGGGGGTCTTTTCTGCTATTAACCCTTGCAAAAATTTTAAATTTGGGGGAAACACACATTTTAGTGAAATATTTTTTTTTTTTTACATATGCAAAAGTCGTGAAACACCTGTGGGGTATTAAGGCTCACTTTATTCCTTGTTACGTTTCTCAAGGGGTCTAGTTTCCAAAATGGTATGGCATGTGTTTTTTTTTTTTTGCTGTTCTGGCACCATAGGGGCTTCCTAAATGCAACATGCCCCCCGAGCAAAATTTGCTCTCAAAAAGCCAAATATGACTCCTTCTCTTCTGAGCATTGTAGTTCGCCCGCAGTGCACTTCAGGTCCACTTATGGGGTTTCCTAAAGGGGCTTCCTAAAGGCAACATGCCCCCCAAAAACCATTTCAGAAAAACGTACTCTCCAAAATCCCCTTGTCGCTCCTTCGCTTCTACTGCGCCCGCCGAACAATTTACATAGACATATGAGGTATGTGCTTACTTGAGAGAAATTGGGCTACAAATATAAGTATACATTTTCTCCTTTTACCCCTTGTAAAAATTCAAAAATTGGGTCTACAAGAACATGTGAGTGTAAAAAATGAAGATTGTGAATTTTCTCCTTCACTTTGCTGCTATTCCTGTGAAACACCTAAAGGGTTAAAACGCTGACTGAATGTCATTATGAATACTTTAGGGGGTGCAGTTTTTATAATGGGGTCATTTGTGGGGTATTTCTAATATGAAGACCCTTCAAATCCACTTCAAACCTGAACTGGTCCCTGAAAAATTGTGAGTGAAAATTTTGTGAAAAATTGGAAAATTGCTGCTGAACTTTGAAGCCCTCTGGTGTCTTCCAAAAGTAAAAACACGTCAATTTTATGATGCAAACATAAAGTAGACATATTGTATATGTGAATCAAAAAATTTTTTTATTTGGAATATCCATTTTCCTTACAAACAGAGAGCTTCAAAGTTAGAAAAATGCTAAATTTTGTAATTTTTCATCAAATTTTGGGATTTTTCACCAAGAAATGATGCAAGTTACCACAAAATGTTACCCCTATGTTAAAGTAGAATATGTCACGAAAAAACAATCTCAGAATCAGAATGATAAGTAAAAGCATTCCAGAGTTATTAATGTTTAAAATGACAGTGGTCAGATGTTCAAAAAATGGCCGGGTCCTACAGTGAAAATTGGCTGGGTCCTTAAAGGGTTAAGGCTCACTTTATCCCTTGTTACGTTCCTCAAGGGGTCTAGTTTCCAAAATGGTATGCCATGTGGGGGTTATTTTGCTGTCCTGGCACCATAGGGACTTCCTAAATGCAACATGCCCCCCGAGCAAAATTTGCTCTCAAAAAGCCAAATATGACTCCTTCTCTTCTGAGCATTGTAGTTCTTCCGCAGTGCACTTCAGGTCCTTTTATGGGGTACCTCCATACTCCGAAGAGGTGGGGTTACAAATTTTGTGGGGTCTTTTCTGCTATTGACCCTTTAAAAATGTGAAATTTTGGGGAAAACCAACATTTAAGTGAATTTTTTTTTTTTTTTTTACATATGCAAAAGTCGTGAAACACCTGTGGGGTATTAAGGCTCAATTTATTCCTTGTTACATTCCTCAAGGGGTCTAGTTTCCAAAATGGTAAGCCATGTGTTTTTTTTTTTTTGCTTTTCTGGCACCATAGGGGCTTCCTAAATGCAACATGCCCCCCGAGCAAAATTTGCTCTCAAAAAGCCAAATATGACTCCTTCTCTTCTGAGCATTGTAGTTCGCCTGCAGTGCACTTCAGGTCCACTTATGGGGTTTCCTAAAGGAGCTTCCTAAATACAACATGCCCCCCAAAAACCATTTCAGAAAAACGTACTCTCCAAAATCCCTTTGTCGCTCCATCGCTTCTGAGCCCTCTACTGCGCCCGCCGAACAATTTACATAGACATATGAGGTATGTGCTTACTCGAGAGAAATTGGGTTACACATACAAGTATACATTTTCTCCTTTTCCCCCTTGTGAAAATTCAAAAATTGGGTCTACAATAACATGAGAGTGTAAAAAATTAAGATTTTGAATTTTCTCCTTAACTTTGCTGCTTTTCCTGTGAAACACCTAAAGGGTTAAAACACTTACTGAATGTCATTTTGAATACTTTGGGGGGTGCCATTTTTTATAATGGGGTCATTTATGGGGTATTTCTAATATGAAGACCCTTCAAACCCACTTCAAACCTGAACTGGTCCCTGAAAAATTGTGAGTTTGAAAATTTTGTGAAAAATTGGAAAATTGCTGCTGAATTTTGAAGCCCTCTGATGTCTTCCAAAAAGTAAAAACTCGTCAATTTTATGATGCAGTCATAAAGTAGACATATTGTATATGTGAATCCCAAAAAAAATTATTTGGAATATCCATTTTCCTTACAAGCAGAGAGCTTCAAAGTTAGAAAAATGCTAAATTTTTAATTTTTTCATCAAATTTGGGGATTTTTCACCAAGAAAGGATGCAAGTTACCACAAAAATTTACCACCATGTTAAAGTAGAATATGTTACGAAAAAACAATCTGGGAATCAGAATGATAGGTAAAAGCATTCCAGAGTTATTAATGTTTAAAGCGACAGTGGTCTAATTTGCAAAAAAGGGCTTCGTCCTAGAGGTGAAAATGGGCTCCGTCCTTAAGGGGTTAAAAAGTAAAAAAAAAGTAAAAACATGTTAACTTTATGATGCCAACATAAAGTTAACATATTGGCCCTCATTTACTATTCTAAACCCGACCTCTTTTGTCGGGTTTTTTTGTCGCATCTTTGTCTGAGCCATGTCGCAGACATCGTGCGCCAGTCTGCGACACGATGCGACATTTTTTACCGACAGACCCGATGTGGATTCTCCCAAACCCGAAAAAGAGGCGTAACCCGACATTTCTTAGCTTTCCCTCGTATTTATAAAGGTTTCCAACCCGAATTTGTTGTATTGTTGTGGATTTTTTCCCGACAGCTCAGAGGAGTTGGAAACCAAAACCAACAAAACCCAGTGCGACAAACAGGATGAGACATAATAATAAATACCAGGGGAAAAAAGCAGTCGGGTAAGAAAGCAACATAGACTTACAACCCGATTTTCTTAGTAAATGAGGGCCATTGTTTATATGAATCCATGTGTAATTTATTTGTCATGTCCCCTTTCCTTACAAGCAGAGTGCTTCAAAGTTAGAAAAATGCTACATTTTCAAATTTTCACATTTTTCATTAAGAAATGATGCAAGTATCGACGAAAATTTTCCACCAACAAAGTAAAATATGGCACAAAAAAAACTATCTTGGAATCAAATTTATAAGTAAAAGCATCCCAGAGTTATTAATGCATAAAATTACAGAGGCCAGATTTGCAAAAAAATGCTCCAGTCCTTAAGGTTATAATGGGCTCCGTCCCAGAGGGGTTAAAAAAGCTGCCACTAGGTGTCTCCCTACTTGTCCAGAGCACATCTATCACAGCTATCACGCCCCCTCCCGTAAGCTTGCATTGAGGGGCGGAGCATGACGTCACACGGGGGCGGAGGCGTGACATCACATGCCGCCGGCCCTGCGGTCGCCGGTAATCAGACCCGGAGCGAACACGCTCCGGGGACTGATTAAAAATGGGGTGCCGCGTGCATGATCCCGGGCGTCCCCAGCTGCGGGACTCCCCCGATCAGGCATCTTATCCCCTATCCTTTGAATAGGGGATAAGATGTGTAAGCACCGGAGTACCCCTTTAAGGACGCAGACCTTTTTTGCAATTGCGACCACTATCCCTTTATGCATTAATAACTCTGGGATGCTTTTACCGATTATTCTGATTCAGAGATTGTTTTTTCGTGGCATATTCTACTTTAACAGAGTGGTAAATTTTCGTCGTTAATTGCATCCTTTCTTTGTGAAAAATCCCAAAATGTCATGAAAATTTTGAAAATGTTGCATTTTTCTAACTTTGAAACTCTCTGCTTGTAAGGAAATAGGATATTCCAAATAAATTATATATTGATTCACAAATACAATATGTCTTCTTTATGTCTGCATCATAAAGTTGACATGTTTTTACTTTTGGAAGACATCAGAGGGCTTCAAAGTTCAGCAGCAATTTTCCAATTTTTCACAAAATTTTCAAATTCTGAATTATTCAGGGACCAGTTCACTTTTGAAGTGTATTTGAGGGGTCTTCATATTAGAAATACCCCATAAATGACCCCTGTATAAAAACTGCACCGCCAAAGTATCCAAAATGACATTCAGTAAGTGTGTTAACCCTTTAGGTGTTTCATAGGAATAGCAGCAAAATGAAGGAGAAAATTCAAAATCTTAATTTTTTACACTCGCATGTTCTTGGAGACCCAATTTTTGAAATTTTACAAGGGGTAAAAGAAGAAAAAGCCCCCCAAAATTTGTAACCCAATTTCTCTTGAGTAAGAAAATGTAAATTTTTTTCCCTATGGTGCCAGGACAGCAAAAAAAAAAAAAAAACTCATGGATTGCCATTTTTGAAACTAGACCCCTTGGGGAACATAACAAGGGGTAAAGTGAAATACGACAGAGCTCAGCGAGAACTCCTCGCATTTGAGGCGGATGTTTGTTACGGACCTAACAGTTACATGCATTCGGAGGAAAATACAAGAAAGGAACACCCACATGTGAACCTATTACAAACTGCACCCCCTAGGTAAAGTGTATAGGGTGAAGTGGAGATTTGGAACAGACGGGTGTTCCCTTCATTTATTTTCCAGGAATGGATGAAGTGTACTATGGGGGGAAGAAAATTGCAATTTTAGTACTGATATGCCAATTATTTTCCCATTATTTGCGCATTTGAGGTAACAGAATAGGGACGGCCCCACACATCCCCTTCCCAGAATGATGACCCAGAGTACAGCAAAAAGTAAAAATAATGCTCGCCCCAAACCCTATACTCTGAATCATCATTCTGGGAAGGGGATGTGTGGGGCCGTCCCTATTCTGTTACCTCAAATGCGCAACCCGCTCAGGTGGGGAGTGTTGCGCATTTGAGGCAACTGCAAACCTCCAATGCTGTTGACTCTGTGTCCCATGACCCATTTTTTAGGGGGAACAAAAAAGAAAAAAAAGATATTGGGGTATTTTTTTTTTTTTTTTTTTGGGGGGGGGGGGGGGGCTGTTTTTGTTTAAAATTGGAAGTCAATGTACCCTGGACTGGTACATTGGAGTCGAATTCTGGGGAATGAAAATTAGGGCAAAGGATGGAATTTAGTACTACATGGAAGTGTGATACTCCCTGAAGCAGCCTATGCAGAGGCCCGGATTATCTGGGCAAGTGTCACATTGGTATGTGGTGTCCTTCCGTCTCCCCTTCTTGTGACGCACTCTGCATTTCTTCTGGGTTCGTCCCGTCCTTCCAGTGTTGGGGATCACACCTGGAAAGTGTTGGCCGGGGACGATCCGGGGACCTAAAGTTCCAGAGGTGCTCTGACCCGCTCTTTGGCGGTCACCATAGATGAGGGCCTTTAGAACTACCTCTTGGAACTCCAGGTATGTCCCTGTGTTGCCAGCGTACTTGTACAGTATAAAAGAGTTGTACATGGCAACCTGTACCATGTAGACCGCAACCTTTTTATACCATACACGTGTTTTCCGCATGGCATTATTTGGCTTGAGGACTTGATCAGAAAGATCAACTCCCCCCATATACCGATTGTAGTCCAGAATACAATCGGGCATGAGGACCGGTCCCGAGGTAGCTCGCACAGGGACAGGGGTGCTGCCATTCCCATGAATTGTGGTGAGCATAAGGACATCCCTCTTGTCCTTATACCGGACCAACAACAGGTTCTCATGGGAAAAGGCACGGGACTCACCCCGGGGGATAGGAGCATGTAGGGGATGGGGCGGAAGGCCTCTTTGATTCTTCCGGACTGTCCCACAAGTGACCGTGGATCTGGCGGCGAGGGATGTGAAGAGAGGGATACTAGTATAAAAGTTATCCACGTAAAGGTGGTAACCTTTATCTAGCAATGGGTGCAAAAGGCCCCAAACACCCAGAGTGGGGGGACATTCTGGGGGTTCAAAATGGGAATCTTGTCCCTCATACACTATAAACTTGCAAGTGTACCCGGAGGTACTCTCGCAAAGTTTATACATCTTCACGCCATACCGCGCCCGCTTGGTAGGGATGTATTGCCGGAAGCTGAGTCTCCCCTTAAAGCTGATGAGAGACTCATCAATAGAGACCTCCCGCCCTGGGACATAGGCCTCCCAAAATCTGGCCCCGAAGTGATTGATGACCGGCCTGATTTTATACAGGCGGTCATACGCAGGATCAGTTCAGGGGGGACATGCCGCATTATCAGCATAATGCAAACATCTCCGAATGGCCTCGAACCGGGAACGTGCCATAGCCATACTGTAGAGGGGTGTCTGGTAAAAGACTCTTTTATAACTAAGAGGGTTCGCACACACGCTTAGGTGAAAAAAAAAAAAAGATCTGCGCCAAAAAAAAAAACGCTGGCGGCAGACCGTAGCGACCCAGCAGGGTCCGAGGTCACGCAGCTAAAGGGGCTACGGACCCCTGGACACCCACTGATGTACGTTGAAAAAAAAAATTTTTTTTTAACCCTAAACTGTCCCTACCAAATCTAAAACTTACCCTGGGGGATTTCTGTGCCAAGGGGCCACAGAAAGGGGGCAAGGGGCACTTTTTTTTTACTGAGGGGATGATGGGCAGCACGGGGCTCCGTCCTGCTCGCCAGATCTCTGTGGAATGGCGGGCAGAACGGAGCAACATCCTCCTAGCCCCCACCATCCCCTCCCATTACACTGATTGGTGTGGCCACTTTGGCCACCCAATCACAACTGTACTGAGGGGGGTGGCCACAATGCAAGCCCCCAGTACAGCAGGGATGGTGACTGGTGGTGTATATTACACCACCAGTCACCATCTATATCCGGGTCACACGTGACCCTGATGACCCGGAACCGCTGCAGAACGCCGGTAAGTAGTTACCGGCGCCCTGCAGCGATCGCAGGTATAGGAGGTCCTCCGGACCTCCTCCTGCACACTGCCGGGATGTCTGCTGAATGAAATCAGCAGACATCTGGCTCCGATCCCCGCCCAGCGAGCGGCGGGGAACGGAATCGCAGCACATCGCTCGTCTGAATTGACGAGCGAAGCGCTGCGATCGCCAACATGGGGGGGGGGGGTCATCATGACCCCTGGGCGATATGCCGCGATGACTGCTGAACGATTTCAGCAGGCATCGGGCATTGGCTCCCCTCCGGCTAGCGGCGGGGGGCCGGGAATGGACAGGACATACTCCTACGTCCTCGGTCCTTAAGGACTCGGAAACGGGGGCGTAGGAGTACGTCCATTGTCCTTAAGGGGTTAAAGCTATGACATTTTTTTTAAGGGCGGAAGGAGTGTTAGGAGTAGTTAGGCAACATAGCCCGAGTTAGTTTAGAAAAGTTTATTTGGTGAAAGGTACTCTTTAAAATAGGGTCACATGTGCCGTATTTTGCTGCGTATGCATTGAAGTCACTAGGTAGCAAAATCAGCTGCGTATTTTGCTACTCATTGACTTCAATGGGTAGGAAAATATGCCGCAGCAAATACTAATCCTACCATTATTGGTATATTGCTATATTCTAGATATGCTAATAAAGTAAAAATGTATAGCTGTATAGAAAATGAAAACACAGGTGGAATCAATGTTTTTTCCCATTAACCCCCATCCCCCCTCCCTTAAATAAAAACTAAAACCAGCAAATAAATAACTTAAGTAGACCCCAAATTTGTACAATTGAAAAATACAGCTTGTCCTGCAAGATTAAGCTCTCTTGAACCTAAATTGATGGAAAAATAATAAATTACGACTCTTTAAATGTGATGATGCAAAACTTTTTATTTTATGAAAAATGTTTTTGTTAAGCATAATTAGTATAATACAGTAGGCCTATATAAGGAATTGGTGTAAATGTGACATCTCATACAATAATATAAAAAATGTAATTTATATCTTACAATGAACGGTGTAAAAAAAAAGAAAAAACTAATTGCAACAAGGAAAAGAAAAAAAAATTTGGCTGCAGGGTACCCCAGTGATGTTATCAGAAAAGCAGGTTTACATTTGTTTTTGTCTTAGATAACCCCTTACATAAAAAAAAACACCTCCAAAACCACCCTAAAGTCAGGGTTTAAAGACGGAGATTCTGGGGGGCAGAGCTTGCAGACAGCCGAGGCAGACGTGCAGCACCCCATCTCCTGCACTGACCGGACTTTAATGCAGATTATTTACCCCTTCCAGCGATCTACTCCACCTGACCTCTTCAGCAACTTACTCCTTATCACCCGGGGAACATTTTAAGCCTACCCGGAGCGGCCAGCGTTCTATACAACTAGAGTTCTCTAGCCCTACACTCTGGGCCCTTTCTTCCCTGCCTTGCGGGACTGCCATTTTCTCCTGCTGAGGGCAGGCACCCGGATGCCGCCGGCTCTCTCTACAAAGCACAGCACTCCTGAGCCAGCTTGCCTGCCGGCTCCATGCTCCACTTCAGCATGGACCCTGTCTCCTGCGTTATACAGGACTTCCCTAGGAGGTAGGTGCTCACCTGCACTGAGCCTGCCAGCTCTTCCCTGTAGCTGTCCCCTGACTCTCTCAGCGTTAGGGTGCATGCACACCACATTTTTGCAATATAGTTCCTCAAAACCTGACTAAACTGCATCAAAGCGTGTGCACAAATTTCAACCCGTATACGGTTCAAAACTGAAAAAATGATGTCCGGTTGAATCCATTTTTTAAGAAAAAAAAAACGTATACGTTTTTAACTTTTCATTCCATTTTAAATAAAGTTTCACTTGTTTGCACAGTTTTTTTTTCTTGGAATTTCAATCAAAGTCAAAAACCGTATGAAACCGTACACACATTACAGGGTACACGGTACAGGGTTCTGTACCGTTCCCTTTGACTCCCATGTTAAAAAAAAAAAAACATATACGGTTTAATACGGTTTTTCACCCGGACCAAAAAACCTGGTAGACTACGGTTTTGGATACAGGTAAAAAAACGGACAAAACCGTATAAGACGCAAAACGAACTAAACCAGATGATGCGTTTGACATACGATTTACAATGTTAAGTCAATGCATACAATTTTCTATACGGTTCCATACGTTTTTTAACTTGAAACCGTATACAGGAAATGTATAGCAAAAACGTGGTATGCATGCACCCTTACGAGGCTGTCTCGAAGGATTCCTTGATTGCATGTTGCACTATTGAACTGCTCCTGTACGTTGAAAACCAGAGAATTTTTCCTCCTGTCCTTGTATTTCTAGTGTTATACTGCCACCCTGCGGCGATTGCTCAGCACTACGCCCTGAGTGGATTCTTTTTCTACAGGAAATAAGTTGTTTCTGCTCTATCTGGCTGACAATTCATTGGGGCTCCTCAGATGCGCTTCGTTCCTGATTCACCCCCCCCCCCCCCCCCCCCCTCTAGTTCTGGCGTACTGATAGCCGATAACCGGCTAAGAACTTTGAGTATTACTGTGCCACTGAAACTGAATACACAATTGATTATCTCATTTCATTGCCATTTATTGCTCACCCCCCAGTGGTTGCTTCCCCCCCAGCTCCTACCACGCTATCATACCTTATTCTGAGGATGAGAGGAAAATACAGGGTGGGCCATTTAAATGGATACACCTTAATAAAATGGGAATGGTTGGTGATATTAACTTCCTGTTTGTGGCACATTAGTATATGTGAGGGGGGAAACTTTTCATGATGGGTGGTGACCATGGCGACCATTTTGAATCCAACTTTTGTTTTTTCAATAGGAAGAGGGTTATGTGACACATCAAACTTATTGGAAATTTCACAAGAAAAACAATGATGTGCTTGGTTTTAACATAACTTTATTCTTTCATGAGTTATTTCCAAGTTTATGACCACTTATAAAATGTGTTCAATGTGCTGCCCATTGTGTTGGATTGTCAATGCAACCCTCTTCTCCCACTCTTCACACATTGATAGCAACACCACAGGAGAACTGCTAGCACAGGCTTCCAGTATCCGTAGTTTCAGTTTCTGCACATCTCGTATCTTTACAGCATAGACAATTGCCTTCAGATGACCCCAAAGATAAAAGTCTAAGGGGGTCAGATCGGGAGACCTTGGGGGCCATTCAACTGGCCCACGATGACCAATCCACTTTCCAGGAAACTGTTCATCTAGGAATGCTTGGACCTGACACCCATAATGTGGTGGTGCACCATCTTGCTGGAAAAACTCAGGGAACGTGCCAGCTTCAGTGCATAAAGAGGGAAACACATCATCATGTAGCAATTTCACATATCCAGTGGCCTTGAGGTTTCCATTGATGAAGAATGGCCCCACTATCTTTGTACCCCATATACCACACCATACCATCAATTTTTGTGTTCCAACAGTCTTGGAGGGATCTATCCAATGTGGGTTAGTGTCAGACCAATAGCGGTGGTTTTGTTTGCTAACTTCACCATTCACATAAAAGTTTGCCTCATCAATGAACAAAATCTTCCGCGTAAACTGAGGGTCCTGTTTTGCCCATTCTGCAGCACCTGAAACTACGGATACTGGAAGCCTGTGCTAGCATTTCTCCTGCGGTGTTGCTATCAGTGTGTGAAGAGTGGGAGAAGAGGGTTGCATCGACAATCCAACACAATGGGCAGCACATTGAACACATTTTATAAGTGGTCAGAAACTTGTAAATAACTCATGAAAGAATAAAGTTATGTTAAAACCAAACACATAATTGTTTTTCTTGTGAAATTCCCAATAAGTTTGATGTGTCACATGACCTTCTTCCTATTGAAAATAAAAAAGTTGGATTCAAAATGGCCAACATCAAAATGGCTACCATGGTCACCACCCATCTTGAAAAGTTTCCCCCCTCACATATTCTAATGTGCCACAAACAGGAAGTTAATATCATGAACCATTACCATTTTATTAAGGTTTATCCATATAAATGGCCCACCCTGTACAATAATCGCCGGGCAAATCCCGTTCTACGCTCTCTTCATTACCATCTGACCTTCAGGCAGAGTGTCAGGATGAAGAGAGTCCTCTCCTAATGTCAATCCAGGACGGCACGACTGCGTGTACTGAGGCACCAGATCCTATAGCTTCACCACCTCGTTCTCCACATTCCCAAGCGGACCTGTTTGATCCACCAGGCTCTTCGCAATCCTCTATGGACCAAGCTATGGCAGCGATATCTTCACAGTCCTCACAGGAGGGTGATTATATACCCCCACAGCAACCTCTTTATTCCAGTGATGCAGTGCTTATGGTTAAGTGCTCTCATCTTCTACAATGGGAATTCGCTAAATCTTCAGCGACTGTTCTCTTGGAAGTTTGTGCTGAGTTCAGAGATTTAAGCCATCGGTTGAAGCCACTGAATCTAAACTGGATGCTAATGATATGATTGAGGATCTTGAGAACAGATCCCGTCGAGTTAACTTTCGCATTCGAGGCCTCCCAAAAACAGTCACTGATTTGGAGGCAGCACTATGAGATTTGTATCATTGTATGAGGGATACCTGGCCACGATAAGATCTTCTATGAAACCGACCGGGTTCACAGAGCCTTTACAGGCCCCCATGCTGATGGCCTCCCCAGAGATGTGATTGTGAAGCCGGCCTTCAAAAAAAAAAAAAAAAAAAGAAAATAAAATGAAAGCTTCAAAAGGTCGTGATTCTGTCAAAATTGCTGACCATGAGGTACAGATATTTTGCGGACATGACCCCACTTACTATCCAACAACGTCGCGCCTTGAAGCCCCTCCTTCAGGTCCTGGCACAACACAATATAAAATATAGATGGGGATTTCCCTTCCGCCTTTTTTTCACCCTCCAGAATCGTACTCCTTCACCTCATTTCAAGATGGTGAAACCCTCCTGAAAGGCTACATCTCATTACGAAAGATGGTCCTATTGGCTCCCAGCGTTCTAACTCCAATTCCCCGCTCTCTCCTCTATGGAACAGACAAAGGGAGCGCCGACTGGATTCTTGCCTCCCACCCTGACTCTTCATCCGTTCTACTGTTTTCATAGTCCATTGACCACGACTTGAACCTGGGGTTCTTCTGGACTTGGTTAACTGGACTACTTCTGAGTAGGCATGTCTAGTAAACGGTAACTCTTTTTGGCTTTTGTTGAAGCCTCTGCTCTCCCTGAGCTTTTCCTATATTTCTAGTTTTTGTTTATTATGGTTGCAGTCACTGCTTATTTTGCTCATGTGTTGTGCTGGGCTGGCATCTTATGCCCCCACCTGAGAGACTGGTCCCTTCCCTCCTATTTCTAGGGATGGGGGGGGGGGGGGGGTTACCACTTTCTCCCTTTTTGGGAGTTCCGAACTGGATCGCCATATGCCTTGAGCTTTTCACCATGTTACTTGATTTTGATTGTGTTTTTCTTTTTGTGTGCTTACTTGCGTTGTGTCTTTTCCCCCTTCTACTGTTTCCTGTTTGTCTTCTCTTTCTGTGTCCCGAATTTTCCCCATGTGACTAATTTGTTTTCTTTTACCTTAACCCAGAGTTTCCTGCTCTGTAGAACTGTTTCATCATCCCCTACCTCCTTCTTCCCATGGCGTCCCCGGTAGTGGTGGTATCTGGCTCCGCTCTCTGCAAGGTAATTTCTCATAACTTACGTTATTTTAACTCCCCAATTAAAAGACGTAAGGCCTTTCACCATTATAGCTCCTTGGGAGCGGAGGTGCTTCTATTGCAGGAGATGCACTTCTCCACAGAGTTAACCCTGGCTTATCTTCATAGGTGGTTTCCTACCTTTTATTTAGCTTCTTCCCCTGAGAAAAAGAGAGGATAGCTATCTGTCTCTCCAAGAGTGTTTCTTTCACTCCTCATAATGTGATTAGTGACCATGAGGGGCGTTATTTACCGTTTTTGGCAAAATCCTTGGCTCGGTGGTGACGCTTGTCTCTTATTATGCCCCCATTGACAATCAACTACGATTTTTCAATGAGATGTTTGCTTCCCTCCTGCCTCATGTTGAGGGCTCTTTGATTAAGGGAGGTGACTCGAACCTGGCACTGGATCATGTTATGGATAAGTCTACCCCGGGATCTCCTAAATTGACCGCTCCTTCTTCCCAGGGCCTTCTTCTTGCTAAATTATTGTTCGCTCATAATCTCACTGATGCTTGGTGTAATTTTAATCCTTCTACACACTATACTTATTCTCGGATTAATCATATTTTTCTCCCGACCTCATTACTGCCGCTGATCACCTATGCAAAGATTATCCCTTGTTCATGGTCTGACCACAATATTTTATGTGTAGGCCTCAGCAACTGGTGGACAAAACCAGAGACGTTTCATTGGCGTAAACAAATCTTTATTGTCTGATCCTGCCAGGGTAGAGGAACTTACTGAGGAGCTCAAATTCTATTTCTCCACCCCAGAGGTTTCCCTGCCTATAGTGTGGGCAGCCCATAAGGCTACCATTAGGGGGAAATTGATGCAATTGAGTGCCCGACTGAAACAGGCTTATCTCTCCACCCTGAAAACCAAAGAGAAAACTTATGCTGTGCTCCTGGCTGAGCATAAAGCTTTCCCTGAACGTGACCTTAGAGCCAAGGTTGAAGATGCTCGTGCAGATTTAAACATGGTACTTACGGTACGCGTGGAGAAATCTCCACAATGGACTGGGTATCGTTTTTTTTTCTCAAGGTGATAAACCAGGCACCCGTTTGGCTAGGAAATTGGCTCCTAGACGATCCCTGGGGGCGGTTCCCAGACTTCACCTAAATCCTTAACTGGTCCTAAGGGACTTTGCAAAATATTTTCAAACCCTATATAGCCTATCTTCCCCCTTAGATAGAGATTGGGTGTCTGCCTTCCTTTCTTCCGCAAATATACCTCCTCTTTCTCCAGATCATAAAGATATAATGGACAAGCCAATTACTTCAGAGGATTATGACATCTATGTCATCCAGCCTCCCTGGCCCAGGTGGATTTGGTGGTCTATATTACAAAAAATTTGCCCCTGTTCTTCTCACTCATCTAACCAATCTCTTTAATGCTATATGTCAGGGAGTACCCTTGGGTCCCGAATATTACATGCCGATTATTAAGGCAATTCCTAAACCGAACAAGGACTATTTCGTATGCGATAACTATCGCCCGATCTCTTTAATTAATAATGATATTAAGCTACTGACTAAAATTATGGCCATGCATTTGAATATGTGTATTGCATCTTATGTACATCCGGACCAGGTGGGCTTCATTCAGGGCAGACAGGTGCCTGATCAAACTCGTAGGATTATCACCTTAGTCTCTCTTTTACATTCTTTCTGGGATTGTAACACTAGTTCCCGCTAAGGATTTCTGCTTTCCCTTGATCTAAGGAAGGCCTTTGATTCATTGCACTGGGAGTATTTATATTTGACTCTAGAACATAGAGGCTTTGGCCCGGATTTCCTTACCCTGTTACGCACTTTGTACACCGCCCCATGGGCTACAGTCAATGTCAGGGGATATGTATCGGAGGCCTTCCGGATTGGAAGGGGAACGAGACAGGGTTGTCCCCTCTCTCCCGTCCTGTTCACCCTGGCAATGGAGCCGCTTACAGCTGTTATTCGTAACTCTTCTTCAATTAGAGGCGTCAGGGCGGGAGCGAGGGAATATAAACTGGCACTTTTCGCTGACGACCTTTTGTTAGCCCTGCCCCCCTTACCTGTCTCTCTAATCTGTTAAGTGGTTTACACCAGTTTTCAGAGATATCTGGTTTGGAGTCGAACTCTTCCAAGTCGGTAGCTCTGAACATTAATTTACCAGACACGACTGTCAAACTCCTAGAACTCAACTTCAATTTCCAATGGCGTAAACATAGTTTGACCTAGTCTGAAAAATCAGGAGACTTATATCACCTGTCGCAGCCCATATTAATCACTTTGTTTCAATGCTTCAGATGGTAGAGGTTCCATCTCTTCCATCTATGGTATACTTTTGGGATCTGCCACTAAGCTTCTGTATAAGACTGGGCTAATTGCGTTATTGTCACCTCTAAACTTTATTAACATGTCCTTGCAGGAAGCGGCTGGAAAGTTTTCTGCTTAGGTGGTTCCAGTAAGAATTGCTAAGATATACCCCTCAGCATCTCCTCTATGCTTTTGCAAATGCCAACAAACGGGTACTATGTTCCATATTTGGTGGGAATGCCCACATGTTAGATGCTTCTGGATACGTTTACATCATTTTATATTGTCTGTTCAATATTACTAAATCTCCGGAGCAGGCATTGTTAAATGCACCAATTCCTAACATCTCTAAGGGGAAGCGTAAACTTATCTATTAAATCTCCTTGGCTGCCAAGATTGCTATAGCGACTAGTTGGAAATAGACTTCTGTCCCTTTCCAGCTTATCCACTCTAAATTAAACTGGTTTATGGCTAACAATAAACTAACTAGCCTTCTTTTCAATTCCCAAAAGACATTTGATGCTACATAATTTAAGACCAAAAATAGTCACAAGTTATTCGTTAGAATAAAAGCTGGCGTTTATTGGTACAGAATAATGGGTGCAACACCTTGGTTTCAAACCCGGGCTAGGTTCTTCATCAAGCAATGGGTGTTACAAGTGCAGGTTCACGCTGGTTTAAATATACACATGCTTACCTGGCATCAGAAAATAGAAATTTGCATAAATTAAAATCATCCTTTGGTTTTGTTAAAACAACATAATATTCATGGTGGTAATGTGCACATAGTGCAGTAGCAATAAAATAACGTTTTTTACATGAATATTTTTTTTAAACGTTTTACTTTTATTATTATTTATTTAAATGTTATTTTATTGCTACTGCACTATGTTCACATTACCACCATGAATATTATGATGTTTTAACAAAAGCAAAGGATGATTTTAATTTATGCAAATTTCAATTTTCTGATGTACCGTGACCCGGCAGTAGTTTAATGCCGGGTAAGCATGTGTATATTTAAACCAGCGTGAACCTGCACTTGTAACACCGATTGCCTGATGAAGAACCTGGCCCGGGTTCGAAACCAATGTGTTACACCCCTTATTCTGTACCAATAAACGCCAGCTTTTATTCTAACGAACAACTTGTGGCTGTTTTTGATCTCCCGGGAATAGGCGTCAACGGGTTTAAACGACCCGAATTTTTCTTTTCTCAAATTACCCTTCTGCACCGCGACCTGGAGGTCACGATGAAGGACGCCCAGGCTGCCGCCCGCACCTTTGTACTACAGACCCCAGCGAGTCTACAGGCGAACTAAGGTGTTGTGCCCTCAGCACAACGTTACATAGTAAGGTGCAATCACACGTGCACATGCCACTCCACCTTATAATTCTCCACTAGAAGCGCACATAGTTTTTCTATATCTCCTTCATTTGATGCTACATGGCAGCCTTGGATGGAGTATTTAAGTAATTCTCCTTGATTACTTTAGGACACATGGAACTCCCTCCTCCCCGCCCCTCTCCTTTTTTTCCCCTCTTTTCCTTTCTCTAATTTCTTACCCTTCCTCCTGTCTTTCTGTCTTCTTTATGTTTGTTTCCCGGTTAGCCTTGGTTCTAGACATTCATAATCCTGACATTTGTCCAGGTTTGAATTCCTTCTTGTTAACTACTATAAGATTCATGGTTCGTTTGAATAAGCCCTCATCAGAATTACTGTTGGATGTGTTCCTAACTGGATTTAGGGACGCAAATCAATAGGAATCTCTACATAGCCGAGACTTGCCTCTCTACTTTTATCGACATTGAGGTCAACATCTTAAGCTTGTTTTTCCCTTTCCTTTTTCTAGTTTTTTCTTTATGCTATGTATTGTATTACATATACCTTTGATTATACTTC
Organism: Hyla sarda; assembly: GCF_029499605.1. Lineage (NCBI taxonomy): Eukaryota > Metazoa > Chordata > Amphibia > Anura > Hylidae > Hyla > Hyla sarda. The sequence continues at coordinate 130,241,257 of NC_079193.1, read as the reverse complement.
CTCAACGTTAATAAAAACCTTTGAAAATTTAATGACCGTGATTCTAAATCATTTTCATGATTCTACTCACTTGCATTTACCTGAAATGGGGCATACTGATGTATAGAGAGATACTGATGTATAGAGAGGACTACTAAACCGAGAAATATAATGGAGAGGGCCATGTTCACGTCGAAATGTTTGCAGTGCAGTAAACCCACATAGAAAAATATTCTCCCCAACAATAGTCATTTATATAAGAGCTCATCTAAGTTATTGAGTGTGCACTGCCATTTAAAAGGATTTTACTCTATTTCATTTCGCTAAAGTGATTCCTTACATATTTGTACATCACTTAATTTACCAAAAACAACTGCTTACCCCCAAAAAAAAACTGTTTTAAAACTGTCTCACTCATCTACAGTATGATGTCTGCTGCCTGTTGTCAGAGGAAATGTGTCTCTAGTAACAGAGAGACCAAGGACATATTACAGGAATTGGGGGTGAGGTTTACTGTATGCTATGTGCAGGAGAAAAAGAAAGCCAGAGAGAGCCTGGGCTGTGTATCTACAAGCTGAGCCAGTCTGTCTGCTGCAGAAGATCTACACTTTCACAATGGTTAAATTAAAGCTTCCCTCTATTCTCTCACTACCCAAAAAGTTCATGACAACTGTCCCTCGTGTAAATACCAGTGTACCTGTTGCTGTATGTCCACAGCACTGCAGTGTAATCTCCTCCCCCTAACTTCTGAGCAGCAGCAACAGTCGTAGAAGCTCAGTGCTTTGTGTAACCCTTTTCTTGCTGTGCTCCTGCTGCTACTGTTTCTTTTTTTCTGCTCACATAGCACATTGCAAACCCAATGAATCAATAACCAATTTTGCCTTCAATATCTATAATAATACTACAGTATTTTGTAAATCAGTCCAGCCCAGTGCAGCCTGTTTAGTCCAGGGCAGTTTCTCCAGTGTTATGCCATGGCATATCAGAGAGAAGTATGTGCTTTGACTAGTCAGAGAAGTCATGAAATGGAAGTTCATGTATGTGTATTACTGGCAAATAGCACAGGTTTGGTTCTGCCCCCTGAAATAGAGAGAATAAGAAACCATGTGCACTATGTATGGGACTCTCAGGGGCTTAATAAGAACTGTAAGACCACTAAAATTCAATTGGCATCACTCTGAAGGAAAATGATAACAAAACCATGAAGGTTTATAAAATATACTGAAACAACAGGTACAGATCTGTTACTCTTTTCAATAAAACCAGCAAAAATGTGAGAAGCCACACTAACTAAACTTGGCTAAAACACTGACCGAACTCCTATACACACACACATATATATTTTTATATACACACACACATAAACAACTGTAAAACTATTTTCAAAAGTGGTCATGCCATTGAAATGTAAACAGTTTTTTTATGGTACTTACGTAATTGTGTCAATCATATCCAAACCCATTTCAACACAGCAATGTGCATGGTCAGTTTTAGGCTGTGTTAGTCCAGAAACACAGTAATAACAATCGCCAAGAATCTTTATCCTTCTGCAGTGGTTTTCCTGTTGCATATTACAAAAGGTCATAATTTTAAACAATGGCCTTTATTTTACAACATGTAAATTATAATGCATTATAAAAATAAAGAGATTTTTCTTGTCTCAGTCAGAGCTCTATCATTCCATAGTAGATTATTTTGTATAGTAATAACAAGTATTCAGCATACATTATTTTACGGGGGGGGGGGGGGTCTGTTGGTCAGATGTTTTGTTTGTTTGTGAGCCCCAATGTAGTCACAAGTCATATAAATCCAGTTAAATTGTCTGGAGGGATATTTCTTGTTTGCAAATGGAGAAAACAAAACTACCCTCCCCTTCTCTAACTTTGTAAAGGAGAAAATTCAAAATCTTCATTTTTTACACTCGCATGTTCTTGTAGACCCAGTTTTTGAATTTTTACAAGAGATAAAAGTAGAAAAATCCTCTCAAAATTTGTAATCCAATTTCTCTCGAGTAAGGAAATACCTCATATGTGTATGTCAAGTGTTCGGCGGGCGCAGTAGAGGGCTCAGAATGGAAGGAGAGACAATGGGATTTTGGAGAGTGAGTTTTTCTGAAATGGTTTTTGGGGGGCATGTCACATTTAGTAAGCCCCTATGGTGCCAGAACAGCAGAAAAAAAAACCACATGGCATACTATTTTGGAAACTACACCCCTCAAGGCACATAACAAGGGGTCCAGTGAGCCTTAACACCCCACAGGTGTTTGACGACTTTTCGTTAAATTTGGATGTGTAAATTACTTATTTTTCCACGAATATGCTGGTTTTCCCTCAAATTTAAATTTTTACAAGGGATAATAGGACAAAATGCCCCCCAAAATTTGTAACCCCATCTCTTCGGAGTATGAAGATACCCCATGTGTGGACATCAAGTGCTCTGCTGGCGCACTACAATGCTTATAAGACAAGGAGTCACATTTGGCTTTTGAAAAGAAAATTTTTCTGAAATGGTTTTTGGAGGGCATATCGCATTTACGACTATTTGTTAAAGTCGGATGTGTAAATAGAAAAAAAAAATTTTTTCACTAAAATGCTGGTTTTTCCCCAAATGTTACATTTTACAAGGGGTAATAGAAGAAATGGGGTAATACATTTGGGGGGTCATATTCTCCTGAGTATGGAAATACCCAATGTGTGGACGTCAAGTGTTCTGCTGGCGCACTACACTGCTCAGAAGAGGAGGAGCGCCATTGAGCTTTTGGAGATAGAATTTGGTTGGAGTAGAAGTCGGGGGCCATGTGCGTTTACAAAGCCCCCCGTGGTGCCTGAACAGTGGACCCCCCCACATGTGACCCCAATTTTGGGGAGCTTTTTTCCTATTTTACCTTGTGAAAATAAAAAATGTAGGCTAAAACCAGCATTTTAGTGAAACACATTTTTTTTCCTTTTTCCATCAAACTTTGAAGAATTTTCATTAAACACCTGTGGGGTGTTAAGGCTCACTATACCCCTTGTTACGTTCCCTGAGGGGGTGTAGTTTCCAAAATTGGGTCACATGTGTTTTTTTTTTTTTTTGCATCTATGTTAGAACCGCTGTAAAATCAGCCACCCCTGTGCAGATCACCAATTTAGGCCTCAAATGTACTTAGCTCTCACTCCTGAGCCTTGTTGTGCGCCCGCAGAGCATTTTACACCCACATATGGGGTATTTTCGTACCCACATATGGGGTCTTTTTCCTTTTAACACTTGTGAAAATAATCTTTTATTTGTTTACACTAACAGGCTGGTGTAGCCCCCAACTTTTCCTTTTCCTTTTCATAGGGGTAAAAGGAGAAAAAGCCCCCCAAAATTTGTAGTTCAATTTCTCCCGAGTACGGAAATACCCCATATGTGGCCCTAAACTGTTTCATTGAAATACGACAGGGCTCCAAAGTGAGAGAGCGCCGTGTACATTTGAGGACTAAATTAGGGATTGCATAGGGGTGGACATAGGGGTATTCTACGCCAGTGATTCCCAAATAGGGTGCCTCCAGCTGTTGCTAATCTACCAGCATGCCTGGACAGTCAGTGGCTGTCTGGAAATGCTGGGAGTTGTTGTTTTGCAACAGCTGGAGGCTCTGTTTTGGAAACACTGCCGTACAATATGTTTTTCATTTTTATTAGGGGGGACAGTGTAAAGGGGTGTATATGTAGTGTTTTACCCTTTATTATGTGTTAGTTTAGTGTAGTGTAGTGTTTTTAGGGTACATTCGCACCGGCAGAGGTCTACAATGAGCTTCCCGATAGAAATTTACCCTGTACATTCACATGTAATGACAGACCGTGCATGCTGGGAGTTGTACTTTTGCAACAGCTGGAGGGACACTGGTTGGAAAACCTTCAGTTAGGTTCTGTTACCTAACTCAGTATTTTCCACCCAGTGTGCCTGTAGCTGTGCAAAACTATAACTCCCAGCATGTACTGATCACCGAAGGGCATGCTGGGAGCTGTAGTTATGCAACAGCTGGAGGTACGCGACTACAACTCCCAGCATGCCGAGACAGCTGTTTGCTGTTTGGGCATGCTGGGATTTGCAGGTTGGCCCACACACTGCACAGTGATCTCCAAACTGTGGACCTCCAGATGTTGCAAAACTACAAATCCCAGCATGCCCAGACAGCAAACAGCTGTTTGGGCATGCTAGGAGTTGTAGTTTTGCAAGATCTAGAGTGCTACAATATATAGATCACTGTTCAGTGGTCTCTAAACTGTAGATCTCCAGCTGTTGCAAATCTGCAAATCACAGCATGCCCAAACAACTGTCTGGGTATGCTGGGAGTTGTAGTTTTGCAACATCTGGAGGGCTACAGTGTAGAGACCACTGTATAGTGGTCTCAAACTGTAGCCCTCCAGATGTTGCTAGGCAAATCACCGGCTTCCGTAGGATCCAGGGAGCCAGCCGAACGACATCACCGCGATCGCATCCTGCAGCCTCCACCGATTGGTAAGTGGACTTTGGCGCCCGACCCCCTTCATTTTCCCCGTCCTACCCTGCCTATTGTGGGTGGGCAGAACGAGGAAAACAAAAGTTAACCCCCCGCCCCCGATCTGCTATTGGTCGTCGCTTTTGACGACCAATAGCAAGGATAGGGGGGGGGGCACCCCTGCTGCCTCACTCCTATCCTTTCAGGGGGATCGTAGGTGTCCTGGACCCGTATGACCCAGAATAGGCGCAAATCACAAGTGTGAATTCACTTGTGATTTGCGCCGATCGCCGACATGGGGGGGGTTGTCTGATGACCCCCCTGGGCATTTGCGTGGGGTGCCTGGTGATCGATATCAGCAGTCGGTCCGGTCCCCGCCCGTCGTGCGGCGGGTACCGAAATTCCCACGGGCGTACAGGTATGCCCTTGGTTCTTAAGTACCAGGGAGAAAAGGCGTACCTGTACGCCCTTGGTCCTTAAGGTGTTAAACAGTTTAACTTTTTTTCAGGACAATTAAACTGACATGAAGAAAACAATAATCTGGACCTTACTGTTGCCAATTCATCAAATTTTCCAAACAGTTCATTTAACAGCTTGACCAATTCTTGAGCTGTGCACTGGGATGCCAAACTTGTAAAGCCAACAATATCTGCAAACAAAATGCTGAAAAGAAAAAAGACTAATGTTAGAAACTGTGTTGTGTTATTTATTTATTTTGTATTATATCATGCATTTATGTGTGATATATTTGATTATCTAGGTAAATATCCAGGTAATAAATTTACAGTACAGAGAGCAGATCAAATCATCAACTGCTTCTCATATCATTTCATTTCTGAGAACCAAAAACCTTATGTGACAATCATATGTTACTCCTGACTGGGAAGTTTCCTGCAAACTACCAGCATATCCCCAACTGGTCCAAATCCTCCTCCACATAGGCACCTTCATGCAGTCTTGCATCAAAGTATAATTTTTTTTATTAAAAACTGTTAAAAAATAGTAGTAGTACAAACAGTTTCAATTCCTTGCCATTGCACATGGTTCACTTAGCTTTGGTGGCAGTAATTATAGCATGTGACTGTTGAGGACAGTAATTGGTTGAACCAATTGGATGTCTAAGCAGATAACAGCAGACCACTGTAGCATATGTGCTGAATACACAGAGGACCGAAAAGGTGAATCGTATATTTTTTTTTCAAATTTTCTACATAGTTCATAAAAAGCCTCACGGTGAAACGGCGTAGGGGTCCCGTTGTGTCATGTGAGTATATGCTTAGGGGTTGTTGCCTGATCTGCTGGATTTATGGATGGATCTTTTTTGTTTTCATGCACATGGTGACCATGGATGCAAGTTTCCAGTCCTTTTGGGTCTCACTATCTTTGCAGTAGTTATCCCTCCAGTTCCAGCAAACCTGGCAGATTCTTCTTTATTTTTTCTGTGTTTATTTGCTTCTTTGTTTTATCATGCATCTATACTGTATCGTGTTGTAATTGCCACTGCGATCTCACAGAATTATGATATAACTCTGCTAATGTTTGTTTACAGCATCTACTTTCATATTTTTGTGTGGGATGCACAGGCAAAACTAACATTTGCCTGTGCATGCACTCCATTCTGTCATTAGACGCAGAGGGCATTCCTATGGAAGGTTTTGGAACGGTTTGGAACAGATGGGGCTGGGACCAAGGTATGTTGGCTACATTAGAACTTTATATGAGCAGCCGAGGGCTAGAATTAAGATCAATTATACATTTTCGGAGGAATTCACTCTTACTAGAGGAACACGGCAGGGGTGTCCCTTATCACCGCTATTATTTCTTTTGTTCATTGAACCTTTGGTGGTATCTATTAAAGAAAATACTCAGTATCAGGGCTTTGGACCAGGAGGATACATGGGAAAGATAGCGCTTTATGTAGACGACCTTTTGTTGTTTATAAAGGACCCAAAGGTACATATGGGCGAAGTGATAAAAAACATTGAAAATTTCGGGGCATATATCAGGCCTAGCTGTAAATTGGAGGAAGTCCTCAATTATGAGTATTGGAGGGAAAAGAGGAATAGGGTATGGAGATCTCAAAGAAATCCTATACCCGGATAAAATGGAATATCTGGGAATCAGTATTAATAGCAAAATTAAGGATTATATCAAGCTGAATGTTGCCCCTTTACTAGAAAAATAAAATAAAGAGATCGAAATAGGGCTAAAACTCCCGATGGGGATGGCGGAGCGTTTAGCATTAGTTAAGATGGTAGTTCTTCCTCAACTCTTGTATTATCTAACTGCAGTGCCGATAGTCATAGGGGAATGTTGGTTTAAAAAAATAGTCTAACACTTTAATCTGGGGGGGGGGGGGGGGGGGGAGTTTGGATAAGGTTGGATATTCTCACGCTACCGAGAAAAAAGGGTGGCATGGGAGTTTCGGATTTTAGAGTATATGATGCATTTGTGAAATATAAGCAAATTTCGAATATTTACCGAATTTTTAACACTGACTTTGCGATAATTCCTGCCAAAAAACTATGGTGTTAAAACACTCACTGTACCCCATAGAGAATACCTTGAGGGGTCTAGTTTTTAAAATGGGGTCATTTTTCGGGGGGGGGGAGGGTTCCTATGTTCTACCACCTTCAAATTTCTGCAAAGTTTGCATAGCACATAAAAAAATTCCATGTTAAATTGTTCGGCTTCCAATTCATTTAAAATGTTAATTAAAAACAAAAGAGATTGTTTCAAAATAAAGTAGACATCTGAAAGTATAAGTTTCAGAAACTATTTTTTCTGAAAGTATAAGGCTAGGTTCACACTACAGAATTTCTGCCTGCAATTTCAGTGTAGTGAATGAGATTCCGTTCACAAATTCCCACTTCGGAATTTGTGAAGCGGAATTTGTGAACGGAAAATCCGCTTGGAAATTTCCGCCTGAAGAATGGTGTTGCTCTTTACTGGTTGAACACATTGCAGTCTATTGGAGACTGCAGTGTCCGCGCGGTCCTAGTGCCGACTGATTCAGTCGGCGCTGGCCGCACTCGGAAACTCCGGGCGGAAAATTTCTTCCCGGATATTCCGTAGTCTGAACCTAGCCTAAATATATGCAACCTATTAGTGTTAAAATAGCAAAAAAAAATTTAGTCTTTTTAAATTTCATGATTTTTCTGCATTGTAAAAAATAAAAACTACAAATGATATCGGCTTACTTTTACTATGTACATGAAGGACAACTTGTGACAAAAAATAATGTCAGAATTATCGTGATTGGCAAAACGTTACCAGAGTGATTCTCTAATCAAGTCAGACATCCCCGATTTGAAAAAACAGGCCTGGCCTTTCAGGGACGTACAGGTTTACTTGTATTGGTCCTTAAGGGGCTAAAGTATAAAAATCAAAGTAAAAAAGGGGGGAGGGGGAGGGAAAAAATCCCCTCCCCCAATAAAAAAATGTTTTTGAATAAACATATTTGGTATCACCGTGTGAGTAAATATCCGAACTATTAAAATATGATGTTAATTATCCCATACGGTGAACAGCGTGAATAAATTACAAAGTCCAAAATTGCTGCTTTTTTTTTTTTATAACATTTTATTTTAAAATAATTGATAAAAAAAGTTTATTAAAAGTTTTATATATGCAAATGTGGTATCAATAAAAAAAAACAGAACACAGTACAAAAAATGAGCCCTCATACTGCTGCTTATATGGGAAAATAAAAGGTATAGGTCAGCAAAATAGAGGGAGTTTAAACTAACTAATTTGGTTAAAAAGTTTGAGATTTTTTTTAAGCGGTACAATAATAGAAAAGTATGTAATCATGGGTATCATTTTAATCATAATGATCTAGAGAATAAAGAAAACATGTCTATTTTACGCTAAAGTGTACAAAGTGAAAACGGAAACGAATACGAGGTTTTCTTATCAATTTCCCCACACAAATAGTATTTTTTGGTTGCGCCATACATTTTATGGTAAAATGAGTGATGTCATTACAAACGACAACTGGTCTAGCAAAAAACAAGCCCTTGTACTAGTCTGTGAATGAAAATATAAAAGAGTTATGATTTTTGGAAGATGAGGAAGAAAAATGTAAACTTAAAAAAATTTGCTGAGTGCTTAACCCCTTGTGGACGGAGCCCATTATAACCCTAAGGACAGGAGCATTTCTGACCACTGTCACTTTAAGCATTAATAACTCTGGGATGCTTTTACTTTTCATTCTGATTCCGAGACTGTTTTTTCGTGACATATTCTACTTCATGTTAGTGGTAAATTTTTGTCGATACTTGCATCATTTCTTGATGAAAATTTTATGAAAAAATAGCATTTTTCTAACTTTGAAGCTCTCTGCTTTTAAGGAAAACAGACATTCCAAATAAATGATATATTGATTCATAAATACAATGGCCCTCATTTACTATTGCAAACCCAACATGTTTTGTCAGGTTGTGCGCCAGATTCTGTCGCATTGCGCCAGAAATTCTGTTTGCGCCAGAATTTGCGCCAGAATCTAAAAACCCGACTAACTCTCCATTTTGCTAAGAAACCCCAAAAAAGGGGCGTGGCTGCAAGGGAAAGGGGGCATGGTCTCTGAAAAGGGGCATGTTCGCTACATTTTCCCAAAAACCCAACATATTTACTAAGGTTTCCACATAAAATGTGGTGGATTTGAACTGAGGAAAACCCTACTGATCAGGGCATGTGTAAAAAAAGCAAAGTGTAGGGAAAGTGGAAAATGTAGGGAAATCTTCGTAAATACCGAGGAAAATAAATTGTAGGGAATTAAAACCCACAAAGAAACCTACACTCCACTCTTAGTAAACCAGGGCCAATATGTCTACTTTATATTTTCATCATAAAGTTGACAAGTTTTTACTTTTGGAAAACCTCAGAGGGCATCAAAGTTCAGCAGCAATTTCCCAATTTTTCACAAAATTTTCAAAATCAAAATTTTTCAGGAACCAGTTTAGTTTTGAAGTGGATTTGAAGAGCCTTCATATTAGAAATACCCCATAAATGACCACATTATAAAAACTGCACCCCTCAAAGTATTCAAAATGACATTGAGAAAGTTTGTTACCCCTTTAGGCGTTTCACAGGAATAGCAGCAAAGTGAAGGAGAAAATTCAAAATCTTCATTTTTCACACTCGCATGTTCTTGTAGACCCAGATTTAGCATTTTTACAAGGGGTAAAAGGAGAAAAATCTTCCTAAAATCTGTAACCCAATTTCTCTCGAGTAAGGAAATATATCATATGTGTATGTGAAGTGTTCTGTGGGTGCACTAGAAGGCTCAGAAGGGAAAGAGCAACAATGGGATTTTGGAGAGTGAGTTTTTCTGAAAAATTTTTTGGGGGGCATGTCACATTTAGTAAGCCCCTATGGTGCCAGAACAGCAAGAAAAAACCCACATGGCATACAATTTTGGAAACTACACCCCTAACGAAATGTAACAAGGGGTCCAGTGAGCCTTAATACCACACAGGTGTTTGACGACTTTTCGTTAAATTCGGATGTGTAAATGAAAAAAGAATTTTTTCACTAAAGTGCAGTTTTTTCCCCCCAAATTTACAATTTTTACAAAGGGTAATGGGAGAAAATGCCCCCCAAAATTTGTAACCCCATCTCTTCTGAGTATGGAAATACTCCATGTTAGGGCGTAAAATGCTCTGCAGGTGAACTACAATGCTCAGAAGAGAAGGGGTCATATTTGGCTTTAGGAAATCAAATTTTGCAGAAATGGTTTTTGGGGGGCATGTCGCATTTAGAAAGCCCCTATGGTGCCAGAACAGCACAAAAAAACCACATGGCATACTATTTTGGAAACAACACCCCTCAAGGAACGTAACAAGGGGTACAGTGAGCCTTAACACCCCACAGGTGTTTGACGAACTTTCATTAAAGTGGGACGTGAAAATGAAAAATCTGATTTTTAACACTAAAAAGCTGGTGTTACCCCAAACTTCATTTTCACAAGGAGTAATAGGAGAAAATGCCCCACAAAATTTGTTAGCCCATTTCTCTTGAGTAAGGAAATACCTCATATGTGGATGTAAAGTGATCTGCGGGTGCAGTAGAGGGCTCAGAAGGGAAGGAGCGACATTGGGCTTTTGGAGAGCAAATTTTGCTGAAATGGTGCCAGAACAGTAAAAAATAAAAAAAATAACACATGGCATACAATTTTGCAAACTAAACCCCTCACAGAATTTAATAAGGGGTGCAGTGAGCATTTACACCCCACTGGCATTTGACACATCTTTGGAACAGTGGGCTGTGCAAATGAAAAATTAAAATTTTCATTTTTACGGACCTGTGGGGTGTAAATGCTCACTGTACCCCTTGTTACATCCTGTGAGGGGTGTAGTTTCCAAAATGGGGTCACATGTGGAGGGGTTCCACTGTTCTGGCACCATGGGGGCTTTGGAAACACACATGGCCTTCAATTCCAGCCTAATTCTCTCTCAAAAAGCCCAATGGCGCATTTCAGGAAGAAAAAAAAAGTATTTTCATGTCCAACTTTAACGAAAATGTGTCAAAGACCTGAAGGGTGTTAAGGCTCACTATACCCCTTGTTACATTCCATGGGGGCTGTAGTTTCCAAAATGGGGTTGTCATAACTGTTCATGTCAGAACCGCTGTAATGATAAACACCCCTGTGCAAATCACCAATTTAGGCCTCAAATCTACATGGCGCTCTCTCACTCCTGAGCCATGTAGTTCGTCCGCAGAGCATTTTACGTACACATATGGGGTATTTCCGTACTAGGAATTGCGTTAGAAATATGCGTTAGAAATTTTCTGGGTCTTTTTCTTCTTTTACCTCTTGTGAAAATGAAAAGTATGGGGCAACACCAGCATGTTAGTGTAAAAATGTAAATAATTCTTTTTACACTAACATGCTGGTGTAGCCCCCCAACTTTACCTTTTCATAAGGGGTAAAAGGAGAAAAATCACCCTAAAATTTGTAACAAAATTTCTCCCGAGTATGGAAATACCCCATATGTGGCCCTAAACTGTTGCCTTGAAATATGACAGGGCTCTGAAGTGAGAGAGTGCCATGCGCATTTGAGGCCTAAATAAGGAATTTGCAATAGGGGCGGACCCGGTTACCTACAGTAAAACTCTACAGCAGTTTTTCCCAAACAGGGTGCCTCCAGCTGTTGCAAGACTTCCAGCCTGCCAGGACAATCTACGGCTGTCCGGCAATACTGGGAGTTGTGGTTTTGCAACAGCTGGAGGCTCCGTTTAGGAAAGCCAAAGTCCCAAGAAGGTCGGCACTGCAATCAATAGTTGGTGCCAGAGGACCAATGTAACGATAATCCAGTAGAAGAAAGGGTCCCGGCACTCAGAAGCTTTTGAAATCTCAAAGGTTTTATTTATGAAACATGCATAGCATACAGGGTAGGTACGCGTTACGGCTCAATAGCCTTTGTCAACCAGTACAGGTAACTGTTAGAATGCACCTTATATAATTACATCCGGTTCACAGGTACCACGTCATTAATTGCTATCATTCAAAGCACAAGATGTACTGTGAAGATGTATACATATTGAAAACAATATAAAATGAAAAAAGTAAGAAAACAAATCATTAATAGAAAATTTTCATAGCGGAGATTTCCATAGAGTGCAGATTCATTTCCCGCTCTGTAAAGAAATTAGCAAATATATACATTAACTCATGCCATTCAGGTCAACATATATCTATAATAATCGTGAAAGTTCATAATCGCGGTTCATACCGCGCGGCTCCAGAGTCCCTAAACGGTGTATCCAAAACGCTTCCTTCTGGATGAGTAATTTTTTAATATCACCACCTCTCCGTGGTTGCACGACCTCATCAATCACCTGATACTGTAATTGTGATATAGAATGGTTTTTATAGCTGAAATGTGCAGGGATGGGGAGAAGAAGATTTTGGCATCTGATGCTCGATTTATGGCGATTGATGCGGTCTCCCACACGCTGGGTGGTCTCCCCAACGTATAGGAGACCGAACGGGCATTTTATTATGTATATGACATTACGAGATTGGCATGTGAAAAATTTGGTAATGGGGAATTTTTTTCCGGAATATGGGTGTGTAATTTGATTACCTTTGATCACATTGCTACATTGGGCGCAGTTCAAACACGGATAAGTACCGGTGCGTTGTGTTCCTAAAAAAACGTTGGCGACTTTTTTGTTTACCCCCGATGTCTGCTCTTATTAAAGTATCTTTGATATTTTTAGATCGTTTATTGCAGATTAACGGTGGGGTTTTAAATTCTTCTATTTGGGGGTAAGATTTCTGAAGTATGTTCCAATAATTTTTTACAATCTTGTCTATTTTGAATGTAAGGGGATGGTATGTCCGAATAAATGGAATAATTTTGGTTTGCTTGTTACGTTTTTCTACATTATGAGGGTGGGAGGTAACGATGGGTTGGAATACTTTACTGGGGTAGCCCCTTCTGCTAAATTTGTCCTCCAATTCTTTACATCTCACAGCACGTAATTCGGGGTCCGTCACTATCCTCTCTATTCTTTTTTTCTGGGAAATGGGAATAGATTTTTTCATGGAAGGGGGGTGGGCACTGGTGTAATGAAGTAAGCTATTTTTATCAGTGGGCTTACGGTATAGGTCTGTACAAAGGCCTCCTTTTCCATCTTTCTAAATGAGTGTATCCAAAAAACTGACCTGACCATGATGGTCAGCCATCATGGTAAATTTTAATTCTGCTCTTATGTTGTTAATAAATGAAAAAAACTCATCCAGTGTCGCACGTGGCCCCTCCCAAATGCATACAATGTCGTCAATAAATCGTCGCCAAATAATGGCATGTTTTTTAAAAAGATCATGTGAGTACACATATTGATGTTCAAAATGCGACATGTATGCATTTGCATATGGAGGGGCCACGTTCGCTCCCATCGCCGAACCCCTGCATTGCAAATAGTATGTATCTTCAAACAAAAAGTAGTTCTCTCTCAGAACAATATTCAACAGGTCAAGAAAAAAGTTTTTTTGTAACTCATTATAATCACTTTGATCAAGAATCCACTTAGTGGCCTCACAGCCCCTATCATGTTCAATTGCAGTGTACAAACCAACTACATCAATGGTAACTAGCCATGTTTCACCTGTTATGTTTGTTACCCCTGACAACATATTCAAAAAGTCACCGGTATCCAATAAAAATGCAGGAGTTTTCTGGATCAAAGGAGTTAACATCTTCTCCAACAAAACAGAAAGTGGGGAAAGTACAGAGTCCATGGAGGAGACAATAGGGCGTCCCGGGGGATCGACCAAACTCTTATGAACCTTGGGCAAGATATAAAATACAGGTGTTATTGGATTCTGTATTTGTAAATAAGTGCACATCTTTTCATCAATCACCCCAAGGTCCCTATGTCTCTCTACCATGGACCTAATCTTTTTCTGAGTTTTACCCAGAGGGTTATTCTCAAGTGGTAAGTAAGTACCTGTATCTGACAGCTGCCGCATCACCTCTTTTTTGTATGAAGTGGTATCCATAATGACAATGGAACCTCCCTTGTCACCGGGTTTTATAGTAATGCTGCGGTCAGCTGCCAGATCAGATAGAGCTCGTCTCTCTAACACAGAAATGTTACCGTGGACTCTGTAGCCCCCTCTTTTTATTTCTTTTACCAAATTATCAATGTCAGTTTTCACCAACTTACAATAGGTCTCCACAGGATGATAATATTTAGGAGGCATGTAATGACTTTTTTGTTTAAGATTGAAATCCTCCAATTTGAGGATTCCTGGCGATGGCACCGATTCCTCAAGTCTAGCCGAGGAGTCCTGTTGAGGTCTATCTGTGGAGAAATGGGCTTTTAAACGGATCATGCGAAAAAATCGCTCCAAGTCAATGTCCAGTTGAAAAGTATCTAATTTGTCCGTAGGACAAAATGAAAGCCCCTTTTGTAACACCCCTATCTCCACAGATGACAAGCATTTAGATGAAATGTTAATAACAATATTCTCAGAGGTTAAAGTCTCGGTATTACCTGTGACCTCGTTATCACCGGTCCGGTTGGTGCGCCGATGATGGCGGCCTCCCCGCCTCCCTGGCGTCCTCGCCTTCGCTGAAAAAAAGGGGGGCGTCGATCTCGGCGTGCCTGGAACTCGCTTCCCGAGCTGGAGGAGGAGTATCCTCCCCTGCCTTGAGAGGAGGGTCCCCGTTGTGCATATCCGGAGGTATCTCGCCATCGGTAGACTCGCTTGGCTAAGTAATCTTCTGTATCCCGTAAGAATTTCTTTCTCTTTCTTTCCTCTATATCTTTCCTCAAGGTAGTCAGTTGTACATCAAGGTTTTCTTTAAGTTTCAGAAATTCCTCGCTGTTCAAGGTGTCCCGCAATTGTTGTTCAGTCGCCTCAACTTCTTTTTTAATTTCCGTAATCGCTCAGCACGCACCTGAGGAATGTCTATGTTATCTTACAACGAGGATGAAGCCTCCAGGATAATTGCACAGACAACCACTTCAGCGTATTTCCTGCAGACACCTTCCCATGAATTGAGGAGACGAGCCTGGGAAAAAGACACGCCGTCTACTCTCTTATGAATTGCATAATACGACTCCTACAGAATACTTTGGCACGGAACGGATTCCGCGCGGCTTAAGAGTAAATTTACGACCAACTTTATTTGCTGATGATGAGCTTTATTGCAAAGATTTTGAGAGAATTCTGAACAAATGTTCAATGGACATAATCGTACTGACAGTTGATCGCCTGCAAAAAGCGATTACGGAAATTAAAAAAGAAGTTGAGGTGACTGAACAACAATTGTGGGACACCTTGAACAGCGAGGAATTTCTGAAACTTAAAGAAAACCTTGATGTACAACTGACTACCTTGAGGAAAGATATAGAGGAAAGAAAGAGAAAGAAATTCTTACGGGATACAGAAGATTACTTAGCCAAGCGAGTCTACCGATGGCGAGATACCTCCGGATATGCACAACGGGGACCCTCCTCTCAAGGCAGGGGAGGATACTCCTCCTCCAGCTCGGGAAGCGAGTTCCAGGCACGCCGAGATCGACGCCCCCCTTTTTTTCAGCGAAGGCGAGGACGCCAGGGAGGCGGGGAGGCCGCCATCATCGGCGCACCAACCGGACCGGTGATAACGAGGTCACAGGTAATACCGAGACTTTAACCTCTGAGAATATTGTTATTAACATTTCATCTAAATGCTTGTCATCTGTGGAGATAGGGGTGTTACAAAAGGGGCTTTCATTTTGTCCTACGGACAAATTAGATACTTTTCAACTGGACATTGACTTGGAGCGATTTTTTCGCATGATCCGTTTAAAAGCCCATTTCTCCACAGATAGACCTCAACAGGACTCCTCGGCTAGACTTGAGGAATCGGTGCCATCGCCAGGAATCCTCAAATTGGAGGATTTCAATCTTAAACAAAAAAGTCATTACATGCCTCCTAAATATTATCATCCTGTGGAGACCTATTGTAAGTTGGTGAAAACTGACATTGATAATTTGGTAAAAGAAATAAAAAGAGGGGACTACAGAGTCCACGGTAACATTTCTGTGTTAGAGAGACGAGCTCTATCTGATCTGGCAGCTGACCGCAGCATTACTATAAAACCCGGTGACAAGGGAGGTTCCATTGTCATTATGGATACCACTTCATACAAAAAAGAGGTGATGCGGCAGCTGTCAGATACAGGTACTTACTTACCACTAGAGAATAACCCTCTGGGTAAAACTCAGAAAAAGATTAGGTCCATGGTAGAGAGACATAGGCACCTTGGGGTGATTGATGAAAAGATGTGCACTTATTTGCAAATACAGAATCCAATAACACCTGTATTTTATATCTTGCCCAAGGTTCATCAAAGTTTGGTCGATCCCCCGGGACGCCTTATTGTCTCCTCCATGGACTCTGTACTTTCCCCACTTTCTGTTTTGTTGGAGAAGATGTTAACTCCTTTGATCCAGAAAACTCCTGCATTTTTATTGGATACCGGTGACTTTTTGAATATGTTGTCAGGGGTAACAAACATAACAGGTGAAACATGGCTAGTTACCATTGATGTAGTTGGTTTGTACACTGCAACTGAACATGATAGGGGCTGTGAGGCCACTAAGTGGATTCGTGATCAAAGTGATTATAATGAGTTACAAAAAAACTTTTTTCTTGACCTGTTGAATATTGTTCTGAGAGAGAACTACTTTTTGTTTGAAGATACATACTATTTGCAATGCAGGGGTTCGGCGATGGGAGCGAACGTGGCCCCTCCATATGCAAATGCATACATGTCGCATTTTGAACATCAATATGTGTACTCACATGATCTTTTTAAAAAACATGCCATTATTTGGCGACGATTTATTGACGACATTGTATGCATTTGGGAGGGGCCACGTGCGACACTGGATGAGTTTTTTTCATTTATTAACAACATAAGAGCAGAATTAAAATTTACCATGATGGCTGACCAACGACAGGTCAGTTTTTTGGATACACTCATTCAGAAAGATGGAAAAGGAGGCCTTTGTACAGACCTATACCGTAAGCCCACTGATAAAAATAGCTTACTTCATTACACCAGTGCCCACCCTCCTTCCATGAAAAAATCTATTCCCATTTCCCAGAAAAAAAGAATAGAGAGGATAGTGACGGACCCCGAATTACGTGCTGTGAGATGTAAAGAATTGGAGGACAAATTTAGCAGAAGGGGCTACCCCAGTAAAGCATTCCAACCCACCGTTACCTCCCACCCTCATAATGTAGAAAAATGTAACAAGCTAACCAAAATTATTCCATTATTCCATTTATTCCAAAATTATTCCCCTCAGATGCAGTGATCAATACAGATCACGGCATCTGCAGTATCGCGGTCACTTAACAGGATGATCGGATCGCCCGCAGCGCTGCTGCGGCGATCCGGTCATCCTGCACGGCAGACGGAGGTCCCCTCACCTGGCTGCCTTCCGGGAGTCTTCTGCTCTGATCTGCCTTCCTGCAGACCAGAGCAAAAGATGACCGATAACCCTGATCAGTGCTATGTCCTATACATAGCACTGAACAGGATTAGCAATCGAATGGTTGCTATAAATCAGTGGTCCCCAAACTGTGGCCCTACAGATGTTGCAAAACTACAACTCCCAGCATGCCTGGACAGCCAACGGCTGTCCAGGCATGCTGGGAATTGTAGTTTTGCAACATCTGGAGGGCCACAGTTTGGGGACCACTTCTATAAATATTCCCCCTATGGAGACTATAAGAGTATAAAAATAAAAGTAAAAAAGTAAAAAAATAAAGTTAAAAAAAAATGTGAAAAACCCCCTCCCCAATAAAAACGTTAATTGTCCCATTTTCCCTATTTTACCCCCAAAAAGTGTGTAAAATTTTTTATTTTATATACATATTTGGTATCACTGCGTACTTAATATCCGAACTATTAAAATAAAATGTAAATGATCCCGTAAATTATTCCCCAAAAAATTAATTAAAAATGTAATAAAAGTTTTGTATAAGCAAATATGGTATTAATAAAAAGTACAGATCACGGCGCAAAAAATGAGCCCTCATACCGCCGCTTATACGGAAAAAAGAAAAAGTTATAGGTACTAATTTGGTTAAAAAGTTTGCGATTTTTTTTAAGCGCAACAGTAATAGAAAAGTGTATACTCATGGGTATCATTTTAATCGTATTGACCCAGAGAATAAAAAACACATGTAATTTTTACCATAAATTGTACGGCGTGAAAACAAAACCTTCCAAAATTAGCAAAATTGTGGTTTTCTTTTTAATTTCCCCACACAAAAAGAATTTTTTGGTTGCGCCATACATTTTATGATAAAGTGAGTGATGGCATTACAACGGACAACTGGTCACGCAAAAAACAAGCCCTCATACTAGTCTGTGGATGAAAATATAAAAGAGTTATGATTTTTTGAAGGGGAGGAGGAAAAAACTAAAACGTAAAAATAAAATTGTCTTAGGTCCAAATGGGCTGAGTCCTTAAGAGGTTAAGGCCAAAATGGGCTTGGGTCCTTAAAGGGGTACTCCGGCCCTAATACATCTTATCCCCTATCCAAAGGATAGGGGATAAGATGTCTGATCGCGGGGGTCCTGCCGTTGCGGACCCCAGCAATCTGTCATTCAGCACCCACCTTTTTGCGAGCTCTCCGCAGCACTGGAGGCTTCGAGTGTGCAGTGTGACGACCACAGGGCCGGAGTATCGTGACATCACGACTCTGCCCTGTGTGACCTCACGCCCCGCCCCCTCAAATACTCCGGCCCTGTGGTCGTCACGCTGCACACTCTGAGCCACCAGCACTTTGGAGAGCTTGCAAAGGTGGGTGCAGAATGACAGACTGCGGGGTTCCCCAGTGGCGGGACCCTAGCGATCATACATCTTATCCCCTATCCTTTGGATAGGGGATAAGATGTATTAGGGCCAGAGTACCTAATTAACAGGAGTAAAAAGAGATTACTCTAATATTACTGATCACTACTCCCTTCTCATAGATCCTAAAGCGATGCACAGTTCACACTTTAGAGGAGCCGTGGACACAATCATTCTGCTGCCAGGGACAACCTCTCTGGGGCCAGGGACAAGAAAACTCTGCATTGTTGTGTGGTGGCCTTCCTTTTCTTCTAGAATTTATTTATCACCCCTAGGGATACTTATTAGCTGGACCACCAGACTTAACCTCTGTTAACACATCCACATAACAGAAGCCACAAAGCTTTTGTAAACGTATCATATGATGGAAACAACCACTACCTGACTGATCTCATTGACTTATAAAAGGGGTACATCAGGTTACATTGTGATATCTGTCATTGTAATGAGAAGGACAGTGCTGAGTGCAGAGCTAAGCTTTCTGTCAAATATGCTATCACTTGAACAGAGCCAATGTAAACACATGCTCAATGGTAAAAGAGAAACTCACCTGTTATCTAAAAAATACCAATATACAGTTAACATGCAGTTGCCACTTGAGTAGGTCAAAAAGAAGAATGGTTGAGTCAAAGGATAAGGTACCCCTCAATTCAAATGGTAGCCACATAACTTTATATAGTGCCTAAACAGAAATGGTTACAAATTTAATTTTAACCCCTTATCCAGGAAAAAAAAACTTTTTTTATATATATCAACTGGCTCCCGAAAGTTAAACAGATTTGGAAATTACTTCTATTAAAAAATCTTAATCCTTTCGGTACTTATGAGCTGAGTTAAAGGGGTATTCCGGGATTTTTTTTTGACTATTTGACTATGCTACAGGGGCTGTAAAGTTAGTGTAGTTCATAATATAGTGTCTTTACCTGTGTGTGACGGTTTTCTCACAATTCTTATGTGATTTTCACCCCACTATTTATTTCTAACAGCATACAAAATGACTGCTGTCTCGGAATTTTTCCCAGCTTGCAATGCGGTCGAGACCTGACTCACTAGTCAGCTGATGACAGGGAGCCTGTCTGCTTCAATGGGTGGAGGGATCAATCTGCAACTAATGCAACAGCTGTAGGCATCCTGATTGAAGACCACAGGTCTGCAGCTCATTTAGGTTTCAATGGGTGGGGTAGCTGATGTGTGGGAAGGAGGAAAATGGAATCATGGGATTTGTAGGCAAAAAAGAAAACAGGAAATACAAGTTCACAGAAAGCTAGCCACAGTGTTCTGGTAATCTCACAGCATAGTCATTTAGCCCAAGACAAGCGCAGATCCTTCCTAAGCATGTCTATTACTGTCTGCCAGGTACGTACTAAAATCACCTAATGCTGGATAACCCCTTTAAGTTGAGTTGTTCTTTGCAGTCTAAGTGCTCTCTGATGACACGTGTCTCGGGAACCGCCCAGTTTAGAAGCAAATCCCCATAGCAAACCTCTTCTACTCTGTGCAGTTCCCGAGACAAGCAGAGATGTAAGCAGAGAGCACTGTTGCCAGACAGAAAAGAACAACTACTCAACTTCAGCAGCTGATAACTATTGAAAGGAATAAGATTTTTTAAATAGAAGTCATTTACAAATCTGTTTAACTTTCTGGAGCCAGTTGAGATATAAAAAAAAAAGCTTTTTCCTGGAATACCCCTTTAAAGCACTGTCACCAACTTTATTTTTTGATATGTTGTAGTACTTATGTAGTACCACATGTGTTTATTTTTATTTACACAGTTTTTTTTATGGGAAAATGGGGGTGATTCAAACTTTTATTAGGGAAGGAATTAAATGACCTTTATTAACTTTTTTTTTTCCACTTTTTTTTTGCAGTGTTATAGCTCCCATAGGGACCTATAACACTGCACACTGATCTTTTACCCTGATCCCTGCAAAGCCATAGCTTTGCATGGATCAGCGTAATAGGGGGTTGATTGCTCCAGCCTGTAGTTCAGGCTTGGAGCAATCAAACGCCGATCGGAAGCGACGGAGCAAGGTAAGGGGGCCTCCACTCGCGTCCTAGCTGATCGGGACATCACGATTTTATCGTGATAGTTCCGATCAGCCCGACTGAGCTGCCAGGAAGCTTTTACTTTCTTTTTCGATGCGGCGATCAACTTTGATTGCCGCGTCTGAAGGGTTAATAGCGTGCGGCACAACGATCTGTGCCACGCGCTATTGGCCCAGGGTCCCGGCTATCAATAGCAGCCAGGACCGATCAGGTGTGATGTGAGGTCACGGCATGACCACATTTTAAACACCGGGACCGGGCACAGGGCGTACAGGTATGCCCTGCGTCCTTAAGAGGTTAACATATAACATGCTTTCATGCCAGAGGTCTGCTTGCGATATCCATATTGCAAAAGCAGAACCTTATATCTAAACAAGACATCTAAATAAAACATATTACTGGCAATGCAAAATATAATGCCAATCATAATTTGAAACAAATTGTGCATGAGTCAAATAAGAAGGCTGAGGTTACACAGCTATCCATCTGTTCACCATCTGGTGCAATATAAGAGCTGATATTAAATTACTTTCATAGTATAACAAAATAATTAACATCTACCCTCAGGTTAAGAGCCAAGTAAACCAGATGCAGACACACAAAGTCTCTCTCACAAATACACACAAGTTGCTTTGCAATTTTAGGTAAGTATGACATATATTAACCCCTTAAGGACCCGGGCTTTTTCCGTTTTTTCATTTTCAATTTTTCCTCCTTAACTTAAAAAAATCATAACTCTTAAAAATTTTCACCTAAAATTATATATAATGGCTTAATTTTTGCATCACTAATTCTACTTTGTAATGACATTAGTCATTTTACCCAAAAATCTACGGTGAAACGGGAAAAAAAAATCAATGTGCGACAAAATTGATGAAAAAACACTATTTTGTAAGTTTTGGGGGCTTCTGTTTTTATGCAGTACATTTTTTGTCAAAAATTACACCTTATCTTTATTCTGTAGGTCCATACGGTTAAAATGATACCCTACTTATATAGGTTTGATTTTGTATCACTTCAGAAAAAAATCATGAATACATGCAGGAAAATTTATACGTTTAAAATGGTAATCTTTTGACCCCTATAACTGATCAGACTTTTTGATCACTTTTTATTCACTTTTTTTGTGGTATAAAAAGTGATCAAAAATGCACTATTTTGGACTTTGGAATTTTTTTGCGCGTACGCCATTAAATGAGCGGTTTAAAAAGCGGTATATTTTTATAATTCGGACATTTCCGCACGCGGTGATACCACATATGTTTATTTTTATTATTATTTACATAATGTTTTTTTTATTTTTGTAAATGCCGGGTGATTCAAACTTTTATTAGGGGAAGGGATAATTGAAAGGGTTAATATTTTTTTTTTTTTACACTTTTCTTATGCAATATTATAGCTCCTATAGGGGGCTATAACATTGCATGTACTGATCTTTTACACTGATTTATCCATCTCCATAGGAATGGATCAATCAGTGTTTTCGGCGATTGAATGCTCAAGCCTGGATCTCAGGCTTGAAGCATTCATTCGGCGATCGGACTGCACAGGAGAAGGTAAGAAGACCTCCTCCTGTTCTACAGCTGTTCGGGATGCCGCGATCATTCCGCGGCTATCCCGAACAGCTCCCTGAGCTAGCCGGGCACTTTTACTTTCGTTTTTAGCCGCGGCTAAACGGTTAATAGCGTGCGGCACAGCGATCATATTGCAGGACCGGGACCGCGTTATATCGCAGGACCGAGACCCATGACATACGCATACGTCATGGGTCCTTAAGAGGTTAAAGGGGTACTCCAGTGGAAAACTTTTTTTTTTTTTTTTTTTTTAAATCAACTGGTGCAAGAAAGTTACACAGATTTGTAAATTACTTCTATTAAAAAATCTTAATCCTTCCAGTACTTATTAGCTGCTGAATACTACAGAGGAAATTCTTTTCGGAACACAGAGCTCTCTGCTGACATCACGAGCACAGTGCGCTCTGCTGACATCTCTGTCCACTTTAGGAACTGTCCAGAGTAGGAGAAAATCCACAGAGCGAACATATGCTGCTCTGGACAGTTCCTAAAATGGACAGAGATGTCAGCAGAGAGGACTGTGCTCGTGATGTCAGCAGAGAGCACTGTGTTCCAAGAAGAAAATAATTTCCTCTGTAGTATTCAGCAACTAATATGTACTAGAAGTAATTTATAAATCTGTTTAACTTTCTGCCACCAGTTGATTTGAAAAAAAAAAAAAGTTTTCCACCGGAGTACCCCTTTAAGGATGATGCAAGTCTTAACTGGATATATGATGTATGTATCTACTGTACGTCTCCATGTTTGTTTTGATAAAAATATAGATGAATGTTAGCTTGTATGTTACTTAATAATATACAGTATAACAAAAAATATATATAATATTAGCTATATGAAAAGTTGTCAATTAAAAGTTTGTCCTTAAAGGGGTACTCCAGTGGAAAACATTAAAAAAAAAAAAAAAAAAATGGTGCCAGAAAGTTAAACAGATTTGTTTATTACTTCTATTTAAAAATCTTAATCCTTATAGTATTTATCAGCTGCTGTACGCTCCACAGGAAGTTATTTTCTTTTTTAATTTAATTTCTGTCTTACTACAGTGCTCTCTGCTGACACCTCTGTCCATGTCAGGAACTGTCCAGAGTAGGAGCAAATCCCCATAGCAAACCTATCTTGCTCTGGACAGTTCCTGACAAAGACAGAGGTGTAAGCAGAGAGCACTGTGGTCAGACTGAAAAGAACTTCACAACTTCCTCTGTATAATACAGCAACTGATAAGTACTGGAAGGAATACAATTCTTTAATAGAAGTAATTTACAAATCTGTTTAACTTTCTGGTACCAGTTGATTTGAAAAAAAAAATTTGTTTTCCACCGGAGTACCCCTCTAAGGGTTTGTGCACCCATGGGAAGTCTTGTCTGGCATGTAAAGTTTTCTTGCCCAGAAAGGTTAACCTTCTGTTAACCCCTTAAGAACCAAGCGTTCTTCTGTTTTTGCACTTTTCATTTTTTCCTCCTTACATTTTAAAAATCATAACCCTTGCAATTTTGCACCTAAAAATCAATATGATGGCTTATTTTTTTTGCGCCACCAATTCTACTTTGTAACGTCATCAGTAATTTTATCCAAAAATCTATGGCGAAACGGGGGAAAAAAAAAATCAGTGTGCGACAAAATTGAAGAAAAAACAATTTTTTTTAAATTTTGGGGGGCTTCCGTTTCTACGCAGTATACTTTTCGATAAAAATGACACCTTCTCTTTATTCTGCAGGTCCATATGATTAAAATGATATCATACTTATATTGGTTTGATTTTGTTGTACTTTTGAAAAAAATCTACTACATTCACGAAATTTAATACATTTAAAATTGTCCTCTTCTGACCCCCATAACTTTTTTATTTTTCTGCGTACGGGCCTACATGAGGTCTCATATTTTGCACGGTGATCTGATGTTTTAATCAGTATCATTTTTGTTTTGATCTGACTTTTTGATCGTTTTTTATTTGTTTTTTATGGTATAAAAAGTGACCAAAAATACCGCATTTTGGACTTTGGAATTTTTTTGCGCGTACGCCATTGACAATGCGGTTTAATTTACGATCTATTTTTATAGTTTGGACATTTACGCATGCGGCGATACCACATATGTTTATTTTTATTATCAAAACAGAAAGAAAGAAAGACGGCACTGGTGCAATAAATCAGCTGTGTGAACATGTGCTGACCTTTTTTCAACCTTCTTCTTTTGACTTGGTGAGTATGAGATTCAGTACATTAACCCCTTGGGGACGGAGACCATTATGACCCTAAGGACGGGAGCATTTTTTGCAAATCTGACCACTGTCACTTTAAGCATTAATAACTCTGGGATGCTTTTACTTATAAATTTGATTCCGAGATTGTTTTTTCATGACATATTCTACTTTATGTTAGTGGTAAATTTTCGGCGATACTTGCATCCTTTCTAGGTGAAAAATGCAAAAATTTCATGAAAAATTTGAAAATTTTGCATTTTTCTAACTTTGAAGCTCTCTACTTATAAGGAATATGGATATTCCAAATAAATTATGTATTGATTCACATATACAATTTGTCTACTTTATGTTTGCATCATAAAATTGATGAGTTTTTACTTTTGGAAGACATCAGAGGGCTTCAAAGCTCAGCAGCAATTTTCCAATTTTTCGCAAAATTTTCAAAATCGGAATTTTTCAGGGACCAGTTCGGTTTGAAGTGGATTTGAAGGGTCTTCTGGTTAGAAATACCCGATAAATGACCCCATTATAAAAACTGCACCCCTCAAAGTATTCAAAATGACATTCAGTAAGTGTGTTAACCCTTTAGGTGTTTCACAGGAATAGCAGCAAAGTGAAGGAGAAAATTCAAAATCTTCATTTTTTACACTCACATGTTCTTGTAGACCCAGTTTTTGAATTTTTACAAAGGGTAAAAGGAAAAAAATCCTCTCAAAATTTGTAACCCAATTTCTCTCGAGTAAGAAAATACCTCATATGTGTATGTCAAGTGTTCGGCGGGTGCACTAGAGGGCTCAGAAGCGAAGGAGCAACAATGGGATTTAGGAGAGTGAGTTTTTCTGAAATGGTTTTTGGGGGGCATGTCCCATTTAGGAAGCCCCTATGGTGCCAGGACAGCAAAAAAACCCACATCGCACACTATTATGGAAACGACACCCCTCAAGGAACGTAACAAGGGGTACGGTGAGCCTTAACACCCCACAGGTGTTTGACAACTTTTTGTTAAAGTCGGATGTGTAAATGAAAATAATATATTTTTCCACTAAAATGCTGGTTTTTCCCCAAATTTTACTTTTTTACAAAGGGTAATAGGAGAAAATGCCCCCCAAAATTTGTAACCCCATTTCTTCTGAGTATGGAAATACCCCATATGTGGACGTCAAGTGCACTGCGAGCGAACTACAATGCTCAGAAGAGAAGGAGCGCCATTGAGCTTTTAGAGAGATAATTTGTTTGGAATGGAAGTCGGGGGCCATGTGCATTTACAAAGCCCCCCGTGGTGCCAGAACAGTGGACCCCCCCACATGTGACCCCATTTTAGAAACTACACCCCTCACGGAATGTAATAAGGGGTGCAGTGAGCATTTACACCCCACTGGTGTTTGACAGATCTTTGGAACAGTGGGCTGTGCAAACAAAAAAATTAAATTTTTCATTTTCACAGACCACTGTTCCAAAAATCTGTCAGACACCTGTGGGGCGTAAATGATCACTGTACCCCTTATTACATTCCGTGAGGGGTGTAGTTTCCAAAATGGGGTCACATTTGGGTATTTATTATTTTGCATTTATGTCAGAACCGCTGTAAAATCAGCCACCCCTGTGCAAATCACCAATTTCGGCCTCAAATGTACATGGCGCTCTCACTCCTGAGCCTTGTTGTGCGCCCACAGAGCATTTTACGCCCACATATGGGGTATTTCCGTACTCAGGAGAAATTGCGTTACAAATTTTGGGGGTCTTTTTTTCCTTTTTACCTCTTGTGAAAATAAAAAGTAAAGGGCAACACCAGCATGTTAGGGTAAAAATTTTTTACACTAACAGGCTGGTGTAGACCCCAACTTTTCCTTTTCATAAGGGGTAAAAGGAGAAAAAGCCCCCCAAAATTTGTAGTGCAATTTCTCCCGAGTACGGAAATACCCCATATGTGGCCCTAAACTGTTTCCTTGAAATACGACAGGGCTCTGAAGTGAGAGAGCACATGCGCATTTGAGGACTAAATTAGGGATTGCACAGGGGTGGACATAGGAGTATTCTACACCAGTGATTCCCAATCAGGGTGCCTCCAGCTGTTGCTAAACTCCCAGCATGCCTGGACAGTCAGTGGCTGTCCGGAAATGCTGGGAGTTGTTGTTTTGCAACAGCTGGAGGCTCCGTTTTGGAAACACTGCTGTACAATACGTTTTTTATTTTTATTGGGGGGGACAGTGTAAGGGGGTGTATATGTAGTGTTTTACTCTTTATTAGGTGTTAGTGTAGTGTTTTTAGGGTACATTCACACTGGCGGGTTACGGTAAGTTTCCCGCTAGGAATTTGCGCTGTGGCGAAAAATTTGCCGCAGCTCATACTTGAAGCAGGAAACTTGCTGTAAACCCGCCCGTGTGAATGTACCCTGTACGTTCACATGGGGGGGGGGGGGACCTCCAGCTGTTTCAAAACTACAACTCCCAGCATGCACGGTCTGTCAGTACATGCTGGGAGTTGTAGTTTTGCAACAGCTGGAGGCACACTGGTTGGAAAACCTTCAGTTAGTTTCAGTTACCTAACTCAGTATTTTCCAACCAGTGAGCCTCCAGCTGTTGCAAAACTACAACTCCCAGCATGCACGGTCTGTCAGTACATGCTGGGAGTTGTAGTTTTGAAACAGCTGGAGGCACACTGGTTGGAAAATACTGAGTTGGGTTCTGTTACCTAACTCAGTATTTTCCAACCAGTGTGCCTCCAGCTGTTGCAAAACTACAATTCCCAGCATGTCTGATCACAGAAGGGCATGCTGGGAGATGTAGTTATGCAACAGCTGGAGGAACGCAACTACAACTCCCAGCATGCCGAGAAAGCTGTTTGCTGTGTGGGCATGCTGGAATTTGTAGTTTTGCAACATCTGGAGTGCTACAATTTAGAGACCACTGAACAGTGATCTCCAAACTGTGGACCTCCAGATGTTGCAAAACTACAACTCCCAGCATGCCCAGACAGCAAACAGCTGTGTGGGCATGCTGGGAGTTGTAGTTTTGCAAGATCTAGAGGGCAGTATAGAGATCACTGTGCAGTGGTCTCTAAACTGCAGACCTCCAGCTGTTGCAAAACTACAAATTCCAGCATGCCCACACAGCAAACAGCTGTCTGGGCATGCTGGGAGTTGTAGTTTTGCAACATCTGGAGGGCTACAGTCTAGAGACCACTATAGTGGTCTCAGACTGTAGCCCTCTAGATGTTGCTATGCAACTACTCACCGGCTTCCGTCGCATCCGGGAGCCGTCCTCTTCTGCCGCACGCCGCCGCAGATCTCCGTCGCCGCCGCCGATCCCCGTCGCTCCGCTGTCTCTGGAGGGGTAAGTGGACTCCAGCGCCGCTCCTCTTCGTTTTCCCCGTTCTGCCCCGCCTATTGTGGGAGGGCAGGACGGGGAAAACGAAAGTAAACCCCTCCGCCCCAGATCTGCTATTGGTGGTCGCATCTAGACCACCAATAGCAGAGATAGGAGGGGTGGCAACTCTGCCACCTCACTCCTATCGCTTTAGGGGGATCGTGGGTGTCTTAGACACCCGCAATCCCCCTTCTATTCCGGGTCACCATAGACCCGTAATGACCCGGAATCGGCGCAAATCGCAAGTGTGAATTCACTTGCGATTTGCGCCGATCGCCGACATGGGGGGGTCTAATGACCCCCCTGGGCATTTGCACGGGGTGCCTGCTGATAGATATCAGCAGTCACCCCGGCCCGGTCCCCGCCCGGCGGGGGCCGAAATTCCCACGGGCGTATGGATACGCCCTTCGTCCTTAAGTACCAGGACGCAAGGGCGTATGCATACGCCCTTCGTCCCCAACAGGTTAAAGGGTAGCTCCCACCATCACGTTTTTTTTCTTTCTGTCCCTGCCTATTGCCCTTCTATCCCTAACACCCTCCCTGCCTTTATTTATTTATTTTTTTTACTATTTTAAAAATGGCATTTAGTCTGCCTGGTAGTGTGCTCACGCCTCTTCCTGCCGCTCGATGAGTTCCACCCAATCCCCCCCCCCCCCGTACCTAGCAGCAGAGCCGTCGGCGAGTGCGGGGAGCCGATGCGCAGCCCTGGATGTTCCTGCGCCTGCGCAAAATTCCGACTGATGCCCTGCTGGAATCAGTCGGAATTTTGCAGTGACGTCACTCCGCACTGCATTCGGCCACTAGGAGGGCGACCCCTAGTGGCCGAATTTCAAATAGCTTTTAAAATGTTTTAAAAGCATTTTTTTAAATAAAAGTATATTCGAGATATGTTGTAGTACTCAAGTACTACAACATATCAAAAAAAATTCATGACAGTACCCATTTAAATGGCAACATTACATTAAAAACAAATAAATACAAAAACATGAAACTTCAGGAAGGCCAATTTTTGCCAACTAAGAAAGGACTTAAGTGACAGATTATGTGATATTTTAAAAAGCACCCTAAATGGATATTATGAACGACATACATGTATACCCTACGATAATAAACGTGTTAGAAATAGGAGAAGACCACTGTGGGATTGATTCTCTGAGACCAATCTGATCAGCTTCTATATGGTGGTCAGTTATAAGTTGGACCAGGGTAAAGCTGTGAATATCGTGTATCTGGACTGTTCTAAAACAGTTGATACTGTGCCACACAAAAGGTTACTATTTCACCCGTTACTATCTTCCCTCACAAAAAAATGGCTGTTATTAATAACGGGCTATAACGGGTTAAAACGGCTATTACAAAAATCCTATAGCTGTATAGGATTTTGTAACTGCCGTTTTCAGCTGATTTTCAGACGGAACTTCGTACAGATCTTTAAAACTGAGTCATTTTGTAGTGTGAAAGAAGCCTATGATTCTTCTAAGTTCTTCTAGCAGAGAGAGGTAGTTGGGCAGAAGCTACTGTCTTCTCCTTTTTGAGTGCTGATCTGCTGCTGAAAATAGGGCAGTGGGAGGATCCAGGAAGGGGCATTTATTATAAAACATGATTTCCCTAGTAGAATCCCATAGTCATGTTTAAAGTTTAAGCTAACAATCAGAGTTTACAAGTTTTTATAGCCTTAGCTGAATGGCAGCAGTTTTTCCAATGGTTTACAGCTTCAGTCTTGAACTATTGACCCTCCATTCCCTTCACTTATACAAGTGTCTCTAGTCCTGTAAAAAACATATTTACTTAATCCCTTATCAGTGAGAGGCTAGGTTAAACATGGGTTCCCTGCAACAGCAGAACACAACACTACGGAAAGTATAAGTATTGCTGCTCCTAATTGTGCATTGCGTGCCATATAGTGAAGAACACGAAAAGCATGCTTCTTCACAGTCACTTAACGTGTTTGTTTTGCAGTTACGTGAGGCACTGCATGCATTGGTCTTTATTCTTACAGTATAGAAGTCATTGTTTAAAACTTTTTGTGAATTGGGACATTTGGGGCATTGTTTGCAGACTCCAACTGCAGGTACCCAAAATTTCGTCCGACTCCTCGTCTCCACAGCACTGACCGATTGCCCAGAAAATAAGGGTGATCGGTGCCTACCACCTTGAAGGTTACGAGTGAGGTAGCAGGGGTGCCACCTTCTCCTGTCCCCTGCCATTGGACCGACCAATAGCAGGTGTTGGACAGGGGGGTTGAAAGGCTAGTTCCCCTGCTCTGCCCACCCATGGTAGTCCAGGCAGAGCGGGGGGGGGGGGGACCAGTACAGGAGTGGCGGGCAGCGGCGGGTGGTGCTGACGCACACTGTGGCCTTTCCAATGTTACAAAACTACAACAGCATGCCCAAGAAGCTGTTGGCTGTCTGGGCATGCTGGGAGTTGTAGTTTTGCAACATCTGAAAGTCCACAATTTGGAGACCACTGTATAGTGGTCTGTAAACTGTGGCCCTCCAGATGCTGCAAAACTACAACTCTCAGCATGCCCAGACAGTCCAGGCATGCTGGGAGTTGTAGATCTGCAACATCTGGCCCTTTTTGCAATGGCCACACCAATTTTCCATTGTGTTTTTAAAAAGTGGAGCAAAACTCGTCAATTTGGGCGCAAGAATTTAACATTTTGGTGCAAAAATGTTTTTATTTTCAAAGGGAAAGAAGAGCCAATTGAAAATATGAGAAAAACAGCAGTTTTAGAGAATCTCCCCCTGGATCTGTAGTTGAAAAATCTGCAGTTAAGGATTTTACAAGACAATCAAAAATGCATAAGTACCGTCTTGTAAAATCTGCAGTTGCAGATCCGCAATTTCAGATTTCACAATTTCAAATCTGCATTTGATCCTATGAGCCTGAATACACCTTTAGGTGTAAGAAAGCATATTTTTTACAAACAATAAAAAAAATTTCGGCCAAAAAACGCTGCAGGCAGATGTTAGCTGTAAATCAAATTATTTTTCCATTTGGCGTTTTTCAGTTTGGCGTTTTTTTTTTTAAATCTTTTTGGCGTTTTGTCACTCTTGGTGTTTTTCAGCTCCTTGACAGTTTTGCTAAATCGCAGCATGTTGAGCCACTGGCATTTTTTCCCCTGAAATTGTAGCGTTTTTCACCCATAGAAGTCTATGGGAGTAAAAAAAACGCCAGGAAAAACGCCATGTGGGTTTTAACCTGTTGGGGACGAAGGGCGTATGCATATGCCCTTGCGTCCTGGTACTTAAGGACGTATCCATACGCCCGTGGGAATTTCGGGTGACTGCTGATATCTATCAGCAGGCACCCCGTGCAAATGCCCAGGGGGGTCATTAGAAACCCCCCCCCCCCCCCCCCATGTCGGCGATCGGCGCAAATCGCAAGTGAATTCACACTTGCGATTTGCGCCTATTCCGGGTCATTACGGGTCTATGGTGACCCGATGACCCGGAATAGAAGGGGGATCGCAGTTGTCTAAGACAACTACGATCCCCCTACGGCGATAGGAGTGAGGTGGCAGGGGTGCCACCCCTCCTATCTCTGCTATTGGGGGTATAGACGCGACCACCAATAGCAGATCAGGGGCGGAGGGGTTGGCGGAGGGGTTTACTTTTGTTTTCCCCGTCCTGCCCACCCACAATCGGCAGGGCAGGACGGGGAAAACGACGGGGACCGAACACCAAAGGTTTACTTACCCCTCCGGAGGCTGCGGGCGATGGTGATCGGCAGGCGGCATCGGAGATCGGCACAGGCGGCGTGCGGCAGAAGAGGACGGCTCCCTGGATCCTATGGAAGCCGGTAAGTTGCCTAGCAACATCTGGAGGGCTACAATCTGAGACTGTAGCCCTCCAGATGTTGCAAAACTACAACATCCAGCATGCCCAGACAGCTGTTTGCTGTTTGGGCATGCTGGAATATGTAGTTTTGCAACAGCTGGAGGGCTGCAGTTTGAGACCACTATATAGTGGTCTCTAAACTGTATCCCTCCAGATGTTGCAAAACTACAACTCCTAGCATTCTCAAACAGCTTTTTGCTGTCTGGACATGTTGGGATTTGTAGCTTTGCAACATCTGAAGGGTCACAGTTTGGAAATCACTGGGCAGTGGTCTATAAACTGTAGCCCTCCAGATGTTGCAAAACTGCAAATCCCAGCATGCTGAAACAGCAATCAGCTGTCTCGGTATGCTGGGAGTTGTAGTTGTGTAACCTCCAGCTGTTGCATAACTACATCTCCCAGCATGCCCTTCGGCGATTAGTACATGCTGGGAGTTGTAGTTTTGCAACAGCTGGAGGCACACTGGTTAGAAAGTATTGTTAGGTAACAGAACCTAACTGAAGGTTTTCCAACCAGTATGCCTCCAGCTGTTGCAAAAGTACAACTCCCAGCATGCACGGTATGTCAGTACATGCTGGGAGTTGTAGTTTTGCAACAGCTGGAGGCACACTGGTTGGAAAGTATTGTTAGGTAACAGAACCTAACTGAAGGTTTTCCAACCATTGTGCCTCCAGCTGTTGCAAAAGTACAGCTCCCAGCATGCACTGTCAGTGCATGCAGGGAGTTGTGGTTTTGAAACAGCTGGAGGTTTGTCCCCCCATGTGAACGTACAGGGTACATTCACACGGGCAGGTTTACAGTAATTTTCCTGCTTCAAGTTTGGTCTGCGGCAAAATTTTGCCGCAGCGCGAACTCCTAGCGGGAAACTCACCGTTGCACGCCAGTGCGAATGTACCCTAAAAACACTACACTACACAACACTAACACATATTAAAGAGTAAAACACTACATATACACCCCCTTACACTGTCCCCCCCCCCCCCCAATAAAAATGAAAAACGTATTGTACGGCAGGGTTTCCAAACGGAGCCTCCAGCTGTTGCAAAACAACAACTTCCAGCATTTCTGGACAGCCACTGACTGTCCAGGCATTCTAGGAGTTAAGCAACAGCTGGATGCACCCTGTTTGGGAATCACTGGCGTACAATACCCCTATGTCCACCCCTATGCAATTCCTAATTTAGTCCTCAAATGCGCATGGCGCTCTCTCACTTCAGAGCCCTGTCGTATTTCAAGGAAACAGTTTAGGGCCACATATGGGGTATTTCCGTAATCGGGAGAAATTGCACTACAAATTTTGGGGGCGTTTTCTCCTTTTACCCCTTATGAAAAGGAAAAGTTGGGGGTTACACCAGCCTGTTAGTGTAAAAAAAAAAAAAATGTTTACACTAACATGCTGGTGTTGCCCCATACTTTTTATTTTCACAAGCAGTAAACTACACCCCCCGCGGAACGTAACAGGGGGGTATAGTTGAGCAGTTTACACCCCACAGGTGTTTGACGAATTTTCATTAAAGTTGGATGGTGAAAATGAAAAAAAAAAAAATTTTTTTTTTTTTGTTGTTTTTTTTATGTATTTTTTTTTTTTTTTTTTTGTTCCATCAGATAAGAGCGATAAACAAAAGCACAATTATACGAGATAGAAAATAAGACAGCTAGTCGAGAGCGTAAACTACACCCAGCAGAAACAGTAAAAAGGGGTATAGTGAGCATTTACACCCACAGGTGTTTGACGAATTTAATAAAGTTGGAAAATGAAAAAAAAAAATTTATAACTAAAATGCTGGTGTTACCCTACATTTTTCATTTTCACAAGGGAAAATAGGAAAAAAGCCCCCCAAAATTTGTAACCCCATTTCCTCTGAGTAAGAACATACCCCATATGTGGATGTAAAGTGCTCGGCGGGCGCACTACAATGCTCAGAAGAGAAGGAGCGCCATTGGGATTTTGAAGAGAAAATGTGTCCGGAATTGAAGGCCACATGAGTTTACAAAGCCCCCATAGTGCCAGAACAATGGACCACATGTGACCCCATTTTGGAAACTACACCCCTCGTGTAATGTAATAAGGGGTACAGTAAGCATTTACGCCCCACCTGTGTCTGACAGATTTTTGGAACAGTGGTCCGTGAAAATGAAAAACTTTATGTTTCATTTGCACAGTCCACTGTTCCAAAGATCTGTTAAACGCCAGTGGGGTGTAAATACATACTGCACCCCTTATTAAATTCTGTGACGGGTGTAGTTTCCTAAATGGGGTCACATGTGGGGGGGGTCCACTGTTCTGGAACCACAGGGGGCTTTGTAAACGCACATGGCCCCTGACTACCATTCCAAACTAATTCTCTTTCCAAAAGCTCAATGGCTCTCCTTCTCTACTGAGCATTGTATTTCGCCCGCAGAGCATTTTACGTCTTAACATGGGGTATTTCCATACTCAGAAGAGAAGGGGTTACAAATTTTGGGGGGCATTCTCTCCCATAACCCTTTGTAAAATTGGTAAATTTGGGGAAGCAACTGCACTTTAGTGAAAAAATTTTTTTTTTCATTTACACATCTGATTTTAACGAAAAGTCGTCAAACACCTGCGTGGTGTTAAGGCTCACTGGACCCCTTGTTACGTGCCTTGAGGGGTGTAGATTCCAAAACGGTATGCCATGTGGGGTTTTCTGCTGTTCTGGCACCATAGGGGCTTCCTAAATGTGACATGCCCCCCAAAAACCATTTCAGCAAAATTCACTCTCCAAAATCCAATTGTTGCTCCTTCCCTTCTGAGCCCTCTACTGCGCCCGCCGAACACTTGACATACACATATGAGGCATTTCCTTACTTGAGAGAAATTGGGTTACAAATTTTGGAGGCTTTTTCTCCTATTACCACTTGTAAAAATTCAAAAACTGGGTCTACAAGAACGTGCGAGTGTAAAAAAATGAAGATTTTGAATTTTCTCCTTCACTTTGCTGCTATTCCTGTGAAACACCTAAAGGGTTAACAAACTTACTGAATGTCATTTTGGATACTTTGAGGGGTGCAGTTTTAATAATTGGGTCATTTATGGGGTATTTCTAATAGGAAGGCCCTTCAAATCCACTTCAAACCTGAACTGGTCCATGAAAAATTTCGATTCTGAAAATTTTGTGAAAAATTGGAAAATTGCTGCTGAACTTTGAAGCCCCTGATGTCTTCCAAAAGTAAAAACATCTCAACTTTATGATGCAAATATAAAGTAGACATATTGTATTTGTGAATCAATATATAATTTATTTGGAATGTCTATTTTCCTTACGAGCAGAGAGTTTCAAAGTTAGAAAAATGCTAAATTTTCAAATTTTTCATCAAATTTTGGAATTTTTAACCAAGAAATTATGCAAGTATCAAAAATTTACCACTACCATAAAGTAGAATATGTCACGAAAAAACAATATCGGAATAAAAATTATAAGTAAAAGTATCCCAGAGTTATTAATGCTTAAAGTGACAGTGGTCATATTTGCAAAAAATGCTCCCATCCTTAGTGTTATAATGTGCTCTGTCCCCAAGGGGTTAAATTTGGCGTTTTTTCAGGCGGTTTTTATTCTATTTTGGACTTTAGCGATCCAAAAAAATGATGGAGATACCTTTTTAAAAAAAAAATTCGTACGGTACCATTAAAAAAAATAATTATAAAAAAGATACAGTAGTGAAGGAAAAAAAATTGTATTTAACGAAATGTATCTTTTTTATAACAACATTTTTATTAAATTTTAAACAGGGATCAATTTATGTGGGCGGGCAGGGCACTAAAAATGTAGCCGACAATAATAAAAATGTAGTGTGTGTGTGTTTTTCACTTTTTTTCTTTACGCTTTAGCTGGTACTACTACTGCCAGCATGGAACACACTGTTCCATGATGGTAGTAGTAGTACCTTTACTAATTGACAGATCACTCTGGTTCCATTGCGAACCCTCTGTATAATTTATAGATGCTGCCGGACGCTCTTCTATTGTCTCCTGCACTACCGTATATATACACCTATTCATATTTCCCACAGAGAGCTGTGATTGGCCAGATGGTTCCAGCCAATCACAACTCTCTGTGGGAAATATGAATATGTGTATATATACGTCAGTGCAGGGGACCATAGAAGAGCGGCCGGCCGCATCTATACATTATACAGACGGATCACAGGGGGTGTCAGGAGTGACACCTGCTGTGATCTTTCCTTAACTGCAGGTACTACAGCTCCCAAGATGGAACAGAGTGTGCTCCATGATGGGAGTAGTAGTACCTGCAGTTAAGGAAAGATCACAGCGGGTATCACCCCTGACATCCACTGTGATCGTCCTTTCTATTGCAGAGATGTGGAGCGGCTCTATACAGCGCTCGCATCTCTGCTCTGTACTCCGGCCAGTGATGGGAATAGAACATCACTCATTCAAATTTCCCTCCGAGATTGGCTGCAACCATCCGGCCAATCCCCACTCTGGGCGGAAAATATAAATAAGTGATGTTCTAGTGCAGAGTGCAGAGATGCGAGCGCTGTATAAAGCAGCTCCGCATCTCTGCTATATTATGAACGATCGCATCAGGTGATATGTCTATTAGTACAGGTCCTACTACTAACATCATGGAAAAGTTAAAATTTTGTTATAAAAAAATATATATTTCTTTAAAAAAAAAAAAAAAAATATTCCATTATTTTACTGCATCCTTTTTTTTTTTTCGCACCCAACAAATTTTGGGTACCAAAAAAATGCCAAAGGGGCCAAAAATGCAATTTCCATACAAATGAAAAAACGCCAGAAAAAAAGGTGAGAACCAGGAAATTGCACTGGCGTTTTTTCTGGCGTTTTATCTTGCGTTTTTTTCAAACCAAAAAACGCAAGACAAAAAACAAGTAGAAACTTAGCCTTACCAAACTCTAAGGGAAACAAAAGTCTGAAATAATCCATACTCTTCTCTTCATCCACTCTCCCCCATTCCCAATTCCCTTCATTGAACTGGATGGACTTTTTTTTTTTACTGTAAAATATGACATGTAATGCCATATTTATTCTGTTTATATTTATTCTGTTTTATATTGTGTTCAATACTTTTTCCCTGTGTCATTTCACATTATTACACATACCGTATATACTCGAGTATAAGCCGAGTTTTTCAGCACGATTTTTCGTGCTGAAAACACCCCCCTCGGCTTATACTCGAGTGAACTCCCCCACCCGCAGTGGTCTTCAACCTGCGGACTTCCAGAGGTTTCAAAACTACAACTCCCAGGAGGGCAGGGCAGCCATCGGCCGGAAGCGCGGAGAAGAGGCGCCCCCGGTGAAGATAGCAGCCCGGACCACCTCCTCACCGGACCACCTCCTCTCCGGACAGCCCTGCAGGACCAGACCAGCGCCGAGCGGAGGTGAGTACTCAGAACTAAAGGGGGTGAGAGGGGGCTGGATGATGTTGAAGGCCGCAGTGGTCTTCAACCTGCGGACCTCCGGAGGTTTCAAAACTACAACTCCCAGCAAGCCCGGACAGCCGATGGCTGCCCGGGCTTGCTGGGAGTTGTAGTTTTGAAACCTCTGGAGGTCCGCATGTTGAAGGCCGCAGTGGTCTTCAACCTGCGGACCTCCGGAGGTTTCAAAACTACAACTCCCAGCAAGCCCGGACAGCCGATGGCTGCCCGGGCTTGCTGGGAGTTGTAGTTTTGAAACCTCTGGAGGTCCGCAGGTTGAAGACCACTGAGGGCGAATGATGAGAAGAGGATGATGAAGGGGGGGGGGGGGGGTGTGGGGATGATGAAGGGGGGTGGGGATGATGAAGGGGGGGGGGGTGTGGGATGATTACAAGGGGATGATGAAGGGGGGATGTGTGGGATGATAAGGGGATGTGTGGGATGATGACAAGGGGATGATGAAGGGGGGATGTGTGGGATGATGACAAGGGGATGATGAAGGGGGGATGTGTGGGATAAGGGGATGTGTGGGATGATGACAAGGGGATGATGAAGGGGGGATGTGTGGGATAAGGGGATGTGTGGGATGATGACAAGGGGATGATGAAGGGGGGATGTGTGGGATGATGACAAGGGGATGATGGAGGGGGGATGTGTGGGATGATAAGGGGATGTGTGGGATGATGACAAGGGGATGATGAAGGGGGGATGTGTGGGATAAGGGGATGTGTGGGATGATGACAAGGGGATGATGAAGGGGGATGTGTGGGATGATGACAAGGGGATGATGAAGGGGGGATGTGTGGGATGATAAGGGGATGTGTGGGATGATGACAAGGGGATGATGAAGGGGGGATGTGTGGGATGATAAGGGGATGTGTGGGATGATGACAAGGGGATGATGAGGATGTTAATGACGGGTCTGGATGATGACAGGGGGGGATGAGGTATTTCCCACCCTAGGCTTATACTCGAGTCAATAACTTTTCCTGGGATTTTGGGTTGAAATTAGGGGTCTCGGCTTATACTCGGGTCGGCTTATACTCGAGTATATACGGTAACTCAATTTCTGAGCTTATTTGTTTTGGTTTCTTTGATAGATTACTTGGCTTGATACAAACATCTGGTGAAATTTTATGTCAAAAAAACTTGTTTTCTCCAAAAAATAACACTACTTTTATCAGGGTAAAATAACCTGCTACTAAAGTCATTAAAAAGTACCAAAAGGAATGCAAATAAATTCACCTGTATGCCTATACTGCTGCCTACCTCTAAGTTGCATTCACACCATGTTTGAGGCATGTGGCCACCGGATTCAAAGAGTCTTTGAAAACTGATTACAGTGATATGCCCGCTGTACCTGTGCTGTACCCTATTTATTTCTGTGAGCAAGAGGGAGTCAGCTAGTGACTCTGGTCGGGTCATTTTTGGACAATATCTGTTTTTTGCCTGACGCAGCAGACCACAGTACTCAGCCCGGAAAAGAACCAGATACGGTTAAAAATTAGCTAATCATTGTCACTAGCTGACTCAGTCTGGCTCATTGAAATTAATGAGGTACAGCACAGGTCCACAAGTAATACGGCTGCAAATAGTTTTCAAATTCCCCTGCCGCATCTGGCTGCTGTTTGCCCCAAGTTTGATGATAATGCACCATAACATTGATTTTCTTTTATTGGTTTCCTACACTTCTCCATACTGTCAAGAAAAGGGTATCCAGGAGTAAACCAGCACAAACATACCCAAACTGAGTGTTAGCCTAGGTTTCCATATAAGTTTTTTTTCTGGCATTTTTTGGAAAACTGCCACTGCAGTTTTTAAGCCAAAATCTGAAGTGGATCCATGAGAAGTGGGGTATAAATCCTTTTCTCAATATTTCCCATTCTTTTTGAATACACTTTTGGCTTTAGCTCAAAAACTGCCAGAAAAAAAAAAAAAAAAACACCTATATGGAAACCTAGCCTTCCGCAGTTCTTTATGTGCAAGATATGCGTTTACACGTGCAAAGAATCAAAGTAAAATTGCTCATTTAAATACCAAACAAAATACATGGCAGCAAAGAAACCAACGCTTACAGAATGGTTACAATATGCTTTCTCCAGTTGTTAAGCTGTATGCATGATATACACAAAAATGACTGATTTACATGCATAGGAAAAAGAAAAGAATCACAATATCAAATGTGTTCGACATTTCAATATGAGTGTCACTACTTGTCACTATATTTGTATTCAGAAATTTCATTTAAAAATATTTGATGCTTAAATGTCAATCTTACCTAACATTGTCATGTCTTTGAATATAAATCTTATGGAAAATCCTCTCAGGCGGCTTCAGAAAATCTTCCTTCATTTCCATAGCAACATTTCTAGGTAAAAGACTCATTAAAAGACGCTCCTAAAGGAAACATATTTGAAACATAATTTTAATATTCCTAAGGGTTTTAGTGAAACAAAACATACCTCTGAGGCCACAGTTAATAAAATGTGTGCCACATTTTATTTATCCCTTCTCCACCCATAACAAGAAGCTGTTCTTTTCTTTACACAAGACAATGCCTGAATTGTACTGAGGTGCAATAAGAGACACATCTTAAAGGGGTACTCCAGTTGTACAAATTTTATTTTTATTTTTTTAAATCAACTGGGGCCACAAAGTTAAATAGATTTGTAAATTACTTCTATTTAAAAATCTTAATCCTTCCAGTACCTAGCTGCTGTATGAGGAAGTTGTATTTCTGGAGTTTTTTCTGTCTGACAACAGTGCTCTCTGAAGACACCTCTGTCCGTATAAGGAACTGTCCAGAGCAGGAGAGGTTATGGCTATGGGGATGTGCTTGTACTCTGGACAGTTCCGGACATGGACAAAGGTGTCAGCAGAGAGCACTGTGGTCAGACTGGAAAGAATTCCAGAAAGAAATACAACTTTCTCTGTAGTATACAGCAGCTGATAAGTACTGGAAGGATTAAGATTTTAAAGTAGAAGTCATTTACAAATCCGTTTAACTTTCTGGCCCCAGTTGATTTAAAAAAAAATAAAAAATTTCCACCGGAGTACCCCTTTGAAAGCAAGATTGTTGAAAAAGAAAATTCCTTTTAGGGCATGTTCACACACCTCAAATCTGAACTGAGTATAACGCTCAGTTTCCACTGCAGTTTTTGACCCAAGGCCGGGATTCAAAAGGAATAGGACATATAAAGGAGGAACTTACACTTCTCCTCCCTTATGGATCCACTTCTGACTTTGGCTCAAAAACTGCAGTGGCAGCTATCCAAAAACTGCCAGAAAAAAACATAAGTGGAAACTTAGCCTAAGAGAGAATCCGCACTGATTGTCAATATTATGAAGTAGTAAGAATCATAAAGAAATACCTACCCATTCTCTCACAGGATGCTATTTTGGCCAAGTTTACACAAAGCGGTTGTAGATTTTCATCCCGACGTGCTCCCACCCTGGGAAACATTTTGTCTCCCAGTGTGTTTTCCACTGGTAACAAGACAACTCCCACTTGGTTACATAAGAAAGGTTTTTACAAGTGTGGATTGCCTCGTTGCGTAGTCTGTAAACACGCTTGTACAACACAGGAGGTCATAAGTTACAATACTAACCAGGGCTGTGGAGTCGGAGTCTGAGTCGGACGAAATTTTGGGTACCTGGAGTCGGAGTCGGCAAACAATGCACCGACTCCGACTCCTACAAAATTTAGATTGGAATAAAAAAAAAAAAAAAAAACAAGTTTAAATGTCCTAACTGACAAAAAGTTATAATTAATGACTTCTCTACTGTAAGAATAAAGATCAATGCATGCAGTGCCTCACATAACCGCAAAACGAACACGTTAAGTGACCGTGAAGAAGCATGCTTTTCATGTGCTTTACTATATGGCACAAATGCACAATTAGGAGCGGCAATACTTATACTTTCCATAGTGTTGTGTTCTGCTGCTACAGGGAACCCATGGGTAACCTAGCCTCTCACTGATAAGGGATTAAGTAAATATGTTTTTTACAGGACTAGAGACACTTGTGTAAGTGAAGGGAATGGAGGGTCAATAGTTCAAGACCGAAGCTGTAAACCATTGGAAAAACTGCTGCCATTCAGCTAAGGCTATAAAAACTAGCTTAAAGGGGTACTCCACCCCTAGACATCTTATCCCCTATCCAAAGGATAGGGGATAAGATGTCAGATTGCCGGGGTCCCGCTGCTCGGGACCCCCAGGATCGCTGCTGCGGCACCGCGTAGAGCTGGGTGGTATGACCAAAAATGTGTATCAAGGTATTTTTGTAACTTATGGCGGTTCCACGGTATGTAACGGTATTTCTCCCCCCCCCTCTCCCCCTCCCTCAAATCATGTGTCCTGCGAGCGCTGTTCTGCTCCCCCCGCCAACAAATCATGTTACCCGCCTGCGCTGTTCTGCTCCCACCCAATTAATTATCAGCCCAGCCAGCGGGGTACTACTCACATATGTCAAGCACTGCCCTCCTCCTCTTTGTTGTGGGCCGACACCAGTGCTGGAACTCTATACTGTACGCCAGTGGTCTCCAACCTGCGGACCTCCAGATGTTGCAAAACTACAACTCCCAGCATGCCCGGACAGCCAACGCTGTCCGGGCATGCTGGGAGTTGTAGTTTTGCAACAGCTGGAGGTCCGCAGGTTTGAGACCACTGCTGTACGCTGTATTCCTATGCCCGGGCTGCAAAAGATAAAGAAAATAAACTT
Organism: Hyla sarda; assembly: GCF_029499605.1. Lineage (NCBI taxonomy): Eukaryota > Metazoa > Chordata > Amphibia > Anura > Hylidae > Hyla > Hyla sarda. Next base: position 130,199,270 of record NC_079193.1, on the reverse strand, counting down.
AACTTACCTACGTTGGCCCTGGAACGTCAGACAGCCGTCAGCCTATCAACGGCCGGAGCGATGTCCCGCCCCTGCCAGTGATAGGCTGAGCCCACTGTCATGTAAGATGCCAGCTTCTTAAGCTGGTAAGTTAAAAGTTTATTTTCTTTATCTTTTGCAGCCCGGGCATAGGAATACAGTGTACAGCAGTGGTCTCAAACCTGCGGACCTCCAGCTGTTGTGAAACTACAACTCCCAGAATGCTCGGACAGCGTTGGCTGTCCGGGCATGCTGGGAGTTGTAGTTTTGCAACATCTGGAGGTACGCAGGTTGGAGACCACTGGCGTACAGTATAAAGTTCCAGCGCCGGTGTCGGCCCGCAACAAAGAGGAGGACGGCAGTGCTTGACCTATGTGAGTAGTACCCCGCTGGGCTGATAATTAATTGGGGGGGGGAGCAGAACAGCGCAGGCGGGTAACATGATTTGTTGGTGGGGGCGGGGGGAGCAGAACAGCGCTCGCGGGACACATGATTTGGGGGAGGGGTGGGAGAAATACCGTTATATACTGTGGAACCGCCATAAGTTACAAAAATACTGTGATACACATTTTTGGTCATACCACCCAGCTCTACACGTATGATTAGTTCCCCGATGTGGGGACAGCGCAGTGCTGGGATGATAATTCATTCCCAAGGGGGAAGAGCCAAACCAGTATTGCGGTATGGGCTAAAATTCATATTGTGCAGCCCAAAAATGTCGGTATTCGGTATGAACCGGTATACCGCCCAGCCCTAGCACCAGCGCTATCATTACTGCCATAGACTTGCATTAAGGGGGTGGGCCGTGATGTCACGAGGGGCAGAGCCATGACGTCACGCTGCTCCGTGCCATGTATCGGCCGTCATTACGCACAGAGCGAACCCAATCTGTGTAGTAATGAAAGCGCAGTGCCACAGCGCCGATCCCGGGGGACCCCGGCGATCTGACATCTTATCCCTATCATTTGAATAGGGGAGAAGATGTCTAAGGGCGGAGTACCCCTTTAAACTTTAAAGATGACTATAGGATTCTACTAGGGAAATCATGTTTTATAATAAATGCCCCTTCCTGGATCCACCCACTGCCCTATCTTCAGCAGCAGATCAGCACACAAACTGTTCAATACAGTAGACTGTTGGCTTCCCAGCCAGTAGTCCTGAGGTAATGACATGTATGTTACCTTTCTTTCCTTCAAAGGAATGTATAAAATACATTCGCATATTAATACAGAGGAGTCGGGGAGTCGGAGTTGGAAGTACAAAGAACTCCGGAGTCGGAACATTTATCTACCGACTCCACAGCCCTGATACTAACTGCACATTTCCCATTCACTCCTTCATTAACTGTCAATCTACATTCATAAATGTACAATATTTGCTGTAAAACTTGCAAAATGATGTATGTGGGAAGTACTATACGTCCTTTGAAAAAGCATATTCAAGAACACATCCGAGCCACAACTAATCAGCACCATATTAACATTTCTGATGTCTCTAGACATTTTCGTGATGTTTATCATGGCAATGTGTCTGATTTGAGTTTTTGCGGCATCGAATGGGTGCGAAGACCGTTAAGAGGTGGGGATCATGTAAGACTTTTTCGTAACAGAGAAGTTTTCTGGATTCATAACTTACACACCACTCAACCTCACAGTCTAAACCTTAGAAGTGACCTTATATTCCACTACTGATCCATTTGTTTCATTCCCTCACAATAACAATTATGTAATCAAACTGTATATATTTTTCCAGTACTGTTCCATGTTCACATGGTGCGGTTTGTTTGTGGATTTTCCGATTTTTTCCAAGAACGCTTTTTAAGAAAGTTTTATGCAAATATTCTTTTGTTTTAATTTATGAGTTATAGGTGTTTAAATGTTTTCATTAAAATGCACCTAAGCTTTATGCTATAGTGGTCAGTTTTAAAATGTTTTTGCATTTGTGAGGGTAAGTTTTGTTGGGGAATGGAGGGGGTTAATACCTTTTGGACTGTGTCCTAACTCCCCCCATCCCTTTTCCAAACTCCCATATATACCTGACTATTACTTGATTCTAGCGTGCTTAGATGAAGGGTGTTACCCGAAACGCGTCTACTCTTTCTGTGAGTTGTTTATTGGCTGTTCTCTGCTTTTTATGTGGTTTTATGGGATCCAAATAAAGTTTTCATCATTACCACTGGCTACTTTTGCTGTTTGTTGCTGTTTCCCTGGAGTTTACAGCCCTGTTGGGGATCCTGAGAGCTGACCACCCTTGCTATAACATTGTTTACTTGTCTTTCCCAGTTCTAAAATCCTTTCTAAAGTGCACCAAACTGACACAGAAAATTCATGAAAATTTTTTATCTTTATTAGAATCATTACCAATAAAATAGACATATTAAAATATATGCAGCAGTCAGAAGAAAAAAGACTCTAGACAGAGATAGCAGCATGTCCAAGATCGTACATAGGAAAACATACAGATGGTGAAATATGGTACTCTGTACGAGGTGGGCTAAAGAGACCACAATACATATGTATAAGTATACACTTATAAAACCATCTGTAAACCCAGTACACTAATGTAAACACAAAGGACATATATATATATATATATATATATATATATATATATATATATATATATATATATATATATAGTAGTATAGCATAGAAAATGTAATTTGCCTGAAGTCAAGGCCAGTATATAGAGGGAAACAAGGATACAACCATGCAAGGGAGCTTATGGCCTCTTTCAAACTACGGAATCTCCGCTCGCTGAATTCCGCGAGCAGAGATTCCACCTGGCGGCCGCCGCTGAAGGTACTTCGGCACTAGGGCCACAGGGCACTGAGCCGTCACCATTGAAGGCTATGCAGTGCTCGTGAAATCCGCGCAAAGAATGAACATGTTCTTTCTTTGCGCAGAACAATTTCAGCGGGGGAATTGTCCGCCGCGGAAATTACGCAGTGTGAACGGGTCTCGGAGACCCATTCACACTAATGTTATGTTCACACCGCGGAATTTCGCGAGAATTCCGTAGTGTGCACATACCCTATGGCTACCTCCATAACGGCTGGAGCATCAGTTGTCCCTACATCAAATAGAAATAATGCAAAACTGTCCATGCATACAGCAATCTGGCATCCATCTATACTTACAAGTAGTCAGGAGCCTACACCTATGTCGTTTCGCTCACTCGCTTCCTTAGAGAGTGTCTTATGGAAGGTGGACGGAAGTATATATACATGGTATAGACCAGTGGTACTCAACTGGCGGACCGCGGTCCACATCCGGACCAAGGCCGCCAGGCACCCGGCCGGTTCTCCGAACCAGCCGGAGAAGGCATCCGCTGTCCCGCCATTGATATGTATCGGTGTCTGTAAGACACCGATACAAATGAATAGCTGAGCGCCACCGGAGCGAGGGAACACTCTGCTCCCTGCCGGCCAGCGCTTCCCCTATTATGCAGGTGGCTCGATTGGCGCTGTCTCCATCATCTGCTCTGGCCAGGCCTAACTAGAAGAGGCCAGAGCAGCACAGGACCTGGAACAGAAAAGCAGTGTTAAGACAGGTAAGTATGCGTGCCCGGGCCATAAATGCTGCAGGGGACTTGGGGGGGATAAATGCTGCAGGGGACTTGGGGGGGATAAATGCTGCAGGGGTGGTGGGGTGGGGGGTGATAAATGCTGCAGGGGTCTTGGGGGGGATAAATGCTGCAGGGGTCTTGGGGGGGATAAATGCTGCAGGGGTCTTGGGGGGAGAAAATGCTGCAGGGTTCTTGGGGTGGAGGGGGATAAATGCTGCAGGGGTCTTGGGGGGGGATAAATGCTGCAGGGTCTTGGGGTGAGGGGATAAATGCTGCAGGGGTCTTGGGGGGAGGGGATAAATGCTGCAGGGGTATTGGGGTGGGGGGATAAATGCTGCAGGGTCTTGGGGTGAGATAAATGCTGCAGGGGTCTTGGGGGGATAAATGCTGAAGGCGTCTTGGGGGGATAAATGCTGAAGGCGTCTTGGGGGGATAAATGCTGAAGGCGTCTTGGGGGGATAAATGCTGAAGGCGTCTTGGGGGGATAAATGCTGAAGGCGTCTTGGGGGGATAAATGCTGCAGGGGTCTTTGGGGGGATAAATGCTGCAGCGGTCTTTGGGGGGATAAATGCTGCAGGGGTCTTGGGGTGGGGGATAAATGCTGCAGGGGTCTTGGGGGGAGATACATGCTGCAGGGGTGTTGGGGTGGGGGATAAATGCTGCAGGGGTCTTGGGGGGATAAATGCTGCAGGGGTCTTGGGATGGGGGAGATGAATGCTGCAGGGGTCTTGGGGTGGGGGGGAGATGAATGCTGCAGGGGCGGGGGTGGGAGATGAATGCTGCAGGGGTTATTGGGTGGGGGGTGTAGATGAATGCTGCAGGGGTCTTTGTGTGGAGGGGGAAGATGAATGATGCAGGGGAAGATGAATGATGCAGGGGTCTGGTCTTGGGGGGGGATGAATGATGCAGGGGTCTTGGGGTGGGGAGATAAATGCTGCAGGGGTCTTGGGGTGGGGAGATAAATGCTGCAGGGGTCTTGGGATGGGGGGCATAAATGCTGCAGGGGTCTTGGGGTGGGGGGGAGATATGCTGCAGGGGTCTTGGGGGTAAGGGAGGGATAAATGCTGCAGGGGTCTTGGGGTGAGGAGGGGATAAATGCTGCAGGGGTCTTGGGGTGGGGGGGATAAATGCTGCAGGGGTCTTGGGGTGAGGGGGATAAATGCTGCAGGGTTCTTGGTGGGAGATAAATGCTGCAGGAGTCTTGGGGGGAGATAAATGCTGCAGGGGTCTTGGGGTGGGGGGGATAAATGCTGCAGGGGTCTTGGGGTGGGGGGATAAATGCTGCAGGGGTCTTGGGGTGGGGGGATAAATGCTGCAGCGGTCTTGTTGGGAGATAAATCCTGCAGGGGTCTTGGTGGAGATAGATGCTGCAGGGGTCTTGGGGTGGGGTGGGTTAAATGCTGCAGGGGTCGTTGGGTGGAGGGGATAAATGCTGCAGCGGTCTTGGTGGGAAATAAATGCTGCAGGGGTCTTGGGGTGGGGGGATAAATGCTGCAGGGGTCTTGTGGGGAGATGAATGCTGCAGGGGTCTTGGGGTGGAGGGGGAAGATGAATGATGAAGGGAAGATGAATGATGCAGGGGTCTGGTCTTGGGGTGGATGAATGATGCAAGGGTATTGGGGGGGGAGATGAAAGATGCAGGGTAGGCAGTGTTAAGGCAGAAGGGGGCAGAGGGGTCTGGGGGGACAGAAAGTGTAAAGATAAATAATGCAGGGGTCTTGGGAGGCAGAGGAGTCTGCAGGAGAACTAAGGGGGCCCATTCAAATTGAGGACATTAATGGTTTTCTGCTGCTCTGGGCATACTGTAAAATCGCCACAGTGGAATTCCCCCAACAGAATAGACCTACACCCAAAGAACAAACATGTTTGTTCTTTTTGTGGACGTCCATTCTGCATGTGGAATTCCACCACACTGCATTGTCATCTATAGAGATGGCGCACATCCGTGCAGTCCAAACGCCAATGGCTTTTGTGGCACCTGCAGCAAGCAGCCATTTCGCCAACTAAATATTCACAGTGTGGAGAAGCCACTAGGGGTCTGCAGGAGGAGGGGAAAATGGGTCTGGGGGAGTATAGGGGTGGGATTCTGACAAACAGAGGAAACGGTGTCTGGCAGTATTATTTTAGGGGTTATGATGTCTGGCAGGGTTATAATGATTATTGTCTTTATACAGAGGATGAGGATCTGCTAACAAGGTAACTAATGATGTGCAGACGTCAGACTCTGCAGAGAAGATGGAGCTGAAAGAAGACAAAGACCAGATGAAGAAGCAAAGTAAAGACAACAGAGAAGACGTCTCCTGTGAGTCATTATACAATTGTGTATTCTCCTGACTGTCCCATCAGAGCTGGAGTCACCTGTAATTTCTGCAGTAATGATGGGTGACACTAACCCAATCTGTGGCTGTCCAACTTTTTCAACTACAACTCCCATAATGCCTGAAGCTTTGACTGATGCAACCCCCACCATAAAAAAAAAAAAAAAAAAAAGGGCTGCATAGTCTAATATCCCCGGGCCTATTTTTGCTCCCAGTCTAGCCCTGGAAATAAGTGTATTACAGGTATTTCCCAACCTTTAACTCTACAGTTGTTTCACAACCATAATGGGAGCCATCATGCTCTTCTGTCTGCATGATGGGAGTTGTAGTTTTGCAACAGCTGGATAGTTCACATGGGGGGGCAGGCATGGTGTCATTGTTTATATGGGGGAGAGGCATGGCACAGTTCATATGGGGGGCAGGCTTAAATGGCAGTATTATACTCAGAAACAGAGTGTATGGAGGTATTATATCAGGCACTATGTTTGACAGCATTATATTTAGGTGCATAGCATGTAGTAGTATTATATTCAGCGGCGCAGTGTGTCAGTTTTATACCAGGGGCACAGTGTGTGGTAGTTGGAGAACAATTATGACTTAATAAATAATTCACAGCGTAGAGACAGCACCGGCACAGCTGCGGCAACACCCTATTGTTCTATGAGCTCTCACGCGACCAAATGCTGGGAAAGCAGAGAGTGATGAGGTAATGCCGTCCGCGACAGACCGGGTGCTCAATCCTCTAAAAGTATACAAAGTAGAATCCAGGAAGAGCAAAGAAATAAGGAGGCACTCACGGTTTTGTCGGGGTGACAGCAGGCTTCTTTATTTCAGGTGCGGCGTGCGATCATCGGCGTGGGACGCCAGACCAGTGCAGACAGGTAGTGACAAATGTTTCACGCCCCTTCTGGGCGTTTCTTCAGACTCACCTTCCTCCTGCTTCACGCACAGGTTAATAGTCCACCCAGCGTGACGTCAGGGGGAAGGGTTATTGTCTTGATGTGAAATAAAACCACAAATTTTAAAAACAAGACAACTGTATGCAAAAATCAAACATGAGAAGCAACGTAATGATGTTTATAAGAATACACTAAGATCAAGGCGGTCATTCAAGCCCAAGTTACCTTGAGCATTGAGTTCGAGGATAAGTCTCGCCTCTCGCTGCAACAGGGTTTTTAGCCGGTCCATGCCTTCCTTTTGATTAACCCTTTCTATACCTAAGAAGGTAAGGCAGGAGGCATCACTGGAATGGCAGGTTACAATATGTTCAATCAACCTAGGGCTACCATGTCCTGTTTTTATGGAATGCACATGTTCCCTAAATCTAATATTAAGGGCTCTTTTAGTGCACCCTATATAAAACCTCTTGCAGGGGCAGAGTATTGCATAAATGACAAAATTAGTCCGACAGCAAATTACATCCTTGAACCTAATATTTTTACCTCCAATATTTATCGTTTTCTCTGGATTGATGAAACTACACCAGTTACAAGAATTACAGCGATAGTTTCCTGGGGATAAAGTTCTGTTCAACCAGTTCTTGTCTTGTTTTTTTATCTCAAATTTACTTTGAACTAATTCGTTTTTAAGATTCCTGGTTTTACGGAACGCTATCAAGGGTTTATTTTTAGTAATATCCCTTAAAATAGTGTCGTTCTGCACCAAGAACCAGTTATCACAAATGATTTTCTTGCTGGGAAAGCAGAGAGTGATGAGGTAATGCCGTCCGTGACAGACCGGGTGCTCAATCCTCTAAAAGTATACAAAGTAGAATCCAGGAAGAGCAAAGAAATAAGGAGGCACTCACGGTTTTGTCGGGGTGACAGCAGGCTTCTTTATTTCAGGTGCGGCGTGCGATCATCGGCGTGGGACGCCAGACCAGTGCAGACAGGTAGTGACAAATTTTTCACGCCCCTTCTGGGCGTTTCTTCAGACTCACCTTCCTCCTGCTTCACGCACAGGTAAATAGTCCACCCAGCGTGACGTCAGGGGGAAGGACATTAAAAAAGATAAGTTTATTCGTGATAAAACAGACTACGATACCGACAAGATCTTTACCTTTGCCAAAAATGGGAGAAAACAAAGAAATCCCAGAAATCGACGTAAAAATAAAAATCAATATACCAGAAAAAATAATAATAAAAAAAGTGACTATTGGACTACGGATTCAGAGTCAAGTGGCACTGAGGAGTCAACCAGTAATGATAAGAGTGAAGAAAACGTCCTCGCAAAAGATCAACTGGCTAATATCCCATCTGCATCGACATCAAGGTACTCTTTAGGAGAAAAACAAGGAGGGGACATCAAAGATGGGCGAAACAAAAGTACAAGTCAGAAGCGGAAGAATGTGTCATGGAAACAATAAGTGACTGTCAGGACACTCTAGCCATCATTAATCTGACTGACGTAGTAATAGATGGACATACTGAAAGTTTACTTAAAAAAGGTCTTAATTATTGTCTTACTGAACAGTTCGATAATATACAGTTTGAAATCGATCTTTTCAAAACTGTAAGAAAAATGAATCTAAAAAAGTTTTTTTGTTCTAATAAAATTCCTAATGAGCAACCCAGATTAGAGGGTGAGGTCCCTGTCAGTATAGGTCCCTTGGGATTCAGTGTCTTCCAGGATGCCCCAGAAGCGGAGCTGGAAGGCTTGGAATCCCTTATAGACCTACTGAATGAAAATGATTCTAGCCCCTCAGAGTTCGATATGTCACAAACCATTTTTCAGGTCCAGGAATTCACTGGAGGTAATAGATCTACTTTCTGCCCCCCGCTGGCACCTGGGAGCAGTTTAGATCTTTTTCAAAAAAGAGTTCTAGAAAGTATAAAAGCACTTAAATACCCTGTACATGGTGATAATATCAGCAGGGAAGAATCATTAGCTTTAGAACAACTGAAAAAAAGAGATGACATAATAATCAAAAAATCAGATAAGGGAGGAAATATAGTTCTTATGAAAAAAAGTTATTACATACAGGAAGCTAATAGACAGCTTAATGATAAGAGATTCTATCAAAAACTTTCTTCTAACCCTTTGAGTAAAACTACTAGTAAATTACAGTCCCTACTACGTATCTACATAGAAAAGGGGGTTCTATCTAAAAAAATGGCAGAAAAATTACTCCCTAAATCTCCGAGGGTTGCCCAGTGGTACTTCCTTCCTAAAGTACATAAAACTTTAGAGTCCCCACCTGGACGACCTATTGTCTCCGGTGTGGGGACCCTAACCGAACCCATCTCAAAATTTGTGGACTGGTTACTCCATCCACTTCTATCTGAAATTCCATCCCTAGTCAAGGATACAAAGGAGTTTTTGTTAACCTTAGAAGGACTTTCATGGCCAGCAGACTGCATCCTTACGTCTGTGGACATAGAAAGCCTCTATACAAGTATACCTCAAGATTTAGCAGTAGAGGTTGTACGAGATTTATTATCATCGTCTGACAAGAGTGAGGCATGCATCGACTTCATCTGTGAATCCCTTGAATTTATTTTATCAAACAACTCCTTTAAATTCGGTGAACAATGGTTCACACAGACGGGAGGCGTAGCTATGGGGACGCCAGTGGCGTGCACACTGGCTAACCTGTTTGTAGCTATGTTTGAGAAAAAATAAATATTTTCCGGTAAAAATAAACATTTGAAGTCGATAGCATGCTATAGACGTTTCGTGGATGACGTGTTCATTGTATGGACAGACACGGAGTCCGCTTTTGCGGACTTCGTGTCTGAACTGAACGCATCCAATGAAATGAATTTGAAATTTACTAGCAAAGTAGGTGGCAGAGAATTAGAATTCTTGGACGTATTGATCAACTTAGAGAACAATAGCCTAAAAACGAAGGGCTATCGCAAGCCCACTGCCTGCAACTCGTTGCTGCATTATGGGTCCTACCACCCCATACACGTAAAAAAAGCTGTCCCATATGGACAGTTTTTGCGTTTAAAAAGAGTTAATAGCAGCGACGAAGATTTTTTGTTGCAGGCAATGGACTTGAAAAAACGCCTATTAATTAGAGGTTATCCAGAACCTATCTTAAACCAGGCTCTAGAAAGAGCTTCTAAACAAAAAAGAAGCGACCTTCTGAAAGGACAAAAGTTTTACAACAAGAAACACAGTGATCACAGAAAGGAGAAATCTCCTCCCTTTACTTTTTCTTTTCAATTCAGCCCGATGGCTGAAAGAATTAAGAAAATCATTTGTGATAACTGGTTCTTGGTGCAGAACGACACTATTTTAAGGGATATTACTAAAAATAAACCCTTGATAGCGTTCCGTAAAACCAGGAATCTTAAAAACGAATTAGTTCAAAGTAAATTTGAGATAAAAAAACAAGACAAGAACTGGTTGAACAGAACTTTATCCCCAGGAAACTATCGCTGTAATTCTTGTAACTGGTGTAGTTTCATCAATCCAGAGAAAACGATAAATATTGGAGGTAAAAATATTAGGTTCAAGGATGTAATTTGCTGTCGGACTAATTTTGTCATTTATGCAATACTCTGCCCCTGCAAGAGGTTTTATATAGGGTGCACTAAAAGAGCCCTTAATATTAGATTTAGGGAACATGTGCATTCCATAAAAACAGGACATGGTAGCCCTAGGTTGATTGAACATATTGTAACCTGCCATTCCAGTGATGCCTCCTGCCTTACCTTCTTAGGTATAGAAAGGGTTAATCAAAAGGAAGGCATGGACCGGCTAAAAACCCTGTTGCAGCGAGAGGCGAGACTTATCCTCGAACTCAATGCTCAAGGTAACTTGGGCTTGAATGACCGCCTTGATCTTAGTGTATTCTTATAAACATCATTACGTTGCTTCTCATGTTTGATTTTTGCATACAGTTGTCTTGTTTTTAAAATTTGTGGTTTTATTTCACATCAAGACAATAACCCTTCCCCCTGACGTCACGCTGGGTGGACTATTTACCTGTGCGTGAAGCAGGAGGAAGGTGAGTCTGAAGAAACGCCCAGAAGGGGCGTGAAACATTTGTCACTACCTGTCTGCACTGGTCTGGCGTCCCACGCCGATGATCGCACGCCGCACCTGAAATAAAGAAGCCTGCTGTCACCCCGACAAAACCGTGAGTGCCTCCTTATTTCTTTGCTCTTCCTGGATTCGACTTAATAAATAATGTTTTACAACAGGCAGCACCTTTAGCTTGGACCTTCACCGGATGGCAGACCTGGATAAGCGGACCCCTAATAAAAGTAGTTGAGTACCCCTGGAATAGACCAATCAGATAACATAAAATATTAACAGAATACCTGGATCAGCTGTGCGCGTTGTTCGCGTAGCTTGTAATGATCTGCGCCATCTTGTTTTCCACTGTGCATGCGCACGGCTGGAACGCATACGTGTTGACTAAATCAAGATGGCAGCGGGCGCTTGCACAGACAACACAAGAAGCCTTACTGGCAACATAGTCAACTGCGCACGCGCAGGAAATATAATTCGCTGCGCATGTGCAGAATAGTACAGCCCGTAATAGACGGGCACATTCATATAGACATACACATCACGTATGGGGCAAAAGGAGGAGTAGGAGGCGCCTCACATTAAACAACAGACATGGACCACATAGAACAGTGAGACAATAACGTACAGGGTGCTCGTGCCCAAACAAAATAAAGTGATACATGCAGTGATGATGTGAACAAAACTTATTTTATACCCCTTGATCACAAAATGAAAATATAGTAACAAAAATATGAATGTTATATATCAAGAATGTATAAATAAATAGATATGAATGAAAAAGTGTCATTTATAAGTGTATCTATACATATGTGTATAGAAGTGAACATAAGTGGAAAATATATATATCATGTGATTAAACAATGTATTATGTGACATTAGAATAAGGTATCAAATAGTGTTAATGAGTGCATAAAGTGAAGCGCCAAATTCAGGATCCACAGCCATTCCAGTGTAAAAGAAAGAAGAAAAAAAAAGAGAAAGAAAGAAAAAGAAAAAAGAAAGGAGAAAAGGAAAAAAGAAAGAAAGGAAAAAAGAAAGACAAAAAGGAAAGATAAAAATAAAAAAAATAGAAAAAAAGGGGGGAGAAGGGTGAGAAGAGGGAAGGGGAGAAAGGGGGGGGAACGGACACAGACAAGAGAAAAAAGAAGAAATTTAAGAAAATAGAAAAAAGAACAAAGAAAAAAAGAAGGAAGGAAGAAAAGAAAAAAAGAGAAAAGAATATAAAGAAAAAGTGTGTAGAGAAAAAAGAAAGAAGAAAAAGGGGGAAAAGAAAGAGAAAAAGAGAAAATGAAGGAGAGAAAAAGAAAGAAGAAAAGAAAAAGGAGAAAGAGAGAATAATATAAAACCAATTAGTCAATAAAATCCAAAATTAAAATAAAACCAACCATAGACGGCGGTGCCGTGCGCACGCGCAGTGGAACGCAAGATGGTGCAGATCATTACAAGCTACACGAACAACGCGCGCAGCTGATCCAGGTATTCTGTATATATACTTCCGTCTACCCTACATAACACACTCCCTGAGGAAGCGAGTGAGCGAAACGAAGTAGGGGTAGGCTCCTGACTACTTGTAAGTATAGATAGATGCCAGATTGCTGTATGCATGGACAGTTTTGCATTATTTCTATTTGATCTAGGGATAACTGATGCTCCAGCCGTTATGGAGGTAGCCATAGGGTATGTGCACACTACGGAATTCTCGCGGAATTCCGCGGTGTGAACATAACATTAGTGTGAATGGGTCTCCGAGACCCGTTCACATTGCGGAATTTCCGCGGCGGACAATTCCGCCGCTGAAATTGTTCTGCGCAAAGAAAGAACATGTTCATTCTTTGCGCGGATTTCGCGAGCACTGCATAGCCTTCAATGGTGACGGCTCAGTGCCCTGCGGCCCTAGTGCCGAAGTACCTTCAGCGGCGGCCGCCAGGTGGAATCTCCGCTCGCGGAATTCAGCGAGCGGAGATTCTGTAGTGTGAAAGAGGCCATAAGCTCCTCAGACTTGCATGGTTGTATCCTTGTTTCCCTCTATATACTGGCCTTGACTTCAGGCAAATTACATTTTCTATGCTATACTACTATATATATATTATATATATATATATATATATATATATATATATATATATATATATGTCCTTTGTGTTTACATTAGTTTACTGGGTTTACAGATGGTTTTATAAGTGTATACTTATACATATGTATTGTGGTCTCTTTAGCCCACCTCGTCCATCTCTGTCTAGAGTCTTTTTTCTTCTGACTGCTGCATATATTTTAATATGTCTATTTTATTGGTAATGATTCTAATAAAGATAAAAAAAAATTCATGAATTTTCTGTGTCAGTTTGGTGCACTTTAGAAAGGATTTTAGAACTGGGAAAGACAAGTAAACAATGTTATAGCAAGGGTGGTCAGCTCTCAGGATCCCCAGATTGCTGTATGCATGGACAGTTTTGCATTATTTCTATTTGATATAGGGACAACTGATGCTCCAGCCTTTAAGGAGGTAGCCTTGAGCTAATCAGAGTTGCATTTTTGTATCCTCGTTTCCCTCTATATACTGCCCTTGACATCAGGCAAATGACATTTTCTATGCTATACTACTATATATAAGTCCATTGTGTTTACATCAGTGTACTGGGTTTACAGATTGTTTTTTAAGTGTATACTTATACATATGTATTGTGGTCTCTTTAGCCCACCTCGTACCATATTTCACCATCTGTATGCTTTCCTATGTACGATCTTGGACATGCTGCTATATCTGTCTAGAGTCTTTTTTCTTCTGACTGCTGCTGATATTTTAATATGTCTATTTTATTGGTAATGATTCTAATGAAGATTGGTAAAGTTTGGTGCACTTCAGATAGGTTTCTTAATATACCACAGCGCCAAACAGTGGATAGTACTCTGTTTGATTTTTGGCCTTTGATATTGGTTTATACCAGTTCTAAAAACACCAAAAATCCATTTGTTTAGTGTGTCTGTGGGTTCCTTTCTTTGTCAGATGAACACGATGCTTTCTGTCTGAGAAGTTGCTCAGTACTAGTATTCCCAGAATGCAATGCTTTCTCTCAGCTCTCTATTAATGCCCTATTACCCTGCTCATTCCTCTCCCCTACAACATTCCTGCCAGTTCTCTGCCCAAAGCCGCTATTGAACATTACTCTCCACAGTAGGCCAACAGGTATAAACACACCTCACTACACTATGTCTCAATAAAGATATGTATATATGTATATAACAGAGAGATGGTGCCATGCCTTCTGAGACAGCAGGGGATGGTGCGTTGTCAAAGGAGAAGGGGGGGGGGGCAGTTAGCTAGAAACATCACACTGACAGTGAGAGAACTACAAAACTTTCTATTAGGGGTAAATTACCGAATACATGCTAAAAACAATACAATTTGTGATATTACTATTAGTAAGTTACATGTCTTAGGGGGAAATTGTTTTTAAATAAAACTTTTTTTCTGATATTGGAATACTTCCCCTTCTAGATGGATTTTGGCTTAAAAAACAAAATGAAAAAAATGCCACAAAAGCTGTGTGTGAAAGCATATGTGGCTAGTAAAGACAGACAAAAAGAACATAAATCTGCAAACAATATATCAAATAAAACCTGAAAACAATATCTGGCTATACACAGATAAATTAACGGCATTGATTTTTCATGGTTTAATATTTTAGCCTATTTATTTTAAAATAGATTTCATAAAGCTAATTTTGCCGACACATGGCAACAAATCTCCTCATGCAATTACCTTACTACTGGGGTGACATGTGATCTCCACTCGAGCTCAGTTCTGCCTCCGTCACCGCATCACACAGGTCCTTCAGCCACCCTTTTTTCCTATCCTGCCCCCAACATATTACTGGTAACATGATCGTGAAATCATCACAGGTCCTATGCCTCCTGCATCTAGAAGGCCAAATGGCGGGAAGAGGCGGAGGGAGGGGGTAGGCACAATTCTAGGGTCAATCCTGCAGGACTTGAGCCCTATATAATCATATGGTTGTGCCTAGGCAGAGGAGCATACTCAACCAGGCTGTATCATGAAACTGAGTATTGGAAGGAGAGATGAGCGGTTGCTGTCGGACCTGTTTGGAGACAGTGTGCAGTACCATTCTTGCGGTGGGCGGAGAAGCGCCCACATCAAAAGGGCGCTCTAGTCGGCTGCCTATTTTGCCTATAGGAGGGCCGACTAATACTTCTTTCACCAATGTACTTACATCCATTTATGAAATGTATGGTAAGGTTTACTGTTTAAGTTTTATCACTAAAAAAGGCCACTGTAACTTAGAGCATCCGTAAAATGGTGAAAAGAACCACAGTATCTTTCCAGGCCATAATAAGAACTTTACGGGTGTAAAACAACAGAAAACGAATCACCAGGCACTATGGGAGCCCGACTCCAACCCATTAATGAGATCTAAGAGACAAACCTCGGGGGACAAGAAAAATGGGAACTCCAAATACTCCGCTAGAAAACTCACCTTCTCTCTCCAAAATGGCACCACACACACAACCCCTCATTGCATGCAACAGGGTACCCACCTCAGACTGGTATCGGAAACAGACATCAGAGGGAGAAACACCAATCAGTTTTAACTGAACTGGGGTATAGTACAAAAGGAGAATAAAATTAAACTGTATCAACAAGTCCCTCACACTAACTACCGTAGAATAATAAGTCCTAACCACATCTTTCCACTGTTCTTCAGACAAAGAAGGGATATCAACCACCCCCTTCTCATACACTAGGCCAAAGGGACTAGGGCCCACCGATCTAAGGAGGCCATATGCCTGGGTAAGTGGCTTGGTAAGGTCAGTGGTGCCCAGAAGCAACTCAACATCAGAGAAAGGGGTTACCTCCAAGAAGTCAAATTGTGCCTGTACCGCATGTCTCAGCTGCAGATACAGAAAGAACGCACTGCCAGAGACATCAAAGCGGTCCTACATATAAGAGAAGGAGGGGAACAAATAAAATTCTCCAAACAATTGAACGGCAAACCTGAGCTATAAAACCCGGCAGCCTCCAACCCCTGACGGTGAGTGAAATTCACATTCTCCCACAGGAGTGCTCGAGGAGAAACAACCGACCAGACACCATCGACCAAACCACCGCCACTGTATGAATAGGACGCGGAAGGGCATAGGAGACAGCAGGCCTATAAAGAGTGTTAGTAAGAGATTCATACGAACCCGTCAACGCACCTGTCAATGCTGTAGCTACATTAGAGCAGTCCAAATCGATCCACCAGGCGGCATACACCAGCTGAGAAGCAAGAAAATAATTGTGCATATTCGGAGCCACCAGTCCCCCCTGCTGTTTTTGCACCTGGAGGAGAGAATGACTCACCCTAGGAGAATTACCCTGCCAATAGAAGCATCTCAGAGTGCATTAAGCCTTAAGAAAACCCACTTAAGAATAGTAGGGGAGAGATGAAAGAGATACAGGAATTTAGGGAGATAGATCATGTTAAAGATATTAACCCTACCAGAAAGAGATAGAGAGAAAGAAGACCAGGAGAGGAGTTTATATTCCATCAAGGAAAGAAGAGGCTCGATATTAAGAGAAAAGTAGTCAGTTAACAGAGCAGAGACCTGCAGCCCAAGATAGCAAAACTCATCCACAACTTGCAACGATACCGGAATAACAGGCGGGAGAACCACCCCCCTATTGAGAAGCATAAGGGAGGATTTGGCCCAATTAACCTGCAGGCCCGAAAAAAAAGAGCAAAAGTGGTCAAGGAGGTCAAACAAAGTGCTAAGGGAGGTTTCAACATCAGCAAGATAGATCAGAGTATCATCCGCATGCAAGGATACCTTATCAACCAAAGAGGCTAATACCATGAATGCCAGGGCAAACAGGAGAGGAGATAGCAGTCAACCCTGACGAGTACCCCTACCCAATGAAAAAGGGGCCGACACCTCAAGATTCGTGTGAATCCTAGCCCGAGAAGCATCATAGAGAAGACGAACCCAGGAGTGAAACATAGGCCCAAAGCGGTGAACCCTTAACAGGGACCACAGATATTGCTATTTCACAAAGTCGAACGCCTTATAAATGTACAGATTGGCGAAAAAATCTGGAGAGACATCCCCCTCCACCACAGCAATATTGAGCTGAAGCAGACGGACATTAACGTCCGTCGCACTGCCCGGCATAAAGCCAGACTGGTCAGAATGAACAAGAAAGGAGACAACCCCTTTGAGTCTATTAGCCAGAATCTTGGCCATGATTTTAATATCCTCATTAAGTAAGGAAACAGGCCTATAAGAATCAGGTCTAGTGGGGTCCTTGTCAGGTTTAAGGAGAACCACAATCAGCACCTCCCTCATAAAGTCGGGCAGGGTTCCTGTTTCAGTGGCTGCCTGATCTAATTTAAGCAGAAGGTGAATCAACTTCTTCTCTTTCATCCTATACCAGTCCCCAACCATACCATCCAAGCCAGGTGTCTTACCAGGAGACAAGTCCTTAATAGCCTGAGCAACCTCCTCAGCAGAAAAAGGAGCATCAAGAGCAGAGTGCTGAGACAGAGTAAGAGATGGAAGAGAAAGACCCCTCAGGAAAGGAAGAAGACCCTCAGGAGCTGAAAGTGAGCGGGAAGCATATAGGTCACTATAAAAGTCCTGTAACACTCCATTAAAGGGGTTCTCCGCCCCTAGACATCTTATCCCCTATCCAAAGGATAGGGGATAAGATGTCAGATCGCCTGGTTCCCGCTGCTGGGGACCCCGGGGATCGCTGCTGCAGCACCCCACTATCATTACTGTGCAGAGCAAGATCACTCTGCACGTAATGACGGGCAATATAGGGGCCGGAGCATCGTTACGTTACGGCTCCACCCTTCTTGACGTCACGGCCCGCCCCCGTCAATACAAGTCTATGGGAGGGGGCATGGCGGTCGTCACGCGCCCTGCCATAGACTTGCATTAAGGGGACAGGACGTGATGTCATGAGGGGCGGAGCCATGACGTCACGCTGCTCCGGCCCCTGTATCGCCCGTCATTACGCACAGAGCGAACTCGCTCTGCACAGTAATGATGGTGGGGTGCCACAGAGGCGATCCCCGGGGTCCCCAGCAGCGGAACCGCGGCGATCTACCATCTTATCCCCTATCCTTTGGATAGGGGATAAGATGCCAGGGGCGGAGTACCCCTTTAATAGTTACAGGGTCAGACATTAGAACCCCATCCACACCCCTAATACAGGGAATTGAGGCTTCCGGCCGCCTTTCTCTCGCTCAGTAAGCAAGCAATTTTCCCATTCTTCCAAAATTCAAAGAGAGCAGCCTCCCTGTCTACCAGCTTCTTTTGAACCCTATCCTGTTGCAGCACTAACAAAGCCCTCTGTGCCTTCACCCAAGTTCGCTCCCCATCAGGCGAGGGGTCACGGACCACCAGTGCCTCTAAGGGAAATCTCAGTCTGCAGCGACCTCTCCCTAGCTTGAAAGATTGCCCTCTGCCCTGTCCCCCTTGCGAAAAAGCCCCCCCCCCATACTGTAGCCTTGTAGGCATCCCACTGAATCAATGCATCAGGGTGAGTAGCATTATGAAGCCAATAGTCTTAGTGGGCAGCCGTAACAACAGCCTGAGATTGGAGGCAACCAGGGTGCATTCTCCAGACTTTAGAGGAAGAAGAGGGACCAAGAGAAAGAGTAACAATGGCAGAGTGGTCTGAGATCCCCCTACTAGTATACAGGATCTCTATTACCACTGGCAGGAGGTCCGCCGGAGGCAAAGGCCAGATCAATTCTCGAAAAAGACTTGCAAACTGAGGAGTAGAAGGAGAAGACTGGGTAATTTGGATATTCCCATCTCCCCACATCCGTGAGACTTAACGACATGAGGCAAGGACAGAAGAACCCAAATCAGCGGCACCGGCGCGATCAACCTGGAGATCAGGAACAGCATTAAAATAATCTATGAGGAGAACAGGATCAGAGGGGAAAGTTAGCAGTTTAGTAGTTATAACATCCAGGACTTCAGCATGAAATGGGGGAGGGACATAGACAGACACCAGCGTAAACCTGAAAGACCTAAGGACACAATGAAGAACCACAAACGTCCCAAAAAGATCACACACCATCTGGGAGACTTCTAAGGGAAGGGACTTAGAAAGACTTAGGGCCATGGCAACCCTCAGTTCTGGCCACACTGGGATGTCGAAGGGATCGTGTGAAGAAGATGGAGGTCGGTACCTGCAGGAGAAGATGCCTGGAGACCCCGATCGTTGCTGGAGACTGCTGGATCGTGAGTCAGGTAGGGAAACTACTGTGGGGGAGGGGGGAATTGAAAGTGAAAGTAAAGTGATCTTTACTGTGGCAACCACTAGGAAGGCCAAACTGCAACTCCCAGCATGCCCAGACAGCCAAAGGCTGTCTGGGCATGCTGGGATTTGTAGTTTTGCAACATCTGGAGGGTCACAGTTTGGAGACCACTGTTACAGTGGTGCCCTAACGGTAGCCCTCCAGATGTTGCCAAACTACAACTCTCAGCATGCCTAGACTGCCCAGGCATGCTGGGAGTTGTAGTTCTGTAATATCTGTCCCTTCAGATTTAGCAATTTTCATGAAATTTTTGAATATTGCTGCTTTACTTTGAAGCACTCTAATTTTTTCAAAAAGTAAAAATATGTTCATTTTATGATGCCAACATAAAGTGGACATATTGTATTTGTGAATAAAAATAAAATTTATTGGGGAAATCCATTTTCCTTACAAGCAGAGAGCTTCAAAGTTAGAAAAATGCAAAATTTTCTAGATTTTCATGAAACTTTGGGATTTTTCACCAAAAAAGGATGCAAGTAATGCCGAAAATTTACCACCAAAATAAAGAAGAATATGTCACGAAATTTTTTTCTCAGAATCAGAATGATAACTAAAAGCATCCCAGAGTTATTAATGTTTAAAGTGACAGTGGTTAGATGTTCAAAAAACGCTCTGGTCCTAAGGTGTAAAATGGCCTGGTCCTTAAGGGGTTGAGGCCACGGATGTTCCAACTTACAATTCTAAGGGACCCCATCATGGCCCAAGAGGAAAATAACGGCAGGTGACAACAGCAATAAGAAGAGCAGCAGAGTAGGGAGGGGCCCAGACCATACAACCAACAGCCACATAAACAAACAGGACACACACAAAAACAACAGATAATACATTCCCAACAAAACCCTGTCTAACACTTAAGGAACTGTGTGTAGACCTAGACCCTAAACACTAACAAGTTATAGAGTTAGCCTAGAACTAGCTAAGAGTAACAATTACATAACCCATCCCCCGCCCACCCAACCATAGAACTAGAGGGAACAACCAACTCATCTAAGGCAAATACCCCCTGAAGAGAGCCCTAGGGAAACAGGAACCTAAGGAATGCCTTAAACAAGGAATACCTAACTCCCTGGACTATCTATACAATAGGGAAGAACCATAAGTCCACAATCATAGGAGTTCAATCCGGAGAGCGAGCAGGAGGTACAGCATCCGCCCACTGCAAGGCTTCAGATGGTGAGGTAAAGAACTTCGTTGTAGCTTTATCCAACACTCGCAGACGTGCCGGAAACAGCATAGCATACTTGTATCCCTTGGAGTGAAGACGATGCCGAACCTTGGTGAACTGCGTCCTCTGCTTACGGAGCTCAATGGAAAAGTCCGGGTAGAAGGCCACTGTGCTACCACCGAAGAGAATTTCCCCCTTAAGGCGCACAGCTCTCAGGATAGCATCTCTGTCCTTGAAGTGCAGCATCTTGGCCAGAAAAGGCCTAGGTGGCCCCCCTGGAGGAAGAGGTCGAGCAGGAACCCTGTGCACCCGCTCCACAGAGAAGTAAGGAGTGAACGTATCGGCAGGAAGGATTTCTTATAGCCAGGATTCCAAGAAGGCAGCCGCATCAGATCCTTCCGCCTTCTCGGGAAGACCCACCAGCCGGACATTATTCCTGCGCAGACGATTTTCCGGGTCATCATTTTTGTCCCCCACACCCTTCATCTAACGCCGCAGGGTAGCAACCTGCTTGGGGATAGGTCTCAGGGTATCCTCACCCGTAGAGACTCTACGTTCCACTTCAGTAGTACGTTCCCGCATCTTTTGAGTTTCATGTCGAAGGATAACAAAGACTTGTTTTAACTCATCCACCTTGGAGACCATCATGGTTTGGCACATAGTGATAGCCGCCAGCACCTCCACAAATTTCAGGTCAATATCTGCAGCATTATACTGTGACCAGGCAGGAGAGGTAACCTGGAGGTGCACAGCTGATATCACAAGTCCCAACAAGGCGTGCTGCAGTGAAATCAGAGGTAGCAGGCACAACAGGTCCCAGCAAGACTCACTGTGTAGATCCCAGACGTAGCAGGCCATGCAGTACAGGAACCACAAATCCCAGCAAGTTTTGGAGCGTAGATCTCAGAAGTAGCAGGTGCTGCAGAGGAGGACACGAGGCCAACGGAGCAGAGCACAGAGACTGCAAGTAGTCTACAATACTGGATACAATGTCCCCTCCTGCCAGGATAGTGTAAGCACCGTAGCAGAGTCCCCTCCAGCAGCCAGAAACCCAGCTAGACCCCAGCAAGGCACCTGAGGAGGGAGAAGCAGGGAGGACTTATTCAGCGCAGCGTGCCTCACTCATCAAGGAGATAGAGGAGGCCCTCCGACGAAGGCAGCAATGGTGTCCTGCAACCAGACCCAAGGGCCCTTAAAGAAGCCTCCAGCAGCCGGCCCGCGTGTCTCCGGCAGCTCCTCTGCACACAGGGGCACCTTCGAAGCTCCCCTCAACCCACAAAGAGCATAAGCAAGTCCCAGCACAACAGTCCTCAGCGTCGCCGGCCACAGCAGACCACCAACAGCACGCACGGAGGATCGGAGCACACCGCCAGGGACCTGACACCCTCAGGAGGTCAATAGGACCGGTTTTGTTGAGTAGCAGCCCCTCAGGATAGCGTTAGCAGGATAATAGAAGCTGAGGGTGCGGGAACTCCGGTCCGTGCATCTTCTCATCACGATATGCTCTCTTTGTGTTAAGGTTTCTCAACTGGCTGTTCTTGGTTTTCCTCAGATTATGCCCTCACTGCACTGATTACTGCTGGATCTTTATATGATATTATGTCGTTTTAATTCTGCTTACTTGTACATGTTCTCAGTGCCTTTTTTACTTGTGTACTCCGCTTTATACCATTTTGCTCTGTGAGGCGATTTGGCTGATGTTTGTTTAATCTTCAATAAAACGTATTTAAAAAAAAAAATGACATATGGAGCAACCTCTAACTGTGAAAGGTTGTTGAGATAGTTTTCTTTCAAATATACAAACATATCCTACTAATTAACATATGGCATAACCGTTTTAGTTTGCAAAATTATACCATTTATGACTTTTGTAAACTAAAGAACCTGAAGAACTTCCTATCAAATCTTGGGTTAAGTATCACAATTTTTCAAGCCATTACAAGTGATTTAAGGTATCAAAAATTGCCAAAAGTCACATGACTTGTGGTCACATGACTTGTGGTCACTGTGCCCTGCATGCAGATGTGGTATCATCCATGTGTGGCTGCCATGATGTGTGGCTCTTACCTTAAAGTGGCACAATCAGAGATCGTTAACTATTTTATTGTTTACAGCTGGTCACATTCATTTACACTTGCCAGTAATCATTAGAGTTTAATAGCAACTAGCTGATTGCATGGTGTTGCCTGGTTTTTCCTACCTAACCCTTGTGGGGGAGGTAAAGCAACATAGGAGGAAGCTTTTGTCCTCATATCCCAACCACAAATCCCCCTCTCATATACTGACCCCAAATCCCTTCCTCATATTCCTACCTCATATCCTGTCCTCAGTTGGGGCTGAGTTGTGATGAAGATATTGTAAGCCCAAAATAGAAGGGGGAGTGGCTTTGTTGGAGTAGGCATGATTTGCAAGCCAGACCAATACACAAAAAGGGTAGAAGGTAAAAAGGTGTCGGCTTAAAGGGTGGGTATGTCTTTGCAAGATGGGGAATGGCATGTGAGGAGGGTGTGGCTTTCCAGCCGGACTGACGCATTCACCAGGAGATGCAGAGCCGAGCTTGTGGGGAAAGGTACAAGAAGTCCAATATACTTGCATGGGTCTTGAAACGAAAAACCTAATTCTTCACATAAAGGGGTAGGTTAGGGTTTTTTTAACTATCCTATACTTTTATTTGACATATAAGTAATGTAGTTACCAAGTATTATCGAAATAGGTAGGGAAGTTATGCAGTAACATATTTCCCATAGACTTGTATGGGGCTTTAAACAAAAACATTGACCATCATAAATGGGGGTGGGTAAGGGTTAATTTACCTATCCTATGTTTGTAGTTGACATATTAGTAACATGTGTGCCATGTTTCATGTTAATATCTTTAGCCGTTTGGAAGTGATGCTGGAACATAAACACACACACACACATATATACACATGATTTATCAAAATGTGTGAGAGAAAAAATTGAGGGATTTTTCTCACAACAACCAATCACAGCTCAGCTTTCACTTTAACAGAGCTCGTTAGCTGAGCTGTGATTGGTTGCTGTGGGAAAATCACTATTTTTTCACACACAATTTGATAAATCTGGGTCATTGAGTGAGTGTTAATATCTATCTATCTATCTATCTATATCCAGTTATTATAAAAACCTGTCCTGGTCATGTGATGACACACAGACAGGACAAAGATAACTGTACTGTAAGTGCTCATTCACACTACAAAGAATCTATTTGGAATTTCCACAAGGAATTCCATAGCAGAATTTCCGATGAGGAATTAGATTACGCCGGAATAATTAATATGTTCGTTCTGAGCAGAAAAACCCATCATAAATGAGACCTTGAATTACGACATTTTTAACAATGCAGTTCCACTGAAGACATTTTTCAGAATTCCCTTATTGTGAACATACTTGTGTGATCATCACATGACCAGGAGAGAATATTTTTCCACTGGAAGTAAACAGTGATGGTTTCTATTAAATGACAGGAGAAATCAGAAGGAAGTGATACAAAGAGTAACCTTTGATTACATATTAGCTTTATTTGCTGTTCAGATGAACGCATGCATAATGAAAACTCTTCAGTGGTTGTAAGATTTTGGGTATACGTGCCCTACCAGTAGAACTGGATGTTTTAGGGTGTGCTGACATATTCTGGATCACCCCTATGAATGTAATGCAGCACGTTTGTTAGTCTATATTAACGATATCAAATTTAGAGCTAACTTAGTAGTAGAGTCTTTAAATGCACTAGATTCATTATGTAAATTGAGCACAAAATACCCCATTCTATGAATGCTAGCTGCACGGATCCATGTTTTACAGAATCCACAACATGGCAAAAGAGGAAGAACAGGCTAAAGCAAAAGTAGCCAACACAATGAGGGAACTTTACTAAAACTATATAAAATTTAGAGCTAACTTAGTAGTAGTCTCTTTAAATGCACCAAATTCATCATAGTGGCTAATGCTGCAAGTTGTCGTACTTCATGGAAGAATAGTGTGGCACAATTATGGTACACTACGGCATGCAGCCATAGACAACTTATTCCCCATCTGCAGTATAGGGGATAAGTGTCTGATCGCAGGGGGATTCGACCGGTGGGACCCCCGCAGTCTCTCATACGGGGATCCGGAACTGACGCGGCTAATGCTTGTGTCATCGACCTCACTAAGAGGTCAACAGACACGCCCCCTCCATTCAGCTCTATGGTTAAGGCTGCAGTACTCCTTTAACTAAATTTATGTCATCTTTACATTTTTTTTTTAGCAAACGTGTAGCATAACAACAACTACAGTACATTTAACCACCACTGTTTAATATAAAACTATTACAATATAATATACTTATAATAGGTAATTTTACATTACTGATACCAATAAGAGACAGATAATAGATAGATAGACAGACAGACAGACAGAGATATAGACAAACGGACAATACACAGGCAACATTAATGTTAGTGAACAGTACAATGACCTGTTTTTCATTTTCATCTTCCAGCCGTAGTCTGTCCTCTATGCAGTTTCTGGCCTGAAGGAATGCCTTTCTCTGGGCCCTTTCTGTCAAAATCCGCACGAAGACCCCAGACAAATTTACACTGACAAAAAGAATAGTATTGGCCACAAGCTGAAAAAAAATGAGGAGTTATTATTAGCCTTGTGAATTAGAAGACTTAATGCTTTGTGAAATATATTTACATGTTAACACCATTTTAGTAGTCAAGTACTTATGTTCAAATAATTATTTTCAAAGAAAACATGGTGAGAGAATGTCTATGAATCTATATAAAAATAAAGAATATGATCTAACAGGCTTGATCACAAGGTAAGGATGCCAAAAACTATGCCAGTTCAAGTCAAGAAATTTGTCGCAATAAATATAATATTTATGATCTATTCAGATCACTCCTAAGTATAAAATGAGAATGAAGTTGACAACTTGCAAAAAGATCTTTCCAGTGAAAAGCACAGTGAACAGCATACACTGGAAAAAGAAAGCGAAAAGGGTTGAATTGTTCTTTGTTTATTCCTCTTCATTGAAGTTAATGGGTAGCAAAATCAGCTGCGTATTATGCTACCCAACAAATAGGATAGGAAAATACGCAGCAGCAAAATACACAGCTAAATATGGCACGTGTGAGCCTCTCATTAACCCCTTAAGGACTCAGGGTTTTTCAGTTATTGCACTTTCGTTTTTTCCTCCTTACCTTTTAAAAATCATAACCCTTTCAATTTTCCACCTAAAAATCCATATTATGGCTTATTTTTTGTGCCGCCAATTCTACTTTGCAGTGACATTAGTCATTTTACCAAAAAATGCACGGCGAAACGGGAAAATAATTGTGCAACAAAATCAAAGAAAAAATGCCATTTTGTAACTTTTGGGGGCTTCCGTTTCTACGCAGTGCATATTTCGGTAAAAATTACACCTTATTATTCTGTAGGTCCATACGGTTAAAATGATACCCTACTTAAATAGGTTTAATTTTGTCGCACTTCTGGAAAAAATCATAACTACATGCAGGAAAATTTATACGTTTAAAAATGTCATCTTCTGACCCCTATAACTTTTTTATTTTTCCACGTACAGGGCGGTATGAGGACTAATTTTTGCGCTGTGATCTGAAGTTTTTATTGGTATGATTTTTGTTTTGATCGGACTTTTTGATCACTTTTTATTCATTTTTTAATGGTATAAAAAGTGACCAAAAATGCGCTTTTTTTGACTTTGGAATTTTTTTGCGCGTACGCCATTGACCATGCGATTTAATTAATGATATATTTTTATAGTTCGGACATTTACGCACGCGGCGATACCACATATGTTTATTTTTTATTTTTTTTACACTGTTTTATTTTTTTTTAATGGGAAAAGGGGGGCGATTCAAACTTTTCTTAGGGAAGGGGTTAAATGACCTTTATTAACACTTTTTTTTTACTTTTTTTTTTGCAGTGTTATAGGTCCCATAGGGACCTATAACACTGCACACACTGATCTTTTGCACAGATCACTGGTGTGTATTAACACGCCTGTGATCAGTGTTATCGGCGCTTGACTGCTCCTGCCTGGATCTCAGGCACGGAGCAGTCATTCGCCGATCGGACACCGAGGAGGCAGGTAACGGCCCTCATGTTGTCCTGTAAGCTGTTCGGGATGCCGCGATTTCACCGCGGCGGTCCCAAACAGCCCGACTGAGCAGCCGGGTCACTTTCACTTTAGAAGCGGCGGTCAGCTTTGACCGCCGCTTCTAAAGGGTTAATACCGCACATCGCCGCGATTGGCGATGTGTGGTATTAGCCGCGGGTCCCGGCCGTTGATGAGTGCCGGGACCGACGCGATATGATGCGGGATCGGAGCGCGATCCCGCTTCATATCGCGGGAGCCGGCGCAGGACGTAAATATACGTCCTGCGTCGTTAAGGGGTTAAAGGACAACTGCAGTGGTACACATTTATATATGCCGGTGCCCGGTCCTCAAAAATAAACAAAATAAACTCATACATACCTTCCTACGAGCCCCATTGGTCCGGCACAGGCCTCACGGTCCGGCAGTGCTGACGTCATTCCACTTCCTGGGGACGCCGCAGAGCTGTTGGCGTCGGCATATCACCGGCCGTAGAGATGTCCCGCCCCGGCCTGTGATAGGCTGAGCCCACTGTCATGTAAGGAGCTCTGGCCGGCTTCTTACATGACAGTGGGCTCAGCCTATCACCGACTGGGGCGGGACGTAGTTACGGCCGGTGATACGCCGACGGCTCTGCGGCGTCCCCGTCCCCAGGAAGCACTGCCGGACCGTGAGGCCTGTGCCAGACCAACGGGGGCTCGTAGGAAGGTATGTATGAGTTTATTTTGTTTATTTTTGAGGCCTGGGCACGGGCATATATAAATGTGTACCACTGCAGTTGTCCTTTAAGCTCAAAAGAACCGCTTCCTCTGTCATCAAAAAATGATAAATACAACGTTTTAAATCAAGTTTTCATGTTTACCACACTTAGAAAAAAAATCACCAAAAATTATTTCAAATTTTTCATTTTGCCATCTATATATTTGAAAATAAAATCAGAAAATCTTTTCCATTCTGGCTACTAGGCCTAAAACAGGGCTGAACATAAACCAGCCCTCAGTGCAATACCATCTGGTGAGCAGCCATTTTTTATGCTTACTACTCACATTCCCTCAGTTCCCACAGACTTCAATAGGTGCACAGCCTTTGTGTCTTTTTTACTTCTATAGGTATAACTATAGTATAACTGTACAAATCATTTCCCAGTAATATCACATCAGAGACTGGAGTACAGTGAAAGTATGTAGATAACAATAGATCCACCATTCACATCAGAGATCAGCATCCCTTCTCCCTATAGAATGACCTCTGAAAAGAATGCTTAGTAGTGTCTCCAATTCATGTAAATGGTACAGGTCATGTCTATTGTTCTCTACGGTTTATGGGTCCTTCAGTAAAGCATATTTCTGAATGCTGTTAAAAACAGCTCAGGCAAGATGGCAGCCCCCATAATAATGTGCAAAAAATTAATAAAAAATCTACAATCAGAAAATAGAACGCATTAGAATAAACAAAACAAAAAAAAAAACATGTTTCCGTCTTAATGAGGAAAAACATTTTCAAGGTAATACATTACCTTCAAAGAGTTAAGATCCGTTTAGGCAAGTACTTCAGCTTGTTTATTACAAGGCACATCTCCATATATTTTGTAGTAACAGTGCCTGGTACTACACACTGCTCACTACCATTCACTTAAGCTGAGCACAGCATGTACACAAAATGTATGGTGGTGTGCCTGGAAAACAATGAAGAGCCCCTTTAACCCCTTAAGGACGGAGCCCATTTTCACCTCTAGGACGAAGCCCTTTTTTGCAAATCTGACCACTGTCACTTTAAACATTAATAACTCTGGAATGCTTTTAGTTATCATTCTGATTCCGAGATTGTTTTTTCGTGACATATTCTACTTTAACATAGTGGTAAATTTTTGTGGTAACTTGCATCCTTTCTTGGTGAAAAATTCCCAAATTTGATGAAAAAATTTAAAATTGAGCATTTTTCTAACTTTGAAGTTCTCTGCTTGTAAGGAAAATGGATATTCCAAATAATTTTTTTTTTTGGATTCACATATAAAATATGTCTACTTTATGATTGCATCATAAAATTGACGAGTTTTTACTTTTGGAAGACACCAGAGGGCTTCAAAGTTCAGCAGCAATTTTCCAATTTTTCACAAAATTTTCAAACTCACAATTTTTCAGGGACCAGTTCAGGTTTGAAGTGGATTTGAAGGGTCTTCACATTAGAAATACCCCATAAATGACCCCATTATAAAAACTGCACCCCCCAAAGTATTCAAAATGACATTCAGTAAATGTTTTCACCCTTCAGGTGTTTCACAGGAAAAGCAGCAAAGTGAAGGAGAAAATTCAAAATCTTCATTTTTTACACTCGCATGTTCTTGTAGACCCAGTTTTTGAAATTTTACAAGGGGTAAAAGGAGAAAATGTATACTTGTATGTGTAACCCAATTTCTCTCGAGTAAGCACATACCTCATATGTCTATGTAAAGTGTTCGGCGGGAGCAGTAGAGGGCTCAGAAGCGACAAGGGGATTTTAGAGAGTACGTTTTTCTGAAATGGTTTTTGGGGGCATGTCGCATTTAGGAAGCCCCTATGGAGCCTGAACAGCAAAAAAAAACACATGGCATACCATTTTGTAAACTAGACCCCCTTGAGGAACATAACAAGGAATAAAGTGAGCCTTAATACCCCACAGGTGTTTCACGACTTTTGCATATGTAAAAAAATATACCGGTAAGGGACCTTCGGCGCCGACCTTCCCTGGACGGTTCCCCCGTTTTGCCCGGACACCGATAGGTGGGCAAAGCGGGGGAACCGAACTTTAACCCCCCCCCCCCCCTCCCCCGGTCTGCTATCGGTCGGTCGCTCGGCCGACCAATAGCAGGGATAGGAGGGGTGGCACCCCTTCCACCAAACTCCTATCCCTTCACGTGTCTCGGACACCCCCAATCCCTCTTATTTTCCGGGTCACCAGTGACCCGTATGACCCGGAATCGCGCAGATCGCAGGTCTGAATTGACCTGCGATTTGCGCGCATGGCGGTCATGGAGGTTGTCTCAGGACCCCCCTCGGCCATGTGTCGGGATGCCTGCTGTTAGATAACAGCAGTCATCCCGGCCCAATCACCGCTACCGATGACGTGGCGCTCCCGGAACCCCGTGACGTACATGTACGTCGCCGCGCGCCAAGTGACACTTCGCGGCGCCGTACATGTACGTCATGAAGGGGTTAACCTCTTCAGGACGCAGTGCATATGCATACGCCCTGCATCCTGAGTCCTTAAAGACGCAGGACGTACAGGTACACAGTGGGAATTTCAGTCACGGCCGCTAGCCGGTCGGGAACCGGACCGGGACGCCTGCTGAAATCATTCAGCAGGCATCCCAACACATTACAGAGGACATTACATCAAAGTTGGGTCCTCCTGTAGTGTGGTTTTCCACTTTGATTTTGAGTGTGACTACATATGCAGACATCCATGGGTTGATAAATTAGATTTTTATTGATAATTTTTGTGTGATTTTGTTGTCAGCACATTCAACTATGTAAAGACGAAAGTATTTCATACGATTAGTTCATTCATGCAGATCTAGGATGTGTTATCTTAGTGTTCCCTTTATTTTTTTGAGCAGTGTATACACATCTTTTTTGCACAAGGAAAACCCTTTTAATGTAGGAGTGTCATGCTGATAGGGGTTATCTATGTATATCTCTGGATAGGTGGATAGACACAATTTCAGTTTACAAAAAAACTTAGGCAGGTTCTCTAGACTGTGCTGGGTGCAACAGTTGGATGTATTAGGGAGAATTATAAAAAAAAGGGATGAAGACACTCAAAAAGGTATTTAGTAATGAATAAATTAGAATTAATTATTAAAATGCTCGTGTTTAAATAGCTTTAAGGAAATCTGTCATCAGAATCACTCGCACTAAACCTGTTACACAGGCTTGTAGTGCGGGTGATCCTGATTAAAACGCTCCTTACCTGGTTAAAAATGGTTCAGCGCTTCTTAAGATATCTAGATTTTTAGTTTTCTGTTATTCCCTGGCTTGGGACTCAGTGGGAGGTCTTATCATCTGGGACTCGGCCACACGTCATTCTAGCTGGGCGGAGCTGCCGCCCGGCTCATGAATATTCATGAACTTAGACCGAGAAAGAAGAATTAGACCAGGAGGATAAGTTCATGAATATTCATGAGCCGGGCGGCAGCTCCGCCCAGCTAGAATGACGTGTGGCCGAGTCCCAGATGATAAGACCTCCCACTGAGTCCCAAGCCAGGGAATAACAGAAAACTAAAAATCTAGATATCTTAAGAAGCGCTGAACCATTTTTAACCAGGTAAGGAGCGTTTTAACCAGGTAAGGAGCGTTTTAACCAGGTAGGGAGCGTTTTAATCAGGATCACCCGCACTAGAAGCCTGTGTAACAGGTTTAGTACGGGTGATTCTGATGACAGATTTCCTTTAAATTAGATGCTCATGTTCAGAAAAAATAAAAAAAAAGTTTGATAGTAAAATGTTCAAAGAATGGCATAGGGATGACAGTGCCCTTCTGAATCCCTCGGCTTAAATGTAGTACAAAAAGTAATAAGAAACTAAAATAGTTGAACAAAAGATAACTGTAGACTAAGGAACCACTGCTGAATCGTCCCTTTAACCAGCGCAAAGTTCGGGCACCAAGTTCCATGCCAGGCAACAAAACCAGTGAAATACAATGGGGATCAAAAGTTTGGGCACCCCAGGTAAAAATTTGTATTAATGTGCATAAAGAAGCCAAGGAAAGATGGAAAAATCTCCAAAAGGCATCAAATTACAGATTAGACATTCTTATAATATGTCAACAAAAGTTAGATTTTATTTCCATTATTTACACTTTCAAAATAACAGAAAACCAAAAAATGGCGTCTGCAAACGTTTGGGCACCCTGCAGAGTTAATATCTTGTACTGCCCACTTTGGCAAGTATCACTGCTTGTAAACGCTTTTTGTAGCCAGCCAAGAGTCTTTCAATTCTTTTTTTGAGGTATCTTTGCCCCTTCTTCCTTACAAAAGTCTTCCAGTTCTTTGAGATTTCTGGACTGTCTGTCACGCACTGCTCTTAAGGTCTATCCATAGATTTTCAATTATGTTGAGGTCAGGAGATTGTGAAGGCCATGGCAAAACCTTTAGTTTACGCTTCTTGATGTAACCCCTGTGGATTTTGAGGTGTGTTTAGGATCATTATCCATTTGTAGAAGCCATCCTCTCTTTAACTTCAGCTTTTTCACAGATGACATCAAGTTAGCATCCAAAATTTGCTGAAATTTTATTGAATCCATTTTTCCTTCTACTCGCGAGATGTTCCCTGTTCCGCTGGCTGCAATACAACCCCAAAGCATGATTGATCCACCCCCATGCTTAACAGTTGGACAGATGTTCTTTTCATTAAAAATGTTAATTCTGTTCCCCTTCTTCTCCAAACGTACCTTTGCTCATTCCGACCAAAAAGTTCAATTTTAACCTCATCAGTCCACAGAACTTGTTTCCAAAATGCATCAGGCTTGTCTATATATTCATTTGCAAAGATCAAACGCTGATTTTTGCCGTGAGGACGTAGAAGAGGTTTTCTTCTGATGACTCTTCCATGAAGACCATATTTGTACAGGTATCTCTTTATTGTGGATAGTGTACCACATCTCCAGTGTCTGTCATATCTTTCTGGAGGGATTGTGCAGTCAAACATGGGTTTTGAATAGTTTTTCTCACAATCCTCCGAGCTGTTCTGTCTGATCTTGCTTTAACTTCCACTGTTCCTGATGACTGCCATTTCTTAATTACATTCCGAACAGAGGATATAGATATCTGAAAACGTTTTTTCTATCTTCTTATAGCCTTCTCCAGCTTTGTGAGCGTCAACTATCTTCAGTTTCAGATTTCTAGACAACGTTTTTCTATCTTCTTATAGCCTTCTCCAGCTTTGTGAGCGTCAACTATCTTCAGTTTCAGATTTCTAGACAACTGCTTAGAAGAACCCATGGTGCTGATTGTTGGGGCAAGGTCAGATGAATCTGGGCATTTAAAACCTTTGATATTGACATCACCTGGTCTTCCCAGATGATAATTGAGAACAGTCAATGACACTGGCAGGTCTCAGCTTTGCAAAGGGAGCAGTGCATGCTATAAATTCTGCAGGGTGGCCAAACTTTTGCAGACGCCTTTTTTTTGTTTTCTGTTATCTTGAAAGTGTATATGATGGAAATAAAATGTAACTTTTGTTGACATATTATAAGAATGTCTAATCTGTAATTTGATGCCTTTTGGAGATTTTTCCATCTTTCCTTGGCTTCTTTATGCACATTAATACACATTTTTACCTGGGGTGCCCAAACTTTTGATCCCCACTGTAGGAGTCGCAAACACACATGTAGTAACCGTTGAATAATAATGTTGTTAGTTTTTGTCGCAGCACTAAGCGTTGTATAGGTTAGCCAGCTGATAATGATGATGACAACAGCATGGCAGCTGTGAATAACACTTTAGTCAATAAGGGTGATATAGGAATGCACAGTACTATGTACCACTCATCCAACCCCTTACCTGGAAAAAAAGGGGGGAGGGGGGACTTCTCTAACAAAATCCTGGTAAACCTTGGCATTGCTCAAGCTATAGTGACACTTGAGCAACAGACAGGTCACCTAGGCAAGTGTTGCTGGTTGTTAGGAACCCATGAGTCCTCATGGAGGAGCGCATGCTCTGTCGGTTCAAACTTCAAAGTGTTGCACAGATAATTGGAAAGATGATCGGTCTGTGACTGTAACAGTAGATCGAAGAATGTAAAAGTTCAATAGTCATGCACCAGAAGGATCAAACGTGTTTTGGACTCTCTAAGTCCTTCATAAGTGATCTAAAAACCTTTACATAGGATTAATTTATTTATATAGGATTTTATAGGATAGGCAAGAAATAGTTTTTCTTCATTTCTAACTACGATTTACCTAAGTAATGAAAATGAGCAATAAATATAGAGAGACACAGGGGGAGATTTATCAAAACCTGTCCAGGAGAAAAGTTGCTGATTTGACCATAGGAACCAATCAAATCATTTCTTTAATTATTCACAGGCCTTTTTAAAAATGAAAGAAACAATTTGATTGGTTACTATGGGCAACTCAGCATTTTTTTTTCTTTGTACAGCTTTTGATAAAGCTCAAGGTCTTGAACAAATGGCCATAAGATATAGATTTAGATAAAATAACTATTTATTAATATAGAGAGAGATATAGTGGAGATAGTGGATAGTGGAGATAGGCGTCCCACAGGGCCCTTGTGATGACGCCGCTCCAACTAATTAAATATGACAATGAGTAAAATAGTAAGTGTATAAATATAAAGATATTAAAATAATAAAATGCTGCTATTCCTGTGAAACACCTAAAGAGTTAACAAACTTACTGAATGTCATTTTGGATACTTTGAGGGGTGCAGTTTTTATAATTGGGTCATTTATGGGGTATTTCTAATAGGAAGGCCCTTTAAATCCACTTCAAACCTGAACTGGTCCCTGAAAAATGCAGATTTTGAAAATTTTGTGAAAAATTGGAAAATTGCTGCTGAACTTTTAAGCCCTCTGATGTCTTCCAAAAGTAAAAACATGTCAACTTTATGATGCAAACATAAAGTAGACATATTGGGGGAGATTTATCAAAACCTGTGCAGAGGGAAAGTTGCCCAGTTGCCCATAGCAACCAATCAGCTTGCTTCTTTCATTTTAAACAAGGCCTCTGCAAAATGAAAGAAGTGATCTGATTGGTTGCTATGGGCAACTGGGCAACTTTTCCTTTGCACAGGTTTTGATAAATTTCCCCCATTGTATTTGTAAATCAATATATAATTTATTTGGTATGTCTATTTTCCTTACAAGCAGAGAGCTTCAAAGTTAGAAAAATGCAAAATTTTCAAATTTTTCATCAAAATTTGGGAATTTTTTACCAAGAAATTATGCAAGTATCGACAAAAATTTACCACTACCATAAGGTAGAATATGTCACGAAAAAACAATCTCGAAATAAAATTTATAAGTAAAAGCATCCCAGAGTTATTAATGCTTAAAGTGACAGTGGTCAGATTTGCAAAAAATGCTCCCGTCCTTAGGGTTATAATGGGCTCCGTCCCCAAGGGGTTAAAGCCATACAATAAGCCTTCCACTTGAGTGATAAGAATGGAGGTGAGCTACAGTTTCTGTTACCTCCTATAGAAAAGCCATAAAACCAGCCCCTGTGGTGTTGGACACAAAGGACTGCAAACCATCCTGTCAGCCCACCAAGGTGTGAAAACTTTGTTGGACATCTGTCAACACAATATGGGACAACAAAGAGGATTTCCCACTCAAGAAGACCCCAAAGGACAAGAAATGATTGCAATGCAAATATCCCACCTACAGGATAACATTAAACAACCTTGTTTGCGGAACTGTTCTGATTGGCCATGTAGATGTCTTGGGATGGGCACTGTATGGGTTATGTGTGTGGATGACTGCTATATATGTTACTTATAGGATATTGAGATAGGAAGGGGGCAGGAACTGCTCTCTCTATCACCTTCCCCTCTTCCTTGCACCCCTATCCCTTAATTAGTTAGGATCCCCCTTTATATTTACATGTATAGCTTGTAATAAACCCCTATAAAAGATCCAGTTGTCCTCAAACAAAGCAGTTTCTACATCCCCTATCCAAAGAAAATGGGATAAGATGTCTGATTGCGATTACCGATTATTCCGATTCTGAGATTGTATTTTCGTGACATATACTTTAACAGTGGTAAATTTTTGTCGTTACTTGTATCCTTTCTTGGAGAAAAATACCCAAATTTCATGAAAATTGTTAAAATTTTGCATTTTTCTAACTTTGAAACTCTCTGCTTGTAAAGAAAATGGATATTCCAAATAAATTATATATTGATTTACATATACAATATGTCTACTTTATATTTGCATCATGAAGTTGACATGTTTTTACTTTTGGGAGACATCAGAGGGCTTCAAATTTCAGCAGCAATTTTCTAATTTTTTGCAAAATTTTCTAAATCTGAATTTTTCAGGGACCAGTTCAGTTTTGAAGTGGATTTGAAGGGCCTTCATATTAGAAATACCCCATAAATGACCCCATTATAAAAACTGCACCCCCAAAGTATTCAAAATGACATTCAGTAAGTGTGTTAACCCTTTAGGTGTTTCACAGGAATAGCAGCAAGGTAAAGAAGAAAATGAGAAAAAAAAATTTACACTCGTATGTTCTTATAGACCCAGTTTTTGAAATTTTTTACAAGGCGTAAAAGGAGAAAAAGAACCCCAAAATTTGTAACGTAATCTCTCTTGAGTAAGGAAATACCTTATATGTGTATGTCTACTGCTCTGTGGGTGCACTAGAGGCCTCAGAAGGGAAGGAGCGACAATGGGATTTTGGAGAGTGAGTTTTTCTGAAATGGCTTTTTGGGGGGCATGTCCCATTTAGGAAGCCCCTATGGTGAAAGAACAGCAAAAAAAAAAAAAAAAAAAAAAAAAAAAAAAAAAACATGGCATACCATTTTGGAAACTACACCCCTCAAGGAACGTAACAAGGGGTCCGCTGAGCCCTAACACCCCACAGGTGTTTGACGACTTTTCGTTAAAGTTGGATGTACAAATTAATTTATTTTTTTCATTAAAATGCTGGTTTCCCCCAAATTTGACATTTTGACAAGGGTTTATAAAGAGAAAATGAACCCCAAAATTTGTAACCTCATCTCTTCTGAGTATGGAAATGGATGTGTGGACATCAAGTGCACTGCGAGCAAACTACAGTGCTCAGAAGAGAGAAAGTCACATTTGGCTTTTGGAAAGCAAATGCTTTTTGGGGGGCATGTCGCATTTAGGAAGCCCCTATGGTGCCAGAACAGCAAAAAAAAAAAAACATGGCAAACAAGCAGGCTGGAGCAGAAGAGCACCGATAGAACTGATAAATGCTATGCTATGGCATAGCATTAATCAATGAATGCAATGAAAAGATTGCATGTTATAGCCCCCTTATGGGAGCTAAAAAAAAATAAAAAAGAAACAAAGTATAAAAAAAAAAAAGGTAATAAATGTGAATAAGCCCCTCCCCTTATAAAAGTTTGACTCACCTCCCATAAAAAAAAAAAAAATGAAGTAGTAAAAAATATAACTAATCATATGTTGTACCGCCACGTGCATAAATGCCCGTCCGAACTATTAAAATGTAAGGTTAGTTAAACCGCATGGTCGATGGCGTATATATAAAAAATAAAAATTAAAAAAATTAAAAATAAACTACAAGAGTCCAAAATTGTGCATTTTTGCTTACTTTATATACCATTAAAAAAAATGTATAAAAAGAATTTAAAAATTCCATTAAAACAAAAATTGTACCGATAAAAACAACAGACCACGGCACAAAAAAATGAACCCTCATGTACCCCTGTATATAGAAAAAAAAAAAAAAAAGTTATACGGGTCAGAAGATCACAATTTTAAACATTCTAATTCTGGTGTATGTAGTTTTCATTTTTTTTAAAGTAGTAAAATAAAATAAAACCTGCATAAATTGGGTATCCTTGTAACCGTATTGACCTAAAGAATAAAGATAAAGTAAAATTTTTACCGAAAGGTGGATTGTGTAGAAACGAAAGCACAAAAAATTGGGAAAATAGCGTTTTTTATTTTATTTCACCCAACAAATAGGTAATTTTTTGTTTCCCTGCAAATTATATTATAAAATGTTATGATTTTTAGAAGGTGAGGTGGAAAAAACAAAAAAGTGCAAACACAAAAATTGTCCTTAACCTGCTAAGGACGTAGGGCGTACTTGTACGCCCTACGCCCGATCCTGGTGTTTAAAACGGGGAGCTCAAGCGGGCTGATCGGGATAAAATCGCGATGTCCCGCTCAGCTAGGATATGAGAGGAGACCCCCTTACCTTGCTCCGTTGCGTCCGATCGGTGTTTGATTGCTCCAAGCTTGAGCTACAGGCTTGAGCAATAGAGCCCCTATCTCACTGATCCATGCAAAGCTATGGCTTTGCAGGGATCAGAGTAAAAGATCAGTGTGTGCAGTGCTATCGCTCCCTATGGGAGCTATAACACTGCAAAAAAAAAAGTGAAAAAAAAAAAAAAAAAAAGTTAACAAAGGTCATTTAACCCCTTCCCTAACAAAAGTTTGAATCACCCCCTTTTTCCCATTACTCGAGTATAAGCCGACCCGAATATAGGCCGAGGCCCCTAATTTTACCCCAAAAACCCAGGAAAAGTTATTGCCTCGACTATAAGCCTAGGGTGGGAAATACATCATCCCCCATGTCATCATCCAGACCCCCATCATCATCCCCCCCACCTTCATCATCACCACCTGCCAATCCCTTCATCAGTGGTCTTCAACCTGCGAAACTCCAGATGTTGTAAAACTACAACTCCCAGCATGCCCGGACAACCATCGGCTGTCCAGGCAGGCTGGGAGTTGTAGTTTTGAAACCTCTGGAGGTCCACAGGTTGAAGACCACTGCGGCCTTCGTCATCATCCAGCCCCCCCCCCCCCTTTTGTTTTTTACTCACCTCTCCTCGGCGGGAAGTTAGGGTGAGCTGGTCCGGGCCATCTATGCAGAGGGGGACCCTCCGGTGAGGATGGTTAGTCGTTGCGGGCTGTCCATTTTCACCAGGGGGCCTTTTTCTCTGCTCCGGACCCGGAAGAGTGACGTTGCCTTGACGACGACGCACAGGGACGTTACGCATGAACGTCCCTGTGCGTTATCGTCAAGGAAATGTCACTACTCCAGGCCCGAAGCGTGGAGAAGAGGACCCCCAGTGAAAATGGACAGCCCGCAACGACTAACCATACCCACTGGACGGTCCCTGCAGGATAGGTGGCCCGGACCAGCTCACCAAACTTCCCGCCGAGGGGAGGTGACTACAAAAGGGGGGGGGGGGGGGGCTGGATGATGACGAAGGCCGCAGAGGTCTTCAAACTGCGGACCTCCAGAGGTTTCAAAACTACAACACCCATCATTTTTGTTTTGAATTTCCTTTCTGTCTGACCACAGTGTTCTCTGCTGACACCTCTGTCTATTTTAGGAACTGTCCGGAACTGGAGAGGTTTGCTATGGGGATTTGCTACTACTCTAGACAACTCCTAAAATGGACAGAGGTTTCATCAGAGAGCACTGTGGTCAGACAGAAAGGAAATTCAAAAAGAAAATAACTTCCTCTGTAGCATACAGCAGCTGATAAGTACTGGAAGGATTAAGATTTTTAAATAGACGTCATTTACAAATCTGTTTAACTTTAGGGCCCCAGCTGATTTAAAAAAATGTTTGCAAATCTGTCACTATTAACATTAACCTCTTAAGGACCCAGGACGTATGGGTACGTCCTGGGTCCCGGTCCTGCGATATAACGCGGGGTCATACGGTGACCCCGCATCATATCGCAGCGGGCCTGGCGTCATAGTGAAGCCGGTACCCGCCTCTAATAGCACACAGCACTGATCGCGGTGCCGCGCGCTATTAACCCTTTAGCCGAGCGCTCAAAGCTGAGCCGCTGAGAAAGTAAAAGAGCCTGGTTAGCTCAGGGAGCCGTTCGGGATCGCCGCGGTATAATCGCGGCATCCCGAACAGCTGTAGCACAGGAGGAGATCTTCTTACCTTCTCCTGCGCTCTCCGATCGCCGAATGAATGCTTCAAGCCTGAGATCCAGGCTTGAGCACTCAATCGCCGAAAACACTGATTGATCCATTCCTATGGAGATGGATCAATCAGTGTAAAAGATCAGTTAATGCAATGTTATAGCCCCCTATAGGAGCTATAATATTGCATTAAAAAAGTGTAAAAAAAAAATCATTAACCCTTTCAATTATCCCGTCCCCTAATAAAAGTTTGAATCACCAGGCATTTCCAAGAATAAAAAAAAACACAGTGTAAATAAAAATAAACATGTGGTATCGACGCGTGTGGAAATGTCCGAATTATAAAAGTATACTGCTTTTTAAACCGCACGTTCAATGGCGTACGCGCAAAAAAATTCCACAGTCCAAATTAGCGCATTTTTGATCACATTTTATACCAAAAAAAGTGAATAATAAGTGATCAAAACAAAAATGGTACCGCTAAAAATTTCAGATCACGGCGCAAAAAATGAGCCCTCATAGCGCCCTGAACACAGAAAAATAAAAAAGTTATAGGGGTCAGAATATGACCATTTTAAACGTATAAATTTTCCTGCATGTATTCATGATTTTTTTCGGAAGTGATACAAAATCAAACCTATACAAGTAGGGTATCATTTTAACCATATGGACCTACAGAATAAAGATAAGGTATCATTTTTGCCGAAAAATGTACTGCGTAAAAACAGAAGCCCCCAAAACTTACAAAATAGTGTTTTTTCATCAATTTTGTCGCACATTGATTTTTTTTCCCGTTTCACCGTAGATTTGTGGGTAAAATGACTAATGTCATTACAAAGTAGAATTAGTGATGCAAAAAATAAGCCATCATATAGAATTTTAGGTGAAAATTTTAAAGAGTTATGATTTTTTAAAGTTAAGGAGGAAAAATTGAAAATTAAAAAACGGAAAAAGCCCGGGTCCTTAAATGGTAGCTCCCACCATTCTATTTTTTTTTCTGTCCCTGCCTATTGCCAATCTATCCCTAACCCCCTCCCTGCTTTTAATTTTTATTTTTACTATATTAAAAATGCCTTTTGTCTGCCTGGCAGTGTGCTCACTACCAGGTAGACTTCCCCAGCAGGTACCACGTCACTGATGCCTGCTGGGGGGGGGGGGGACTTCCGCCCTTAGTTCATCTACACAGGGTGCCTCCAGCTGTTTCACCACTACAACTCCCAGCTTGCCCTGACATCTATTGGCTGTCAGGGCATGCTGGGAGTTGTAGTAATGAAACAGCCGGAGGCACCCTGTGTAGATAAACTATTAGTTAGTTACATGCGGCACTAGCCCGTCCCCTCCGTCTCCCTCCCCCGCCGCATACCCCGTTCCCTCCATCACAAACCCCCCTCCCGCATACCCCGTTCCCTCATTACACTTACTGCAGAGTCCGGCAACGGGCGTGCAGGGACAGCAGCGGCGACGAGGCGGTGGCGGCGGCGATGTGCGGGAGGAGTGGCCTCCCAGCCGAGGAGCCAATGCGCTCGCTCCCTGCCTGTCTGGCAGGCAAGGAGCGAGCGCAGGCTGAATGAAAAAGGACCGATCAGTCCTTTTTCAGGCGTGACGTCACGCCAGGCTGCAGCCGGCCACTAGGAGGGAGACCCCTAGTGGCCGGTTTTCAAATGTAAATTAAAGCATTTTAATTTAAAAAAATAAAAATAAAAGTATATTAGAGATATGTTGTAATACATAAGTACTACAACATATCAAAAAATAAAGTTGGTAACAGTGCCCATTTAATGGGTTAATAACTCTGGGATGCTTTTACTTATGAATTTGATTCAGAGACAGTTTTTTCAGGACTTATTCTACTTTATGTTAGCGGTAAGTTTTTGTCGATATTTGCATCATTTCTTAGCGAAAAATTCCCAAATTTCATGAAAAATTTGAAAACTTAGCATTTTTCTAACTTTGAAACTCTCTGCTTGTAAGGAAAATGGACATGCCAAATAAATTGAATATTAATTCACATATACAATATGTCTACTTCATGTTTGCATCAGAAAGTTGACATGTTTTTACTTTTTGAAGACATCAGAGGGCTTCAAAGTATAGCAGCAATTTTCCAATTTTTCACGAAAATTTCAACATCTGAATCTTTCAGGGACCAGTTCAGTTTTGAAGTGAATTTGAGGGTCTTTATGTTAGAAATCCCCCATAATGGACATTATGAAAACTCCACCCCTCAAAGAATTTGATCTCAGGAATAGCAGCAAAGTGCAGGAGAACATTTTTTACACTAACATGTACTTGTAGCCCCATTTTTTTTTTTTTTCATTTTTACAAGGGGTAAAAGGAGAAAAAGCAACACAAAATTTGAAACCCAATTTCTCCCAAGTAAGGGAATAACTCATATGTGGATGTAAAGAACTCTTTGGATGCAGTAGTGGGCTCAAAAGAGCAGGAGCAACAATGGTCTTTTGGAAAGCGAATCTTGCTAAAAAGGTTTTTTGGGGGCATGTCGCATTTAGGAAGACCCCATCATGCCAGAACAGCAAAAAAAAAAAAAAAAAAAAAAAAAAAAAAAACATGGCATACCATTTGGGAAATTACACCCCTCACGGAACGTAACAAGGGGTATAGTGAGCCCTAACATTCCACAGGCAATTGATGAACTTTCGTTAAAGTGGGCCGTAAAAATTAAAAATTTTATTTTTCTTCATTAAAATGCTGGTGTTACACAAAATTTGTAACCCCATTTCTCTTGAGTAAGGAAATACCTCATCTGTGGATGTAAAGTGCTATGTGGGTGAACTAGAGGGCTCAGAAGGGAAGGAGCGACATTAGGCTTTTGGAGAGCGAATTTTGCTGAAATGGTTTTTGGGGAGCATGTCTCATTTTTTAAGCCCCCATGGTGCCAGAACAACAAAAAAAAAAAACATGGCACACTATTTGGGAAATTACACCTCTCAAGGAACGTAACAAAGGGTACAGTGAGCCTTTATGCTTCACAGGAATAAAAAAAAAAAAAATGTCACTAAAATGCTGGTGTTACCCCAAATTTTGTAATTTTTTGACAAGGGG
Organism: Hyla sarda; assembly: GCF_029499605.1. NCBI lineage: Eukaryota > Metazoa > Chordata > Amphibia > Anura > Hylidae > Hyla > Hyla sarda. The sequence goes on along the minus strand of NC_079193.1, from coordinate 130,157,087 downwards.
TAATAGGAGCAAGTGCCCCACAAAATTTGTAACAATTTCTTCTGAGTATGGAAATACCCCATATGTGGATGTAAAGTGCTCTGTGGGTGCACTACAGGGCTCAGAAGAGAAGGAGCGCCATTGGGCTTTTGGAGAGAGAATTTGGTTGGAATGGAAGTCGATGGCCATGTGTGATTACAAAGCCCCCATGGTGCCAGAACAGTGGAAACCCCTAAATGTGACCCCATTTTGGAAACTACACCCCTCACGGAATGTAATAAGGGGTGCAGTGAGCATTTACACCCCACTGGCATTTGACAGATCTTTGGAACAGTGGGCTGTGCAAATGAAAAATTTTAATTTTTCATTTTCATGGACCACTGTTCTAAAATTCTGTCAAGACACCTGTGGGGTGTAAATGCTCACTGTACCCCTTATTACAATACGTGAGGGGTGTAGTTTCCAAAATGGGGTCACATGTGGGGGGGTCCACTGTTCTGGCACTATGGGGGCTTTGTAAACACACATGGCCTTCAATTTCGGACACATTCTCTCTCCAGAAGCCCATTGGCGCACTAAGACCCACTTTACACCTTGTTACATTCCGTGAGGGGTGTAGTTTCCAAAATGGGGTCACAATGCGCCCGCAGAGCACTTTACGCCCTTATATGGGGTAGTTCTGTACTCAGAAGAAATTGTGGTGTGTAAATGCTCACTGCACCCGCTGTTACATTCTGTGAGGGGTGTAGTTTCCAAAATGGGGTCACATGTGGTGGGGTCTACTGTTCTGGCAGCATGGGGGTTTTGCAAACGCACATGGCCTTCAATTCCAGGCAAATTCTCTCTCCAAAAAATGAATTGTGCTCCTTCTATTCTGAGCATTGTATTGTGCTCGCAGAGCACTTTACAACCACATATGGGGTATTTTCTTACTCAGAAGAAATGGTCTTACAAATTCTGGGGGCTTTTTTTTAATCTATTACCCCTTGGGGAAAAACCAGCATTTTTGTGAAAAAAAAATAAAAAATTCATTTTCACGTCCAACTTTAACGAAAATTTGTCAAACACCTGTGGGGTGTTAAGGATTCCTGTACCCCTTGTTACGTTCCTTGAGGGTGTCGTTTTCAAAATGTGGTCACATGTGGGCGTTTGTCAGAACCGTTGCAACTATCAGCTACCCCTGTGAAAATCACCTGTTTAGTCCTTAAATGTACATGGTGTGCTCTCACTCCTGAGCCCTGTTATGCGCCCGCAGAGCACTTTACGTCCACACATGGGGTATTTCTGGAAATTGCTTTACAGATTTTGTGGGTCTTTTTCTAAGTATGGAGCCACACCAACATGTTAGTGCAACAAATTGAATTTGTTTTTGTAACCCCCTACTTTTTCTTTTCATAAGGGGTATTAAGGAAAAAAATCCCCAACATTTTTAACACGTCTCCCGAGTACGTTAATAGCCCATATGTGGCACTAAACTGGTGCCTTGAAATACGACAGGCCTAAATTATGGATCTGCATGGGGCGGACCTGGATGCAATCATCGCGTTTACCTCCTCAACCAAAAAATACTCTACGGCTGTGTTTCCCAAACAGGGTGACTCCAGCTGTAGCAAAACTCCTAGCATGCCTGGACAGTTTATGGCTGTCAAGCAATACTGGGAGTTGTTTTGCAACAGCTGGAGGCTCCATTTAGGAAACTGTGCCGTACGTACTTCAATTTTATTGGGGTTAGTGTTTTACTCTTTATTTTAAAACTCATACAGCTGTGGCAAAACTACAACTCCTAGCATGCACTGACAGACCATGCATACTGGGAGTTGTAGTTTTACAACAGCTGGAGGCACACTGTTGGGTAAACACCTATTTAGGGTCTGTTACCTAATTCAGTGTTTCCCAACCAGTGTGCCTCCAGCTATTGCAAAACTACAACTCCCAGCATGCACTGACACTCTGGGAGTTGTAGTTTTGCAACTTCTAATTATCACCGCCACCGGTCACAAGCGCCGTCCCACTGCCGCCACTGGTCACATTCGCCGCCACTTCCACCACGAGTCACCACAGCCCTTCGCTGTACCCCCACTCTGCCCAGACTTCAATCAGTGGGCAGAGCAGGGGATATCAACTTTAATCCGCCCCTGATCTGCTATTGGCCAGTCAGTCCTGACAGACCAATCGTAGGGATAGGAGGAGGTGGCACCCCTGCCACCCCACTCCTATCCTTCAGGGTGATTTGTGCTATTTCCGACAGCACCAATCATCCTGATTTTCCAGCCCATCGGGTCACCAGTGACTCGATTGGTCGGAAAAAGCTGTGATTCGCAGGTCAGAATTGATCGGCGAATCATAGGAATTGGTGACAAGAGTGGTCTCAGGACCCCACTAGGCGATGTCCTGGGATGGCTGCTCATAGATATCAGCAGTCATCCCGTTCCGATTACCTCCCCCTGCGCGGAAGGGACCAGATACGCCAAGGGCGTAAGTACCAGGGAGCAAGGGCATACCTATATGCCCTTGGTCCCCAACAGGTTAAACCACTATTTCTCAATGACTGCTAACCTTGATAATTAGAGACATTTTTGTTTTGCAAACTGTGTACATATTTTAGTTTATTTTAGCAGATATTAAGATTTCTTCATAGATTAAATTCATGAGGTTCATTGTGGTTAACAACACTGAATAGTAACACAATGCCAGCCTGGTAATACAAATACCATGGAAACAATCTTTCTACTCAAGACTCCAGAAATCCCTGCATCTAAATCATGCAGGAAATCTAAATATAGACATTTTGTAAATACCCTCAGAGGAAATTCAAAGACACATATGAAATAGTAGTTAAAACATTGGAACATTTTCATTATGTACAGTGGATATAAAAAGTCTGCATATCCTTTTAAAATGTCAGGTTCTTGTGATGTTAAAGAATGAGAAAAAATTTGAGCTGGTAGAACTTTTTCCACATTTAATGTGGCTCAGAATGGAAACAATTTACTAGCACAAAAAAAAAAAACTTAAAATCTTTGAAGGGGAAATAAAAAAAACCACAATATAACCTGGTTGCATAAGCATGTATACCCTTAAACTAATACTTTGTTGAAGCACCTTTTGATTTTATTACAAGTCTTTTTGGGTAGGAGTCTATTAGTATGGCACATCTAGATATGTGCCCCATCTTCCTTGCAAAGTGTTCCAAATCTGTCAGATTGTGAGGACATTTCCTGTACACAGTCTTCTTCAGATCACCCCACAGATGTTCAATTGGATTAAGGTCTGGGTTCTGGCTGGGTTATTCAAAAATGTTAATCTTCTGGTGAGGTCATGCTTTGGTGGATTTGGATATGTGCTTTTGGTCATTATCCTGCTTAAAGGTGAAGGTCTAGTGCCAAAATTGTCTTGGATTTGAAATTGTTTATAATTTCCTCCGACCTGACTAAAGCTCCATTCCAGCTGAAGAAAAGCAGCCCGAAAGCATGATGCTACCACCTCAATGCTATACTGTATGATGTTCTTTGGGTGATTGGCAGTGTTGTTTTTGCATCAAACATACCTTTTGGAATTACAGCCAATTTATGGCTTAAAAGTTCAACCTTAGTTTCATCAGACAATAACATATTTTCCCTGCAGCTGGGCTTAGATGTTATGCTTTGTCGGGAGTATAAAGCAAAGCGCTTTATACAAAAGAAAATTAAAAATAAGGATCAAAGAAAAATTATAAATATGATTGATCCTACGAGGTGGACATAAAAAAAAAAACGCCTAAAAATGAGTTCAAGGATAGGTAATTATGTTGTGTAATTAGTAAAACAGGGTACAAACGTCTATGCAAAATATATATAAATGATTTAATATACAATACATTTTAATACAATCAAACTAATCAATACAAAACCCAATAATACACAATAGCGTGCAGTACACAATTTCGGCCACAAGATGGCTCTATCATCTTAAAACACAAGGGGGTGCCAGAGCCACCCTGAATATGGCAGGAAGTTTATAATGGCAATAAATTACACCCAAGGAAACAATAACAATATTATACACACAGCTATTGGCTCTGCTCAGACCATAACCAATCTCAGATATCTGGTAGTATAGTATCCGAAATTACCTGGTTTGATATTAACTCCGCAGAATATGGATTCCAGGGCAGAATCAATTTAGATACAATATTCTGTAATATGCATCTTTACCAAATAGCACTAAATAATGACATAGCACCTTTAACACTACACCGACGCAATAAGGAAGGAATTACTAAATATCAAGCCAGTTAATTATAACCCTTAATACAGGTAATTAAAGTTATACTTTACCAGATATCTGGGCCTAGTAAGTTCAGGAATGCAGACAATATGCAGGGTCTTCAGGAAGGTCAGCTCTTTGGATCAAGTCTGGTCTCTCTGATGTGGTGTCTGATTGATAGCTGATCAGCTCCTCCCCCAAGCTCTCTCCTCCACAGGTGTTAAACCTTTCTTTATCTAAAGCCCACCCTCAAATATGATGTCATCTGGTGGGTGTTTCTGTGTAATTAACCTTACAATTTCACTTTTGCTATTCCTAGGGTTAACTATAGTGGGCAGTCTGTGACAAGGTTTTGACTTTAAGAACAGCCATATTTTCTATAATTGGCTATAGGTATGTCATGTGACTATAATATTTATGTGATCTATTTAATATAAAAATTTGATGTCCCTGTCCAATTAGATCAGAATAATATCCACATTTTAAATCTCAAATAGATGACTGGAAATTAACCCCTTAAGGACTCAGCATTTTTCCATTTTTGCATTTTCATTTTTTCCTCATCACCTTCTAAAAAGCATAACGCTTTAAATTTTGCACATAAAATTCCATATGATGGCTTTTTTTTTGCACCATCAATTCTACTTTGCAGTGACATTAGTCAGTTTACCAAACAATCCACGGCGAAATGGAAAATAAATTCATTGTGCAACAAAATTGAAGAAAAAATGTAATTTTGTAACTTTTGACACCTTATCTTTATTCTGTAGGTCCATACGGTTAAAATGATACCCTACTTATATAGGCTTGATTTTGTCGGACTTCTGAAAAAAAAATCATAACTACATGCAGGAAAATGTATTCGTAAAAAATTCTCATCTTCTAACATCTATAACGTTTTAATTTTTCCACGTACGGGCCGGTATGAGGGCTAATTTTTTGCACCGCGTTCTGAAGTTTTTATCGGTTTCATTTTTGTATTGATCAGACTTTTGATTGCTTTTCATTAATTTTTTCATGATGTAAAAAGTGACCAAAAATACGCTATTTTGGACTTTGGAACCGTGAACCGTGCGGTTTAATTAAAGATATATTTTTATGGTTCGGACATTTCCACACATACCACATATGTTTATTTTGATTTAATTATTTTTTTTTATGGGGAAAGGGGGATGATTCAAACTTTTATTAGGGAAGGGGTTAAATGACCTTTATTAACTTTTTTTTTCTTTCACTTTTTCCCACTCTTCCCATAGGGGGCTATAGCACTGCACACATTGATCTTTTACCCTGATCCCTGCAAAGCCATAGCCATAGGGGCTCGATTGCTCAAGCCTGTAGCTCAGGCTTGGAGCAATCAAATGGCGATTGGACGCGACGGAGCAAGGTAAGGGGACCTCCGCTCGCACCCTAGCTGATCGGAACATCGCGATAGTCCCGATCAGCCCGACTGAGTTGCCGAGATGCTTTTACTGTTGTTTTAGACACGGCAATCAACATTGATCGCCAGCTCTGAAGGGTTAATAGTGCGTGGTACAACAATCGGTGCCGCGCCCCATTAGCCCAGGGTCCCGGCTATCATAAGCCGCTGGGACCGACCCGGTATGATGCGGGGTCACGGCATGACCCTGTTTTAAATACTTGGACCCGGCGCAGGGCGTACAGGTACGCCCCGCGTCCTTAAGAGGTTAAAGTGGTATCCACATGTGTGTTCAATCTGCATGGCCAGTATCTTAATATGCCAAAGTCATATGTAATATTTGTATAGTCATCAAATAAATTATACTATGATATATCATAATATTAGTGGATACTACGATAAGAAAGTGTATGAAATATGTTGTTTAGATATGTCTGACTATATCTACATGGGGTCCTCAAACTTTTTAAACAGGGGGCCAGTTCACTATCCCTCAGACCGTTGGAGGGCCGGACTATAGTTATTAAAAATAAATATATATATATATATATATATGAACAGATTCCTATGCACACTTATATATGTTATTAGTGGACTACTGCTTTAAGTATGTAAGTACGCAGCACAGTTCCCTGAACATTAGGTAGGCAGTATAGATCCCCCCACATTAGGTTGTAATTCCCCCACATTAGGTTGGCAGTATAGTTCCCCCACATTAGGTTGTAGTTCCCCCACATTAGGTGCAGTATAGTTCCCCCCACATTAGGTTGGCAGTATAGTTCCCCCCGCATTAGGTTGGCAGTATAGTTCCCCCCCACATTAGGTTGGCAGTATAGTTCGCCCCCACATTAGGTTGGCAGTATAGTCCCCCCCCCCCCACATTAGGTGCACTATAGTTCCCCCCCACATTAGGTGCACTATAGTTCCCCTGACATTAAGTGCAGTATAGTTCCCCCCACATTAGGTGCAGTATACTTCCCCACACATTAGGCGCAGTATAGTCCCCCCCCCCCCCCCCGCCATTAGGTGCAGTATAGTTCCCCAAACATTAGATGCAGTATAGTTCCCCCCACATTAGGTGCAGTATAGTTCCCCCCACCATTAGGTGCAGTATAGTCCCCCCACATTAGGTGCAGTATAGTTCCCTCACATTAGGTTGGCAGTATACTTCCCCCCACATTAGGTTGGCAGTATACTTCCCCCCACATTAGGTTGGCAGTATACTTCCCCTCACATTAGTTTGGCAGTATACTTCCCCTCACATTAGTTTGGCAGTATACTTCCCCCCACATTAGGTTGGCAGTATACTTCCCCCCACATTAGGTTGGCAGTATAGTTCATCCCGCATTAGGTTGGCAGTATAGTTCCCCCCCCCCCCCCCACATTAGGTTGGCAGTATAGCTCCCCCCCACATTAGGTGCACTATAGTTCCCCTGACATTAAGTGCAGTATAGTTCCCCTCACATTAGGTGCTGTATAGTCCCCCCCCCCCCCATTAGGTGCAGTATAGTTCCTCCCACCATTAGGTGCAGTATAGTTCCCCCCACCATTAGGTGCAGTATAGTTCCCCCCACCATTAGGTGCAGTATAGTTCCCCCCACCATTAGGTGCAGTATAGTTCCCCCCACCATTAGGTGCAGTATAGTTCCCCCCACCATTAGGTGCAGTATAGTTCCCCCCACCATTAGGTGCAGTATAGTTCCGCCCACATAAGGTGCAGTATAATTCCACCACATTAGGTTGGCAGTATAGTTCCCCACATTAGGTGCAGTACAGTTCCTCCACATTAGGTGCAGAACAGTGCCTTCACATTAGGTGCAGTACAGTTCCTCAACATTAGGTGCAGTACAGTTTCCCCCACAGACATAAAGCCTCCAGCCATATACTGTGCATGGCTGGAGGCTGTATGCCTGTGCACTGCCCCACTTCAGTGCTCTGACCACCACTCCTCTGGTCCAGCCGTAGCAGTAGGTCCCGTCCCGGGACCGGAGGAGTGGTGGTCGGAGGACCGAAGCTGACATGCCACTGGTAACACTCACCATGCTGGCCAGCGCACGTCCTGATAGCTGCTCCACTCCTCCACACTCCGTTGCTATGGGCGCACACATGGGATGTCAGTGACGTCCCTGCGTCTGCTACCTCCCGGCGGTCCTTGCGTTTTTAAAGTAAACGCAGGGCCACAGAGAGGAAACAGGGGCATCCCTGTGTCCTGAAAACATATTTCGGGACAAAGGGATATCCTCAGGCAGCAGGCGAGCCGGATAAATGTCCACGGCGGGCTGCATGTGGCTCGCGGACCATGTTAATATTGCTGACGCGGGCACCTGTGGGTCTGTGCGGGCCGTTTATGCGGGCCGCCGGGCCTATTTTAACGCAGGGGCCTGAAGCTGCCGCTCCATCGGCCCCTACATTAATCCGGCCCTGGGTCTGGGGCGGCAGAAAGGTTTAAAGAAGAATGATGCAGGGATCGAGGGGGGGATGCGTGTTAGGGCAGAAGGGGATAGAGGGGTTGTGGGGAGCAGAAAAATGTAAAGAAGAATGATGAGTCTGGAGGAGGACTAAGGCTTCTTTCACACTGCCATTGCTCCCCGTCGAGAATGGCCGTCAAAGTCACTTTTTTTTTCCTGACTTTAAAGGCCGTTCTCTTAATGGGGAGAAATAACAAACAACAGGTCCCGGTGGCTCCCGCTATTCTGGGGGCTGCGGGAACCAGTTATAAATAGCGGGAGAAAAAGACGGCACATGCTGTCATTTTTCTCCCGATATTGTGCAGCGGACGTCACACTACTGAGCACCAACGGCAGTGTGAAAGGGGCCTTAGAGGCCCATCCACATTGAGGACATTCCTACGGCGGAGTCCAATTGTTTTCAATGGGAGTCTGCTGCTTTGAGCATACTGTGGAATCGCCACAGTGGAATTCCCCCAGCAGAATGGAAGTACACCCAAAGAACGAACATGTTCGTTCTTTGTGTGGACGCCCATTCTGCTGGAGGAATTCAGTCGCACTGCTTTGCCATCTATAGAGATGGCACACATCCGTGCAGTCCTACCGCCAATGGCTTCGGTGGCCGCCTTCAGCAAGCTGACATTTCGCCAACTAAATTTCCACAGTGTGAAGAAGCCCTTAGGGGTCTGCAAGAGTGTACAGGGGTGGGATTCTGACAAACAGAGGAAACGGCGGCCATATAACTTTTAGGGGTCATGATGTCTGGTAGGGTTATAATGATTATTGTTGTCATACAGAGTATGAGGATCTACTAACAAAGTAACAAATGATGTGTGGGCGTCAGACGATGTAGCTGAAAGAAAACAAGGACCAGATGAAAGAAAAAGGGAAAACAGAGAAGACGTCTCCTGTGAGTCATCACAGCTGTGCCCCATCAGAGCTGGATTCCAAAAACGGGACCTATGGATGGAGTGTAAAAATTACATTACCAATGTCTATTTACAACTGATCACAGAGTATGCAATTGGAGGCGGCCACGATCATAGCGGAGGTTATTTCCCGGTGCAGAGGACTCTGCGCAACTACGTAAGTATTGCGGACAACCAGTCCTGAGCAACATTGGAAATAGGTATTCATTCTATTGGTCTAATGCTCTGTCAATTATGGGGACACTACAACTTGGTATGATAGGAACTCAGACGTCATACAGAGAGCTGGTATACTATTGGGCAACATATCTGTCTGTCCTCTATTGCACCAGTGGGTTTATAGAAAATGTGATTGAGGTAATTTCCTGCTGATGACATCAGACATGGGAGTTTATATAAACCCTGGTACGGGGTGGGTGGGTGGCTGGGTGGATGGCTGGGGGGGGGGGGGGGGGTTGATGTGTTACAGATTTTAAACAATCAACAAAAGGTTCCATATGATATCCAACCTAGTAGTTGCAGACTGCAGCTGCAACAATAGCATATGTTGTATTGTTTTATGGCATGTAGTGACATGCATATCAATTAAATGAGTACTGAGATATTGTGGTTGTGACCCAACTGCTGAGGTTTTTAATATTTTTGGCATAATAAAAGTAAATTTTTACATTTCTACTAATTATTGTTGGATGGTAAATTTAGGGTACTAGTGATCACTCAGTGGCCATCAGAGCTGAAGTCACTTGTAATTTCTGCAGTGATGATGGGTGGCACTGTACCCCAATCTGTGGCTGTCCAACTGTTACAAAACTACAACTCCCATAATGCCTGAAGCTTTGCAACAGCTGGAGAGCCACTTAAACCAAGTTTAATTTTTTAATTTTTTTAAGAGTATGCAGCCCATTTTATTTTAATGGGTGTCTGACTGCTGCAACCCCCCCACCGGGAAAAATAAAGGGCTGCATAATCCAATATGCCCGGGCCTATTTTTGCCCCAGTCCAGCCCTGGAAGCATGTGTATTTGTTACGGAGCTGGATGTGGATCCTCTAACCTGCGTGGCAAATGACTCGCGGAGCAGAGTAAGGTGCCGCTGGTCTTCACCAGAGCCCGCCGAAAGGCAGGTTGGGCTTGCTGCGGCAGGAGACACCCAGGTCGCTACCCCAGACACAGTTAGACCACACAGGTAGCTGGGCAAGGCGAGGTACTGAAGGATAAGGCAGTAGCGTAGTCAGACATAGCAGAAGGTCAAGGCAGGCAGCAAAGGTGCGAAGTCAAATAATGTAAAGGGAAGGTCTGGATACACGGATAAGGCAAACAGGCAACAAGGAACGCTTAATCTCAGGCTAGTGGCACTGAAGATCTGGCAGGGAAGAGAGGGAAGTGCAGGAACTTATAGACAAGTGTCAGGTGTGTGACATAATTATGGGCGCACTGGCCCTTTCAAATTCAGAGCTCCGGCGTGTGTGCCCCCTAGGGGACGGGGACATGCATGCCAGAGCTGAGAAGCAGCAGCGGAGGAGTCAGAGGAGCATGGTAAGTGAGGGTCTGGGACTCGCATGCGGCATGTCCCGCAATGCGAATCCCAGCCCTGACGACAGCAGGGGCAAAGCGGTCGCGGACGGAGTGTACGGCTGGAGCGCGATCCTTAACAGTACCCACCCTTTTTGGTCTCCCCCTCCTCTTGCGGTTCATGAATTTCCTGATAAGGTCCTGGTCCAGAATGTTGTCCTGCGGCTCCCAAGACCTCTCCTCCAGACTGAATCCTTCCCAATCCACAAGAAAAAAGCGCTTTCCTCTGACAAGTTTGGAGTCCAAGATCTCCTTAACAACAAGAACATCTGATGTACCAAAGATGGGAGAAGGCGAGATGTCCTTTTGAGAAAAACGGTTGTAGATGACTGGTTTCAAGAGGGAAACATGGAAAGAATTTGGGATCAGGAGAGAGGAGGGTAGATGGAGGGAATAGGCCACATGATTAAGTCTTTTCTTAACTTTATAGGGACCCAAATAGCGAGGACCTAGTTCATAACTGGGTATCTTGAAACGGATATATTTAGTTGATAACCAGACTTTGTCACCAGGAGAAAATTCAGGAGGAGGATGTCTTTTCCTTTCAGCTTGGAATTTCATGCGAGAAGTAGCATGTAGAAGAAAGCGACGTGTCTTCTGCCAGATGAAAGAAAAATTCTGCACTTGTTCATCAACAGCAGGAACTCCAGAGGAAGAACATAAGGGGTGAGAAGGACGAGGGTGAAGTCCATAGACCATATAGAAGGGTGAAGTACCAGTGGAAATGGAATCTTTATAATTGTAGGAAAACTCTGCCCAGGGAAGCAGATCAACCCAGTCGTCTTGACGTGCAGTCATGGAATGGCGTAGATAGTCTCCTAAGACCTGATTCCCCCTCTCACCCTATCCACTGGATTGGGGGGGTCGTAAGCCAAGGAAAAATTTAGCTTAACTTGAAGATGTGAGCAGAGGGCCTGCCAGAACTTAGAGACAAATTGGACACCACGGTCAGAGACTATATGGGAAGGAAGTCCGAGTAAACAAAAGATATGCTGAAGAAAAAGCTTAGCAAGCTGTGGTGCTGATGGCAGTCCGGGTAATGGTACAAAATGCACCATTTTAGAAAATCAATCTACTACCACCAAGATGACTGTATTGCCATGAGAAGATGGAAGGTCAGTAATGAAGTCCATGGCAATATTGGTCCAGGGAAGCTCTGGAACTGGCAAGGGCTGAAGAAGTCCTGCTGGTTTGGAACGAGGGGTCTTGTCCAGAGCACAGACTGAGCAGGACCAGACAAAATCAACAACATCCTATTTAAAGGTAGGCCACCAATATTGTCTGGAGATGAGCTGACGGGATTTACAAATACCGGAATGGCCGGCCAGAAGAGAGGAATGTTCCCATTTCAAGACACACGTTTCATACGGGGTGATACGCAAGTCTTTCCGGGAGGCAAATGCTGAAGACTTGCAGGTGCTGCAGAGATAAGACATTCAGGAGAAATAATATACTGCGGGGGAGATTCATGGTCATTCACATCAGAAGACCTGGAAAGAGCGTCTGTCCGTAAATTATTTTCCACAGGACGGAAGTGGATGTAGAAGTCGAATCTGGAGACCTGCCGTGGGTTGCGTCGATGGGCTGTCTGAAGAAAGAGCAAGTTTTTGTGATCTGAATAAATAGTAACAGGATGTACAGAGCCTTCCAAGAGGTTACGCCATACTTCTAAAGCCAACTTAATGGCCAAGAGATTGCAATCTCCGATGGTATAATTTTTTTCCGCAGGGTAGAAGGTTTTAGAGAAAAATCTGCAGGTTAAAGTTTCCCCTTAGTAGACTTTTGCTTTAACACTGTATCTGCTTCAACTGAAGAAGCAACCACTTCCAACATAAATGGTTTGCTAGGATCGGGTCTAGATAGAACAGGAGCAGATGCGAAGGCAGACTTTAACTATTTGAACGCTTCTTTAGCCTCAGGAGTCCAGACATTAGGATTAGCAGTCTTCTTGGTAAGCGAAACGATGGTAGCTACCAGAGTGGAGTAGTGAGGAATGAATTGCTGATAGTAATTGGCAAAACCGAGGAAGCACTGAATCGCTTTCAGACCAGTAGGTTGTGGCCAGTCCAGAACTGCGGATAACTTGTTGGGATCCATTAGAAGACCTTGACTGGTAACAATATAGCCCAGAAAAGGGAGGCTGGTCTTTTCAAAACTACATCCCTCCAGTCTAGCACAGAGAGGATTTTCACGGAGACGCTGCTGCGGAGGTGAGGGCGATGAGACTGGACATTGGGCGAGTAGAGGAGTATGTCGTCCAAACAGACAAAGACACAGGAGTACAGGAGGTCACAGAAATTATTATTGACGAACTCCACGAAGGTCTTGTTAAGAGAAAATCCTGGCACCTCGCAGATTATCAAATAACTCCGAGATTAAAGGAAGTGGGTAGCGGTTCTTTACTGTAATTTTATTCAAACCTCGGTAGTCAATGCATGGTCGCAAAGGCCAGTCTTTTTTTTCCACAAAGAAGAAGGAGCCAGCTCCGGCAGGGGAAGAGGACTTCCTGATAAACCCCTTCTGAAGGTTCTCCTGGATGTAATTAGAAATGGCCAGAGTTTCTGGGACAGACAAAGGGTAAATTCTGCCCCTGGGAGGAGTGGTACCGGGCAGTAAGTCAATAGGACAATCGTAGGGACGATGTGGAGGCAAAACTTCAGCTTGCTTTTTACTGAAGACATCAGCAAAATCCTGGAGGAACGAAGGCAAACCAGGCAGAGGACATGAAGATAAAAGGTTCCAACTTAGACAAACGTATATGACAACAGTGGTTGTTGCACTGCGGACCCCAGCGAAGAACTTCTCCAGTTTTCCAATCCAGAGCTGCAACCAAGGTAGGCCAAGCAAGAGAGGAGAGGTACAATGAGGTAGTACATAGAAGGACAAGTTCTCCTCCAGCAAAAGTCTGACCTGCATCGACAACAGTTCTGTACAATATAGCATGGTACAGTCCAATTTTTCTCCATTGACCGTAGAGATGTACAGAGGCTTTAACACGTGGGACACAGGTAGATTATACCTATGTACTAGGGCAGCATCAATAAAGTTTCCCGCTGAGCCAGAGTCCAGAAAGGCAAGAACGGAGATGATCTCTTAGGAGGGTAGAGGGTGGTATTCACACCTAGGGAGGCCTCTCGCACAAACCCTAGGTACGAGCGTTTCCCTGTGACTGTGGACGCAGAGAACAATCTTTGAGGAAGTGATCTGCACTGGCGCAGTATAGGCATAGATTCTCATTTCGTCGGTGCGTTCTTTCCTGCAGGGTCAGGCGAGACCAATCCACCTGCATAGCCTCCACCTTTCTTGGTGTAGTACCTCATGTCGCTCATAGAAACGGATATCAATCTGGGATGCCAACTGTATTAGTTAATTCAGGTTAGATGCAAATTCTCGGGCAGCAAGGACATCCTTGATATGACTAGATAATCCTCTCTTGAAAGTAGCGCAAAGAGCTTCATTATTCCATGATAACTCCGATACCAGGGTACAAAATCGTGTGGCCTACTCGCCCACAGAGGAATTGCCCTGAGATAGACTCAGCAATTCCGACTCAGTGAAGGAAGCTCTGGCTGGTTCTTCGAAGACACCACAACATTCTGACAGGGATGCTTGGAAATTAGTAGTGAGAGCATCACTGCGCTCTCAAAGCAGAGTTGCCCAGGCCAAAGCCCTTCCAGTTAAGAGACTGATGATGAAGGCAACCTTTGCTTGTTCCGTAGGGAACTGTTACGCCATGAGTTCAAAGTGCATGGAGCACTCAGTCACGAAACCACGATAGGACTTGGGATCCCCCTCATATTTCTCTGGAAGAGACAAGCAGAGTTTTGATCCAGAGATGACTGCAGGTGAGGGACGCAAGACCGAAGCAGGTGGAGGCTATGGCGGTTGTTGTTGAGCAGTGAGTAACTGCTGCATCATGGCGGACAACTGGCTCAACTGCTGTGCCTGCTGGACCAACTGATGTGACTGGAGCGCCACGACGGAAGAGAGATCCGGATTATCTGGCAGAGGAACCCCAGCGGGATCCATGCCCAGATCTTGCTGTTACGGAGCTGGATGTGGATCCTCTAATCTTTGTGGCTGATGACTGACCGTATCGGGGAATGGAGTCTAAGGTGCCGCTGGTCTTCACCAGAGCAAGGCAGGATGGGTTTGCTGTTGCAGGCGACACCAAGGTCGCTACCCCTGACACGGCTCGACCACACAGGTAGCTGCGCAAGGCGAGGTACCAAAGGATAAGACAGTAGCATAGTCAGACGTAGCAGAAGGTCAAGGCAGGCGGCAAAGGTGTGAAGTCAAATAACGTAGCGGGAAGGTCTGGATACACGGATAAGGCAAACAGGCAACAAGGAACGCTTAATCTCAGGCTAGTGGCACTGAAGATCCGGCAGAGGAGAGGGGGAGGTGCAGGAACTTATAGACAAGTGTAAGGTATGACATAATTATGGGTGCACTGGCCCTTTACACTTACGAGCTCCGGCGCATGCGCCCTATGGGACGTGGACACACGTGCCACAGCTGAAAAGGAGCATGGTAAGTGAAGGGCTGGGACTTGCATGCGGGCGCATCCCGCAATGCGAATCCCAGCCCCGTCGACGGCAGGAGCAAAATCGCTCGCGGCCGGCGTGTGCGGCCGGAGCATGATCCTTAACAGTATTACAGGTATTTTCCAACCTTTAACTACAGTTTCAAAACTAAAGCTCCCATTATGCTCTTCTGTCTACATAATGGGAGTTGTAGTTTTGCAACAGATGGAGAATTCATATGGGGGGAGGCATAGTGGCACAGTTCGTATGGGGGCAGGCATAGTGGCACAGTTCATATGGGGGCAGGCATAGTGGCACAGTTAAGGGACACAGAGATATAATTCAAGTTAGGACACAGTGGCAGTATAATATTTGGGGGCCCTGCATGTGGTAGTTTTATACTCAGGGGTGCAGTGTGGGGCAGCATTATTATCAGGGGCACAATGAGTGACAGTATTATACTCAGGGGCATGGTGTGTGGCAGCATTATACTCAGGGTCACAGTGTGTGGCAGCATTTTACTCCGAAACTGGGTGTGTGGCAGTATTATATCAGGGGCATGGTGTGTGGCAGTATTATATTAGGGGCATGGTGTTTGAAGCATTCTATTTAGGTACACAGCATTTGGCAGTATTTGTTTCAGGGACACAGTGTGTGACAGTATTACCTTCTGTGTCACAGTGTGAGGCAGCATTATACTCAGGGGCACTGTGTGTGGCAGTATTATACTCAGGGGCATGGTGTGTGGCAGTATAATACTCAGAGGCTCGGTGTGCTGCAGTATTATACTCAGGGGAACAGTGTGTGGCAGCATTATACTCAGGGTCACAGTGTGTGGCAGCATTTTACTCCGAAACTGGGTGTGTGGCAGTATTATATCAGGGGCATGGTGTGTGGCAGTATTATATTAGGGGCATGGTGTTTGAAGCATTCTATTTAGGTACACAGCATTTGGCAGTATTTGTTTCAGGGACACAGTGTGTGACAGTATTACCTTCTGTGTCACAGTGTGAGGCAGCATTATACTCAGGGGCACTGTGTGTGGCAGTATTATACTCAGGGGCATGGTGTGTGGCAGTATAATACTCAGAGGCTCGGTGTGCTGCAGTATTATACTCAGGGGAACAGTGTGTGGCAGTATACCCAGGGGCACAGTGTGTGGCAGTATTATACATAGAAACAGGGTGTGTGGCAGTATTCTATCAGGGGCATGGTGTTTAACAGCATTCTATTTAGGTACACAGCATATGGCAGTATTATATTCAAGGGCACAGTGTGTGGCAGTATTATAACAGGGACACAGTGTGTGTCAGTTGGAGAAGGATGACTTATTAATTATGTTTTATAACAGGCAGCGCCTATTTCTGGCATACCTGCAGCCGCTAGGTGTTAACCAGGTCTTAGCGTTCAGCTCGGACATTCACTGGATGGCAGACCTGAATAACCGGACCCCTACAAAAAGTAGTTGAGTACCCCTGATATAGAGGAAGGCAAAAAAAATAATAATGCCAATTGACCCATGACAGAGAAAGAATTTCTTTCCGACTCCAATATGGCGATCAGAATAAATCCTTGGATTAACGTTCTATCCCCATATCAAGTATCCATAACTTATGTTATATTTTTTCAGAAAAAACATCCAGGCCTCCCTTGAACTTGTTATGTGGCATACAGTTCCATAGTCTCACTCCTCTTACAGTAAAGAATCCATGCCAGTACACTAGACATAGACTGGTTAAAGACCTTGGTATAAAAATATTGCTAGAATGATCAAATGGGATCTTAAACCTCTTTTCTCCAAAACTAAATAACCCCAAGCTTGATAGCCTGTCTTGGTACTCTAATTCAGCTATTCTCTTGATTATCTTGGTTGCCTTCCTATGCACCCTCCTCCAGTTCAGCCATGTTCTTCTTATATGGAGTATTGTGTCCCAATATTGAACCATGATTTATACAGAATATATATAAAATGTGACATGTAAAGAATTATTTTAACATTACAATTTTTTCTCAAAACTATGTTTTGAAGACTCTATGCTTCTCCCATGACTTTATTACCATGGTCTTCATTGTGTTCCATTGTCTATCTGTTGCCTTAGAAATTCTTTTGAACCCTTCTCCTGACTGAGATCATTCAACAATGAGACCCCCTGATGTTTTGGAAGCTCTCTACAGACTATGGCTTTTGCTCTGGGATTCAACTAAGCAAATATCATGAAAATCCTACTAGAAGGGCTGAACTTTATTTGTGATTATTTACAGTCACTTTAACTGATGCAGGTGTGTAATGACTTCAATTTAACATGGGTTTGAATGTGATTGGTTAATTCTAAACACAGCTACTTCCCCAGTTATGTGTGGGGATGGGTTATAGTGTTTTATTTTATTTCTTATCCCCCTAAAAGATTTTGGTTTGTTTTGCAATTGAATGGGTCACATTAAAAGTGGAAAAAAGTTCTGATGAGATTTAATCTATCCATCCATCTTGTGGTAGTATATTGTTTCTATTCATGATATATATTTTTATCATGTATGTTTTATCTAGGTAGGTTCAAAAGGGCTATGTGACCTACCAGTTAAGTGTGTATATCATTATTATTATTTTATCAGAATATTTGTGCTTATATCCAACAACCCTAAAACACCAACATTTCTAAGTGTTTTTCTACCTTTTTCAGACACATGGGGTATAGGTGTTTATTTGGTCAGCTCAGACTTTTTTCATCTATACTGGAGTAGTGTGCCTCCCCATATCTAGTTGTAGGATTTATCCTAGTCTCATTCTTCTAAACATATAGCTTTATAATTTTGTATAATATTTTGTTTATACAAATCCTTGTTTCAACTTAAAATGTTCACTTGAATGTCTTGTAGTTGCTCTAAAATGTTTAATCCCACAAGTAAATGGGACATATTGCAAGGATTAGGTAAGTGTATCATGCAAGTAACTCGGTAACGCAGGAGCTACACCTACTTCATAGACTGAGAGTGATGGCTACTGTCTGAAGTAATTAACCCAATGATCAATGCCAGTCACAGGGTTTAAAGGAAGAAAGTACATTCTACAGGGAGATTGGCACTATACTAATACAGTCTGCCTCTGTCAGGCTGTATCATAGGACTGAAGAACCTGCGACAGGAGGAGGGAAGGGAACCTCTGCCACCATTTTAACTCATCTGAAAAAATAATAAGATAAGAAAAAGTCCCATCAAAACAAAAATGGTACTGATGACAACTGAAAATCATGGCTCATGGTCAAAATGGGTTGTGTCCTTAAGGTGTACCTGTCACCTGTAAACTTTTGACATCCACTAGCAAAATGTCAAAAGTTTTCATCAGCTGGGGTTTGAATATTTAGACCTTCATGGAGCAGAAGATGCCAGGAGAAGTCTACGCTGTTGTACTCCTCTCCCTGCTCTGTGTTGTGGGATCGAGACACACTGGAAAGACTTATATTGCAAATGTGTGTATCAATCATGTGACAAGTAGCTGGGAGAAAACGCACTGAGTGGGAACTTCTCCTGGCTTGTTTTCCTTATCAATGGAGTTTTAGGCACTCCCGCCAATTAAAACTTTTGACAGTGCCCATTTAAGAGGTTAATTGTATTGTCCAACAGAATAGAGAACGTCATTTTTACCATAAAGTAAAGCGTAAAAATAAAACCCCAAATAAGTTGCAATATTGAGGCTTTCTTTTCAATCCCCTCCACTTACAGATAACTTTTTGGTCTTGCTGTACATTTTATGTTAAAATGAAAGGTGTTAATACAAAGTAGAATTGGTTGCGTTTCAAAAACGGCTCAGAATTGATGGAAAGATGAATGGAGCAATACAGGGCAATCCTCGAAGAAACTCTGATGAAGTCTGCAAAAGACTTGGGATGGAGGTTCATCTTTCAGCAGGACAATGGGGGAGATTTATCAAAACCTGTACAAAGGAAAAGTTTCCCAGTTTCCCAGAGCCAGCAATCAGATCCCTTCTTTCATTTTTAACAAGGCCTCTGCAAAATGAAAGAAGCAAACTGATTGGTTGCTATGGGCAACTGGGCAACTTTCCCTCTGGACAGGTAATTATAAATCTCCCCCAATGACCCTAAACATAAAGACAGAGCTACAATGGAATAGTTTAGATCAAAGCATGTTAAAGGGGTACTCTGGTGGAAAAAAAAAAATCTAATCAACTGGTGCCAGAAAGGTAAACAGATTTGTAAGTTATTTCTATTTAAAATTTTAATCCTTCCAGTACTTATCAGCTGCTGTATGCTTCAGAGAAAGTTATGTAGTACTTTCCAGTGTCTGACCACAGTGCTCTCTGCTGTCACCTCTGTCCATGTCGGGAACTGTCCAGAGCAGGAGAGGTTTTCTATGGGGATTTGCTCCTAACAAGGACAGTTCCTGACATCGACAGAGGTGTCAGCAGAGAGCACTGTGGTCAGACACTGGAAAGAACTACACAATTTTCTATGAAGCATACAGCAGCTGATAAATACTGGAAGGCTTAAGACTTTAAAATAGAACTAATTTACAAATGTGTATAACTTTCTGGCACCAGTTGATCTGAAAACATTTGTTTTCCACCGTAGTACCCTTTTAATGTCTTAAAATGGCCCAGTCAAAGCCTAGACCCAAATCCAATTGAGAATTTATGGCAAGACCTTAAAATTACTGTTCATATGACATGTGTGGTCCTGTGTGTGGGAGGCGTGATGGGATGTCTAACAGTGTGACGCCCGCACTTGTAGTTATTGAGTACCGTGTTTATTTATGCTCGTCGCTATGGATATGTGATCACATGACTACCCGTGTCCCAATAGAGAAACGTGAGTCGTCGCATCACACGCTGCGCTGAATGCGCAGCACAGTGATGTTTTCTATTGAAGTAAAGGATGGGCGGATGTGATGTAATACTTCTTGCGGTCATGTGACCGATGTGGTCACGTGAGTGGTTATGGTGCTACTTGTCATACCGGAAGCTGACATAGAGGACGAAAGTCCACGCCAGCTATCCGGATCGGCAGACGGGAGACTGATGCACACATGAACGGTATTATTGACAAGTATATAAAAATAGGTATATGTCCGTCATCCACAACACCCCTGAGGAAGTCACAGTGTGACGGAACGCGTGGGGCTCTGGCATCCCGTCTGGTACTAGTATAGGTATTCTATGTCTGTGGTTTGTTGTGGCTCATGCCTTGTCCATTATTGTCAATTCTTACACATATTGTGTATTGTGATTAAGGAGGGTCACTGGTCATTTACTTAGTGATTGCTTTATGCTTATTGTTTCCACAGTCAGTATTGTTTATACATAACCTGTACCTTGTAAGACGTGACTGTGTGGAGGGGGGGGGGGGTCATGGCCCCTCTCCCATGTTGTGTACTCTAGTTCATAGAGTTTTTTTAAGTGATTTTAGCCTTGCTCTTTTTCTAATGTTATGATATAATTCAATAAAGTATACACATTTATTTCATAATTGGTGTGCACTTTTTGCAGTGGTTACTGTTGTTCGTTTGGACAGTTCCTGACACCGGCAGAGGTGTCAGCAGAGAGCACTGTGGTCAGACACTGGAAAGAACTACACAATTTTCTCTGAAGCATACAGCAGCTGATAAATACTGGAAGGGTTAAGACTTTAAAATAGAACTAATTTACAAGTGTGTATAACTTTTTAGCACCGGTTGATCTGAAAACATTTGTTTTCCACTGTAGTACCCTTTTAATGTCTTAAAATGGCCCAGTCAAAACCTAGACCCAAATCCAATTGAGAATTTATGGCAAGACCTTAAAATTACTGTTCATAAACTATCACCATCCAATCTGGCTGAGCATTGACTTTTTTTTGTCAAGAAGAATGGACAAACATTGACATCTCTAGATACCCAAAAAATATGCAGCTGTAATTGAAGCAAAAACATAGTTATACCAAGTATTGAATCTGCACTTCTGCATCCAACAGATGCCAACATTTTTGTTCTATATGAATCGTTTAATGAAGCAGCCTATTATGGATCAAGATTTTTCAAATTTAACCGGTCTTACTTTAAGTGCTAATAACTTTGGGATGATTTAACTATCCAACTGATTCTGAGACTGTTTTTCATGACATATTGTACTTTATTTTAGTGGTAAATATGGGTCAATACCTTCAGCTATCATTTATGAAAACCTCTGAAATTTGGCAATTTTTTTTATATTTTTTGAAATATGACATTCCCTTCTTTTCAATTAGTGATTATGCCTATTTAGAAATTTACAATATGTCTACTTTGGTGATTGTTCTGCTACTATTTAGGACATCAGAGAGCTTAGATGTTTTGTAGAAAACATATCATTTGGAAATTTATATGGATTTTTTAAGGGACCAGTTAATTTCTGAAGTACTAGCAGAATGCTAGGGTGTATCGAGAGAGGTATTAGCAGTAGAAAGAGGGAAGTGCTCATGTTGCTGTACATAGAACTGGTGAGACCTCACTTGGAGTATTGAGTTGTGGTAACCCAGTATAGAGTCTTGTACTCCTCTGTACTTCTGCCCATTCTGGCTGGCAGATCGTGCTTGATGTCAGTCATGGGTCCCCTCTTCCTAGAACTCTCTTTATTGCACTAAAGAATGCACTTGGTATATAAGTTAATATGTTTTTTATATGTACTTTTACCTTAAATATATGTTGCTAAGGAACCTTTATTGTCAAGAGGAGTATGCAAGGTGAACAGGTGGCTTGTCAGTGACCAATGCGACCTCTCTAAACTGTCCCCCTTATATAGTGAGTCTGTGGAGTGGTCCTGAAGGAGGCCTGGGTCCTAGTTCAGCAACCACGCATCTTCATGTTAACCCCTGCACCGTGGGTGAAAGTCAAAGCCAAATGGTAGGACCTAAACATAGTAGGGATTCTGCTGAAGTTTAGTCCAGTCCAAGTAGTCAAATCAAGTCTGTCAATTACTAAATTCCAGCATGGCTACATCAGCCTATATTATTGCAACTACAAGTCCCAGCAAGCCGATAAGCTTCCCTAAGTTCACCCTGCATTTCCTTAGTGCCTATCTGAGCTGTACGGACTTTAACATCTTGTCTACCTCAGTAAAGCTTACCAGTTAATCGTGACCTAGCATAGGAGTGATTATTTGCCCCATGCCTGGCACAGGTAAAGCTGGTCTATCTTAGGTGGTGTATAGGTCAACCACGCCCTGGCATCACAAAGAGGTTAATACACACATTACCCCATCCGACACCAAAGAGTGCAGTACTGAAGACCTTATCTTCAGAATATGATAAATTGGAGAGAGTTCAAAGAACAACTACATAGATTGCAGGATAAAATTTACCAGGAACCAGGTTTAAGGATGAAACAAAGGGGATACAAGAGAAACTTAAATACACACGTGAATAAAGACAGTAAAAGGAGGAGAGTATCTGCCAACACATTTTGTTTCTATTTGAGAGGCTTGGATGCTACAAACTCCCATCATATCAACCATTTTTAAAAACTGCACCCATGAAATAAATCACAATAAGGGTGCATTCACATCACATTTCAGCCACATAGCAGAGGGGAAATTTCAAAACCGGCCACGAGCTTATCCCCGCGCTGCATCTCATTCATTTAAATGCGCTGACTGGAATCAGATAGTGACTCCGGTTTGCTTATTTTTGCACCGTGGTATGATGTGGACAGTTTTGAAATTTCCCTGCCAGATCCAGCTGCAGTCTGGCTGAAACGTGGTGTGAATGCACCCTAAGGCTTATTTCCCACTACAGAGCCTCCATTACAAATTGACATTAATGACCCATTTTTTTTTCTACTTTGTCTGCCATTAATTGTTATTGTAACGGAGCCTAACTGGTGTAATAACGGGCACAGAGGATCCCATTCACTTGAATGGGATTCCTCTAACATCCGTCCATTATAACTCTTGTTATTGCGCTCAAACATAGCGGGAGAAAATGACGTGTCATGCACAAATTTTTCTCCTGCTATCTTCCAAACAAATATCACCTAGCCAGCACCGCTCTTCACAGGAACCCCACAAGTGCGCTCCTGTATTTTATCCACCCCAGAGATTGCACTGTATGTTTGGACCTGAGGACCGTTTTTTCTCCATATTCCACGTTTTGTCTAAACTGGTCCTTGCGCAAGGGCCCAGTCCCAGTCAGAGTGCGGCAGCCATTACCTATAAAAACCATACTCAACACCAGCCCACCGCCAGTACTGACCCCGAGAAACCAGGGATTAAGGCTTGCCATCCATTCTGGTGAGTATATCACTTAGGTGTGGTGGAGGGTCACACCAAGTCGGTATACGTAAACGAAGGGAGCGCCCCCTGTCTTTTCCCTCTCTCCTACATCTCCCATTATATAAACTACACCCCCTCAACGTATTCAAAATGATATTCAGAAAGTTTGTTAACCCTTTAAGTGTTTCACATGAATAGAAGCAAAGTGAAGGAGAAAATTCAAAATCTTCAAATTTTACACTAACATGTTCTTGTAGACCCATTTTTTGAATTTTTACAAGGGGTAAAAGGAGAAAAAGCCCCCCAAAATTTGTAAATCAATTTCTCTCGAGTGAGGAAATACCTCATTTGTGGATGTAAAGTGCACTGTGGGTGCACTAGAGGGCTTAGAAAGAAAGGAGCGACAATGGGATTGTGGAGAGCAAATTTTGCTACAATGTTTTTTTTGTGGGTATGTTGCATTTAAGAAGCCCCCATGGTGCCAGAACAGAAAAAAAAAAAAAAAAAACACATGGCATACTATTTTGGAAACTACACCCCTCAAGGAACATGTGGTACAGTGAGCCTTAATACCCCAGGTGTTTGACGACTTTTCGTTAAAGTGGGAGGTGTAAATGAAAAAAACATTTCCACTAAAATGCAGTTTTTTCCCTTAAATTCACAATTTTTTACAAGGGGTAATATGAGAAAATGCCCCCCCAAAATGTGTAACCCCATTTCTTCTGAGTATGGAAATGCCCCATGTGTGGACGGAAAGCACTCTGCGGGCGAACTACAATGCTCAGAAAAAAAATGAGACACATTTGGCTTTTGAAAAGCAAATTTTGCTAAAATGGCTTTTGGGGGCATGTCGCATTTAGGAAGCCTCTATGGTGCGAGAACAGCAAAACTGGAAACTACACCCCTCAAGGCACGAAACAAGGGTTGCAGTGAGCCTTAAAGGGGTACTCCGCATCTATGACATTATCAAAACATTTGCCCATTGTGTAAAGTTGTTTAACTCTCTAATATGCTTGCTGTGTCAATAATGCATATTATTTCCGTTATACTTACTGTTCCTATGTGCAGGAAGTAGTGTAGTTTTTTGGTGCTTCGTTACTGCTGACAACGTTTTCGGCCATGTTGTTGTCAGCCCGCCCTGCAGTGTCGGCATTGACGTCCGCATTTCCCTCCTCCCGTGTCCGTAGTCAAGCCGGCCCACTTCTTGAATATTCATTCTTTGAAATTGTGTGGGAATTACGTTTTTCATTTTCTTTGTCGCCCCTTGTGTGAGCGTCCTAGCCTGGTCCAATCGTCCTTTGCGCCAGGCCCATGCGTCATGTATATTTTGAGAGTAGTCTTCGGCGCGTAGTGCGCATGTCTGGTCATTTTGTGAATCGTGTTCTCAGCACTATGCTTACAGCGTAGTGCTAACATCGGCTACGTCAGAAGCGTAGCCCTGCGCATGCGCAGTAGTACTTACAGATAAGGGCTTACGTTAGTAGCGTAGCCCTGAGCTGTAAGGACAACTGGGCATGCGCATGGCTAAGCTACTAAAGTATGCTACGTTAGCACTAAGCTGTCAGCGTAGGGATGCGCAGGCGCACATTTCTCTACCGAACGATGGAACATATGGGCGTGGAAAGAAAAAACAAGGGGCGAAAGCTAGGACGCCTATGGGCGGAAATAAAAAAAAAAAGGGGCATGCACATAGGCGTGAACAAAAAAAAGGATGGGTGGAATAACAAGGAAAAATAGGTGGCAC
Organism: Hyla sarda; assembly: GCF_029499605.1. NCBI lineage: Eukaryota > Metazoa > Chordata > Amphibia > Anura > Hylidae > Hyla > Hyla sarda. The sequence goes on along the minus strand of NC_079193.1, from coordinate 130,131,994 downwards.
CTAAGCGCATAATCAAGCCGCAAAGTATTAGGGGAATGGTAGTTTTCACGGACCGAACAACAGGAAATAAGCAACAACGTAACCCAGACAGAACGACAACTCAGGGAACGACAACGCTGATGGATAAGGCGCATACAGGACAGGGGTGTTATGTGAAGTCATCAAGTAAGAGGTAAAAAGTTGGTGAAATAAGCACTAGGCAGCAGAGTACCCCTTTAATGCAGCACAAATGTTTGACGAATTTTCACTAAATTTAGACGTGAAAATGAAAAATTTGATATTTTTTTTCATTAAAATGCTGGTGTTACCCCCAAAGTTTTCATTTTAAGGCTGGGTTCACATCACATTTTTGCCATACTGTTTTCAATCCGTTTTTCTAAAGAAAACCGGTTGGCAAAAAAACGGATGGAACAGTATCGGAAAAAGTAAACCGTATGCGTTTTTAAACTGTATACTGTTTTTAAAAGTGCATACAGTTTCGTCCATTTTTAGCTTAAAAAAAAAACCCACACATTTTTGAAATTAGGATTTTTAGGTGCAAAATTGAAAGCGTTATGATTTTTTAAAAATGAAAATGCAAAAACCGAAAAACCCTCGTTCATTAAGGGGTTAATGTAAGACTATATAATATGAAATGTAAAATGTTACAATGTAAAAATGAATGCAAGAATGTATGAATATATGTATCAATAAATATAAGTGAAGCCTAAAACTCCCAAAAGTATGAAGATCGGGTGACTGGGTTTTACAACAATATTTATTAACAATTTAAAAATACAATGTAACCAGAGTGGATGCCGACAGTCCACCCTGGTAAGAGACTTATTATGGTAAAAAATAATTAAAAATAACTGTTTATACTTAAAAAGATTTCACAAAACTGACAGCCACACACTTCCAAATAGCTGTCTGTACATTGCAAGAGTTGTAATCCAAAGGAAATGCCCTAGTAATAGGGAAAATAGCATTTTTTGATGTGTTCAAGAAGCTCTGGAGCACCATACAAATGTGCCCACTCCTTCAGCACTGATGCTATGCATGTTGGTGTGAGCTTTAGAACATATACTACTGTCACGTCAGATGAATGAAGATACTGTCAGAGCACTGAAACGCTGTAGAGGAGTGGACGTGGGTCACTTCGTTGACTGGCACTGGTGGGTGAGGGGATATAGCCCGACTCTTATAAAAAAAAAAAAAAAGATTGGAGAGGTGGGGACCATATCCCAAAAATGTCAAGAGAGGAAAGGAAAATGATCTATGATTTTTACCTTGGCACCTTTTGGACTGAACGAAGACTTAGAACTATTTGGCTTTTTAAAATAATATATATAAAACCATGTCTTTTTTCAGTATGCCCATCCTTCATAGTTTTACACACTTTTTAATCGGATTTCTAAATATATTTAAAAAAATAATAATTTAAAAGCATTTTTAATTATATATAAATGTTTCTATACTTAAACCAATCATTTTTACATCTTGTTTAGATCCTCTTTATTTATTCAGATGTCTCTCATATTCAACTCCTTTTTTACAAATTTTTCCACTATATTATTCATGAAACCATTGACACCCTTTAATTCACCAAATTCATGCAATATCAAGCACATGCACTTTTTGTTCATCCAGTCCTGGTTTTACCTACTAGCCACCCAAAGTATGTGGAGTTAGTGATCCACAGCGGGTTTTACACCTGATTCACCCTATTAACCCCTTAAGGACCAGGCCATTTTTCACTGTCGGACCAGAGCGTTTTTTGCACATCTGACCACTTTCACTTTAAGCATTAATAACTCTGTGATGCTTTTACCTTTCATACTGATTCTGAGATAGTTTTCTCGTGATATTCTACTTTATGTTAGTGGTAAAATTTTGTCGATACTTGCATCATTTCTAGGTGAAAAATTCCAAAATTTGATGAAAAAATTGAAAATGTTGCATTTTTCTATCTTTGAAGCTCTCTGCTTATAAGGAAAATAGACATTCCAAATAAATTATATATTGATTCACAAATACAATATGTCTTCTATATGTTTGCATCATAAAGTTAACATGTTTTTACTTTTGGAAGACACCAGAGGGCTTCAAAGTTCAGCAGCAATTTTCCAATTTTTCACAAAATTTTCAAAATCAGAATTTTTCATGGACCAGTTCAGGTTTGAAGTGGATTTGAAGGGCTTTCTTATTAGAAATACCCCACGAATGACCCAATTATAAAAACTGCACCCCTCAAAGTATTCAAAATGACATTCAGTAAGTGTGTTAACCCTTTAGGTGTTTCACAGGAATAGCAGCAAAGTAAAGGAGAAAATTCAAAATCTTCATTTTTTACACTCGCATGTTCTTGTAGACCCAGTTTTTGAATTTTTACAAGGGTTAAAAGGAGAAAAATCCTCTCAAAATTTGTAACCCAATTTCTCTCGAGTAAGGAAATACCTCATATGTGTATGTCAAGTGTACGGCGGGCGCAGTAGAGGGCTCAGAAGGGAAGGAGCGACAGTAGGATTTTGGAGAGTGAGTTTTTCTGAAATGGCTTTTGGAGGGCATGTCACATTTAGAAAGCCCTATGGTGCCAGAACAGCAGAAAACCCCCCCACATGGCATACCAATTTGAAAACTACACCCCCTCAAGTAACGTAACAAGGGGTCCAGTGAGCCTTAATACCTCACAGGTGTTTGACAACTTTTCGTTAAAGTCGGATGTGTAAATGAAAAAAAAAGATTTTTCACTAAAGTGCAGTTTTTTTCCCAAATTTACCATTTTTACAAAGGGTAATGGGAGAAAATGCCCCCAAAATTTGTAACCCATCTCTTCTGAGTATAGAAATACCCCATGTGTGGACGTCAAGTGCACTGCGGGCGAACTACAATGCTCAGAAGAGAAGGAGTCACATTTGGCTTTTGGAAAGCAAATTTTGCTGAAATGGTTTTGGGGGGGCATGTCGCATTTAGAAAGCCCCTGTGGTGCCAGAACAGCAAAAATACCCACATGGCATACTATTTTGTAAACTACAACCCTAAAGGAACATAACAAGGGGTACAGTGAGCCTTAACACCTCACAAGTATTTCACGACTTTTTGTTAAAGTTGGATGTGTAAATGAAAAAATATATTTTTTCACAAAAATGCAGTTTTTTCCCCAAATTTTAAATTTTTACAAGGGGTAATAGGAGAAAATTACCCCCCAAATTTGTAACCACATTTCTTCTGTATGGAAAAACCTACCCCATGTGTGGACATCAAGTGCTCGAACTACAATGCTCAGAAGAGGAGGAGCGCCATTGAGCATTTGAAGAGTGATTTTGTTTGGAATGGAAGTCATGTGCGATTACAAAAACCCCCGTGGTGCCGGAACAGTGGGCCCGCCCACATGTGACCCCATTTTGGAAACTACACCCCTCACGTAATGTAAGTAATGTAATAAGGGGTGCAGTGAGCATTTACACCCCACTGGCATTTGACAGATCTTTGGAACAGTGGACTGAGCAAATGAAAAATTAAATTTTACATTTTCCCAGACCACTGTTCCAAAAATCTGTCAGACACCTGTGGGGCGTAAATGCTCACTGTACCCCTTATTACATTATGTGAAGGGTGTAGTTTCCAAAATGGGGTCACATGTTGGGGGGGTCCATTGTTCTGGCACTATGGGGGCTTTGTAAACACACGCGGCCTTCAATTCCGGACACAATTTTTCTTCAAAATCCCAATGGCGCTCCTTCTCTTCATTGTATGAGCATTGTAGTTCGCCAGCAGAGCACTTTACATCCACATATGGGGTATGTTCTTACTCAGAAGAAATGGGGCTACAAATTTTGGGGGGCTTTTTTCCTATTTTCCCTTGTGAAAATGAAAAATTTTGGGTAACATCAGCATTTTAGTGAAAAAATAATTTTTCTTCATTTTCCCATCCAACTTTAACGAAAATTTGTCAAACACCTGTGGGGTGTTAAGGCTCACTATACCCCTTGTTAAATTCCGTGAGGGGTGTAGTTTCCAAAATGGGGTCACATGTCAGTATTTTTCTTTGTGTTTATGTCAGAACCGCTGTAAAATTAGCCACCCCTGTGCAAATCACCAATTTAGGCCTCAAATAGTGCTCTCTCACTCCTGAGCCTTGTTATGGGTCCACAGATCATTTTACGCACACATATGGGGTATTTCTGTACTCAGGAGAAATTGCGTTACAAATTTTGGGGGTATTTTTTTCCTTTTACCTCTTGTGAAAATAAAAAGTATGGGGCAACAGGGAGAAAAAGCCCCCCAATATTTATAGTGCAATTTCTCCCGAGTACGGAAATACCCCATATGTGGCCCTAAACTGTTTCCTTGAAATATGACAGGGCTCCAAAATGAGAGAGCGCCATGCGCATTTGAGGACTAAATTAGGGATTGCATAGGGTGGACATAGGGGTATTCTATGCCAGTGATTCCCCAACAGGGTGCCTCCAGCTGTTGCTAAACTCCCAGCATGCCTGGTCAATCAGTGGCTGTCCAGAAATGCTGGGAGATGTTGTTTTGCAACAGCTGGAGGCTCCGTTTTGAAAACACTGTTTGTTGTGTTTTTGAGGTACATTCGCACTGGCGGAGGTTTACCGTGAGTTCCCTGCTAGGAGTTTGCGCTGCGGCGAAAAATTTGCCACACCTCAAACTTGAAGCAAGAAGCTTACTGTAAACCTGCCCGTGTGAATGAACCCTGTACATTCACATGGGGGGTCAAACCTCCAGCAGTTTCAAAACTACAACTCCCAGTATGTACTGACAGACCGTGCATGCTGGGAGTTGTACTTTTGCAACAGCTGGAGGCACACTGGTTGGAAAACCTTCAGTTAGGTTCTGTTATCCAACTCAATATTTTCCAACCAGTGTGCCTCCAGCCAGCTGTTGCAAAACTACAACTCCCAGCATGTACTGATCGCTGAAGGGCATGATGGGAGATGTAGTTATGCAACAGTTGGAGGGATCACAACTACAACTCCCAGCATGCTGGGATTTGCAGTTTTGCAACATCTGGAGAGCTACAGTATAGAGACCATTGCAAACTGTGGCCCTCAAGATGTTGCAAAACTACAAATCCCAGCATGCCCAGACAGCAAACAGTTGTGTTGGCATGCTAGGAGTTGTAGTTTTGCAAGATCTGGAGGGCTATAGTTCAGAGACTACAATATAGTGGTTTCAAACTGTAGCCCTCCAGCTGTTGCAAAACTACAAATCCCAGCATGCCCTTACAGCTGTCTGGGCATGCTGGGAGTTGTAGTTTTGCAACATCTGGAGTGCTACAGTATAGAGACCACTGTATAGTGGTCTCGGACTGTAGCCCTCCAGATGTTGCTAGGCAACTTACCGCCTTCCGTTTGATCCAGGGAGCCAGCTGCACTTCATCGCCGCCCACCGATCTCCGACACCGATAGTCGCCCGCAGCCTCCAGAGGGGTAAGTGGACCTTCGGCGCCCGGTCCCCCTCGGTTCCCCGTTTTGCCCCGCCTATTGTGGGTGGGCAGAATGGGGAAAACGAAAGTAACCCCCCCCCCCCCCGATCTGCTATTGGTGGTCGCGTCTAGACCACCTATAGCAGGGATAGGAGGGGTGGCACCCCTGCCACCTCACTCCTATCCCTTCAGTGGGATCGTGGGTGTCTTGGACAACTGCAATTATATTCCGGGTCACCATAGACCCGTAATGACCCGGAATCGCGCAAATCGCAAGTGTGAATTCACTTGCGATTTGCGCCGATAGCCAATATGGGGGGTCTGATGACCCCCCCTGGGCATTTGCGCGGGGTGACTGCTGATCGATATCAGCAGTCACCCCGGTCCAGGTACGCCCTTGGTCCTTAAGTACCAGGGAGCAAAGGCGTACCTGTACGCCCTTGGTCCTTAACCTCTTCAGGACACAGGGCGTATGGATACGCCCTGCATTCAGAGTCCTTAAGGACCAAGGGCGTATCCATACGCCCGTGGGAAATCCGGTCCCCACCGCTAGCCGGTTGAAATCATTCAGCAGGCACCCTGGCACATCGCCCAGAGGGGTCCTGAAACCCCCCCCCATGTCGGCCATCGGAGAAAATCGCATGTCAATTCAGACATGCAATTTTCTCCAATTCCGGGCTGATCGGGTCTCTGGTGACCTGATCACCCGGAAAATAGGGCTGATCGGAGCTATCAGCCTAAAGGATAGGAGTGAGGTCGCAAAGCTGCGATCTCCTCCTATCCCCTGGCATTACTCAGAACGGAGTTCAGACCAATGGCAGCGCATGGCAACCCCCCGTTCTGCCCGCCACTGGATGTCGAGGGGCTCTGGGAAGAAGATGGAGGCCGTACCTGCAGGAGAAGATGTCTGGGGACCCGGGATCTTCGCTGGAGCCTGCTGGATCTTTGCTCAGGTAGGGAATCGACAGTGGGGGGGGGGGGGGAATTGCAAGTGAAAGTAAAACTATCTTTACTGTGGAAACCACTAGGGGGGCCAAACTGGGCATGCTGGGAGTTGTAGTTTTGCAATATCTGGAGGGTCACAGTTTGGAGACCACTGTTATGCCTCGACTGCCCAGGCATGCTGGGAGTTGTAGTTCTGCAACATCTGTCCCTTCAGATTTAGCAATTTTCATGACATTTTTGAAAATTGCTGCTCTACTTTGAAGCCCTCTAATTTTTTCAAAAAGCAAAAGTATGTCCATTTTATGATGCCAACATAAAGTGGACATATTGTACTTGTGAAGAAAAATAAAATGTATTTGAAATATCCATTTTCCTTACAATTAGAGAGCTTCAAAGTTAGAAAAATGCAAAATTTTCAAAATTTTCATGAAATTTTGGGATTTTTCACCAAAAAAGGATGCAATTAACGCCGAAAATTTACCACAAAAATAAAGTAGAATATGTCACGAAAAAACAATCTCCGAATCAGAATATTCGGTAAAAGCATTTTCGCGTTAAGGTGAAAAAGGGCTGCGTCATTAAGGGGTTAAGCACCCTATAAAAAGAATCTCAAGCTCACTCAACTCATACATCACTGAGGAAGAGCCCAGCTCGCTCAAAATGCATTTGATGATTACTGAACCTGCGCCACACATCCATTTAGCCATACTACAAAGCCTGCCATAGCTTGACACATGGACCATCTACTAAAGTGCCACTACGCACCATCAAAGCAAACAACACGCCACGAGGAACTACACAGCAGAGACAAGCCAGCACTGCTCACCATCAGGGTTTGTCTGTCTTACGGCAGACTCACACATCTGATGCCAGAACGCTGTCGCCACATATCAGGACCTGAAGATTGTGGAAGTTTGTCCCTAGTGCACAGAAGTGAGTGAACCAATCTGTTACTCTTTACCTTTGCTGACCGCCGAGTCGGGCTATATCCCCTCACCCACCAGTGCCAGTCACCGAAGTGACCCACGTTCACTACTCTACAGCGTTTCAGTGCTCTGACAGTATCTTCATTCATCTGACGTGACAGTAGTATATGTTCTAAAGCTCACACCAGCATGCATAGCATCAGTGCTGAAGGAGTGGGCACATTTGTATGGTGCTCCAGAGCTTCTTGAACACATCAAAAAATGCTATTTTTCCCGATTACTAGGGCATTTCCTTTGGATTACAACTCTTGCAATGTACAGACAGCTATTTGTAAGTGTGTGGCTGTCAGTTTTGTGAAATCTTTTTAAGTATAAAAAGTATATACTGTCGGCATCCACTCTGGTTACATTGTATTTTTAAATTGTTAATAAATATTGTTGTAAAACCCAGTCACCCCATCTTCATACTTTTGGGAGTTTTAGGCTTCACTTAGGTTTATTGATACATATATTCACACATTCTCACATTCATTTTTACATTGTAATATTTGACATTTCATATTATATAGTCTTACATTAAAACACACGGTTACACCCATGCTGAATTTATTTTATCATTAGTACACTTTAATGTCCTTGAGAACCAGTAAATCTCCTTTGCATGAATTACTTTTGCCAATCACTATGCTTTCCAAAACCCTTGTGTAATAGGTGTCTACACTGCACTGGATTTTCGGACAATTAGACAGATTGGGCACACCCAATACCACTTTGTTCCACTTTACATACACATTTGCAGTATTTCCTTTTGGGGGGCTTTTTTTTTTTACAACTACCTCTTGTGAAAATGAAAACTTTGAGGTAGCACCAGCATTTTAGTGAAAAAAAATAAAAAAAAATCATTTTCATGTCCAACTTTAATGAAATTTTGTCAAACACCTGTGGGGTGTTAAAGCTCACTATACCCCTTGTTTTTGCATTTATATCAGAATCGCTGTAACTATCAGCCACCACTGTGCAAATCACCAATTTAAGCCTCAAATGTACATGGCGCCGTCACTCCTGAGCCTTGTTGTGCCTCCGCAGAGCATTTTACGTCCACATATGGGGTATTTTGGAGAAATTGAGTTACAAATTTTGGGGGTCTTGTTTTACGTTTTCCTTTTTCCTCTTGTGAAAATAAAAAGTATGGGGCAACACCAGCATGTTAGTGTAAAAATTGCTAACATGCTGGTGTAGACCCCAATATTTCATTTTCATAAGTGGTAAAAAGAGGAAAAGCCCCACAAATTTTGTAACACAATTTCTGCCAGTTGTTGTTGTTTTGCAACAGCTGGAGGCTATGTTTTGGAAACACATTTTTATTGGGGGAGGGGGGGGGGGGTAATTGTGTAAGGGCGTGTATATGAAGTGTTTTACTTTTCATTTTGTGTAGTGTAGTGTAGTTGGTGTTTTTAGAGTACATTCACACAGGCGGGGGTTTACAGTGAGTTTCCCACTGGGAGTTTGAGTTGCAGTGGAAAATTTGCCGCAGCTCAAACTTGCATTAGGCCCGTTGACACTACGGAATCTCCGCTCGCTGATTCTGCCTGGTGGCCGCCGCCGAAGAGTCTTCGGCGCTAGGGCCGCGGGGCATTGAGCCGTCACCATTGACGGCTATGCAGTGCTCGCGGAATCCGCGCAAAGAATGAACATGTTCGTTCTTTGCGCAGAACAATTTCAGCGGCGGACAATTCCGCAGTGTGAACGGGTCTCGCGGAGACCCATTCACACTAATGTTAAGTTCACACAGCGGAATAGAGGTGTTGGTGAACTACTATAGAGGTGTTGGTGAACTACAACCCCCAGGAGACTACAGAGGCAGCATGCTGGTGTTATACCACGGACTGAAGACTCCTGAATGACACATGCTGGGAGTTGTAGACCCTGTTATGTGTGTATGCTAGTGCTTACCAACCAGGGCTGAGTTATATTAGTGTGCTGTGTATGACGCAGATATCCTGGGGCTGCAAGGGGGAGGACAAACTGCACAGGCTGGTTTCTGCTTTTTCATGGGGTGTTCATTAGCCCCATAAAGAGGACATAGAAATGCATGGGGTTTGTACAGGACATGAACATCACTTTATGAACCCTGTGCATTTCTATGTCAGAGTTCATACAGGGACGTAGAAATGCACAGGGTTCATACAGGGATGAAAAAATGCACGGGGTTCATACAGGGACGTAGAAATGCACGGGGTTCATACAGGGATGTAGAAATTCACGGGGTTCATACAGGGAAGCAGAAATGCACGGGGTTCATACAGGGAAGCAGAAATGCACGGGGGTTCACACAACGAAGCAGAAACGCATGGGGTCCATACAGGGAAGCAGAAATGCACGGGGTTCATACAGGGAAGCAGAAATTATCAGGGTTCACACAAGGAAGCAGAAATTATCAGGGTTCACACAGGGAAGCAGAAATGCACGGGGTTCACACAGGGAAGCAGAAATGCACGGGGTTCACACAGGGAAGCAGAAATGCACAGGGTTCACACAGGGAAGCAGAAATGCACAGAGTTCACACAGGGAAGCAGAAATGCACAGAGTTCACACAGGGAAGCAGAAATGCACAGAGTTCACACACGGAAGCAGAGATGCACAGGGTTTTTTCAAAGGCCTGCATGTCAGCGTTCATTGCACAGCAGTTTTGAGAGAAAATCATGTCCAGAGGGATGTACAGGATAAATAACACTGTAGCATTTAAATCTTCAAAAACAGATTTTGGTGGCGGCTGCCAATTGAAATCTACACTTGCAGAAATCTGTCTGGGACCAAGGGCGTAACCGGGCGGTGAACGGAACGTGAAATCGTTCAGCAGGCATCCAATGCCAATGCCTGGCTTCCTGTACGTCCTCTCTCCCCTGCTCTGGCTTCTTTTCCCTGTGGAAACTTGTTTCCTCCAAAGGCAGAGCAGGGGGAGGGGAGATGAGAAGACGTGTATGTCCTCTCTCCCCTGCTGCCTTCTTTCTGACATGCAGACCTGCGTCCTCAGGGAGGGGGAGATGAGGGGGGCGTGGCTTATTTCTCCCGTGCAGACCTGCGTCCTTTGCCTTCGCTCCACCCAGCTCTAGCTTCGGAAACCCGAAGCTGAGGGGAGGAGCAGTTGCAAGTCTGCACGGGTCACAAGTTTCCACCGTACACCGGGATGGCCAGACAGACATTGGCTGTCTGGGCATGCTGGGAGTTGTAGTTTTGCAACATCTGGAGGACCACAATTTAGAAACCACTACACAGTGGTCTCCAAACTGTGGTTCTCCAGATGTTGCAAAACTACAACTCCCAGCACGCCCAGACTGTCTGGACATGCTGGCAGTTGTTGTTTTGCAACTTGTAAGGGGGAGGGCACTTATCCCAGTCATCGTGGACGCCGCCACCGGACCTCCGCGCACCTGCCACACACCCGCCGCCCCTACACACCCGATCGCTGATCAGGTTAATCAAACGGGGTCCCGGGGTGTCCGTCAGGAGTGTTCTCCCTCCGGACCCCCTGGGACTTTAGCGAATTAACCCGATTAGCGCCGCGGGAGCGCGCATTTAATGAACGCTGCCTATATATGGCAGAATGCGCAAATGTTTTGCGTCATCCGCCGTATAAAGGCGGCGTTCTGTGCGAAGGGGTTAAATGTTTTTCTTCCCTGCAAAAAAAGTACTTAATATACTGCAATTTTCTGGCATCCATAACTTTTTAGTTTTTCAGGTGACCTAGTTGTGTGACTAATTTTTATGGGACAAGCTGTAGTTTCTATCCTTGCTGAGGCACATATGGCCTTTTAATTACTCTTAATTCATTTTTTGGGGAGGTAGGATAAGAAAAATAATTCTGTCATTGCTTTTTAATTTAATTTTTAATGGTGTTCACCACATGCTGTATAAATAACATGTGATCTTTATTATACAGGTCAGTAAGATTATGAAGATACTCAATTTATATAGTTTTTCTTAACCCCTAGAGGATGCAGGATATACATGTACATCCTGTGCCCACTCCTGCCTTATGAAGCTTTATCAGCAGCGAAGACCCAGAGTTAATGCCAGATATCGCCGATCGAGCCAATGCCATTAAACCCTTGGTCATGACATCTAAATGCACAAAAAATGCAATGCAGGTTGCTTAGGGATGCAGATCGGCACCAACGAGAAAAAAAAAATGCAGGGTTATGATCAGCTGATCGTGTGGAGGGTCCCTAACTTCTTCTGTCCCATCCAATCAGTGCTCAGTCTATGCAGGCAGCCTTAGCAGCCTGCACTCATAGAGCACCAATGACACTGATCAATGCTGTCATAAGTATTTGTGGTGTCCCAGTACAGGACCTGTCCTGTACCATCCTTAAGTACCCTCAGGTCCATAGGGCTCTCCTACAGGGATCTCCCCCTTTTTGCCCGATATAAATACAATGTATATACGTTATGTATATCTATTGTTCATATGTATAAATTTGTACAGATGTGTATAAAGTGTTGGTCATGTGAACTACTGTCATGTGATATACCCAGAGATCCATGGGCACAGGAACCCCAGGCACTAGCAACCAATGGGCTTTAGTCCAGCCCCCTAGTATAAAAAGGGGCTGTAGTCTCTACCTCACTCTCTTGAGACCTGGACCTAAAGAAAGCACAAAGCCCTGAAAACTGCAAATTCATCTCATCTAGGCCAAAGCCTCAAGTCCAGCAGCCACTTCTAAAATGTGAGTTACAACTATCTCCACAAATCAAGTGACTACTACTCAGCTAAAGGAATATATTAGTAGCACAGTGGTCTGCCTAAATATCCTCATAACTACAAGTTCAAGCAAGTCTGCAAGGCATTCTGTGTCCCAGTTGTAAAGACTGTTTACTGAGTATTTCAAGTAAAAGTTCCAGCTACTTCAAAATCCTTGCTGTGGACATTCATTCATTGCATGCCGTTTTTGGGCTGGTTGTCGGTGGTCCCTATACCGAAACAACCACATCCTGGCATCACGAACACTAAGGGGTTAACAACACCTTGCCCCCAGGGTTAATATCACCAGACTCTGTTACATCCATTGCAACACCCCGTGGTCACCATATATACAATGTATGCAATCGCAAGATTGCATGCAATAGTTTCCTAAGGGGACGAAAAATAGTGAATAATATGTTATAAATATAAATTTGTATATAAATGTGAACAAGCCCCTTCACTAATAAAAGTTTAAATCACCCCCATTTTTCAAATAAAATAATTTTAACAAAAATAAACAAAGAAATGTGGTATTGCCGTGTGCGTAAATGTCCAAACTGTTAAAATATCATGTAGTTTATCGTATAATACGTTCCTGCGGTTTTTATTACATAGGAAAGACTATACGCCCCTTGTTCCATAGAATAAGAGAACATTTTCATTCTTTAAGGACAGAAATCGGATCTGCACAGTTTATAGCCCATATGGCTGAGGTTCATAATAATGATACTAATGCAATCCGCTTTGCTGCCCTTGAAAGAGTGGAAAATGCTACCCCTGGAAGCGATAAGCATCAATTGCTGCTAAAAGAGGCAGGTTGGATCTTTCGGCTGGAGGCCAACGGCCCTCTTGGTCTAAATGACCGACAAGAATTTTCTACCCTTTTATAAATACCTGTTATTTCATAGTGCTGTCCTCTGCTGAGGACTTGGTTTTAGCTTCTATGTACACAAGTCAACAATGTGTTATTTTTTGTTGATTTTCCCTATGGTTACTGATCACGTATTATTTAAGCTCACCTGTTTGGATCAGTCACACACCAGGGGGCCTGATGAAGCGCAACGGCGCGATACAGACAGTCGTCCTGTGTGACTGCTGACCCCCTGTGTACCATCCTGTCTGCCTTCCCTGCTCCTTTGTTGTTCCTGTCGTTACATGAATCCATGAACTAAAGAAGTATCCACTGGATTACAGTTTTCCGGGTGAGTGCTCCGTTCTTCTCTACTATTTGGATCTGTTATTAAAATATTATGTTAATGAAACTGCATGTTTAATAACTTAAAGCGCAACTGTCATGGGTATTGTACCCCCCAGACTAATAACATGATAGTATAGATGATGAAACTTGTAAGGCAGCTATACTTTTGGCTGCTCTTTATCACTCTATCAGCAGGAAAAATTTTTATTGTGCGGTCAGCAACAGTCGGGTAGGCGTGGCTGGGCATCGTAATGCCCCGCTTCCGCCATGCCTATCCCCTGTAAATGAGTGCTGGGACCACTGTGTGATTAACACACAGCTCCCCACCCCCAATGTCCATGATGTGTGGTCCGGTGTAACTCCACTGAGCCTATACATATTATGTTCACTAGGGATCGACCAATATCGTTTTTTTAGGGCCGATACCAATACCGATAATCTGTGGAGGTTAGGGCCGATAGCAGATAACTTATACCGTTATTCCTGTATAAGTTATTGGCTATTTCCCCCCCCACCCCCCCCCCCCCCCACACACACACACACACACACCGCTGCAGACCATTGATTTGAAGCGGGCACTTTAAATTAATAAACTGCAGCGGCTTTTGCGGTGCCATAGACCGCCGCCGCCCGCTTCTCGCCCCCTGCCTGTCCGGGGTCCTGAGTCCTATCACCGCCTAAGCTCCTCCCCCCCCCCCCCCCCCCAGCGCACTGCTCCGCGCCCCCTACCGCCCCACCGCCCTGGCCCCATTGCCTCCCCCATCCCCGGTTTTATAATTACCCGTTCCCTGGGTCCACTCTACAGCTGGCTCCGGTGGCGTCCTCCTGAGCTGTCACAGTGCGCACTGACGGCGACGTCACGTTGCGTCACTCGTCATTGCGCACAGCGTAACGCAGGACGCAGCAGGAGCCAGAAGTAGCGTTGACCCCGAGCCCCGGGAACAGGTAATTATAAAACCGGGGATGGGGGAGGCGATGGGGCCGGGGCGGTGCGGTGTGCGACGCGGTGCGGCAGGTCGTGGGGGCGGTCGCGGTGCGGTGGGGGCGGTGCGGTGGGCGGGGCATTATCGGCATGTCGGCAAGGTAATTGACGATACCGATAATGCCCAAAATCGTGATTATCGGCCGATAATATCGGCCAAACCGATAATCGGTCGATCCCTAATGTTCACCTTTTCCATATACAGTGCCCGTACTCCTCTTCTTTCTTCTCCTGGTGCCTGCTTCTACTTTCACTAGAGGCAGAGAGAAAGCGCTCACTCCCGTTGTCTGCCCCCAGCTCAGTGCGCCTGTGCAGTATAAGAGGCAGGGAGGGAGCTCTCTGACTGTAGTGAAAGCAGAAGCAGTGTGTCTCCGGCACCAGGAGAAGAAAGAAGAGTACGGGCACTGTATATCATAAAGGTGCACGTAATATGTAAAGGCTCAGTGGAGTCACGACGGACCGCACATCATGGACATCGGGGGTGGGGACCTAGCGCTCACTTACAGGGGATAGGCGTGGTGGAGGTTGGGCATTACGATCCCCATCCATGCCTATATGACAGTTGCTGACTGCACGATAAAACTATTTTCCTGCTGATAAAGTGTGAAAAAGAGTAGCCAAAAGTACAGCTACATTACAAGTGTCATCATCTATACTATCATGTTATTAGTCTGGGGGGTACAATATCCATTACAGTTGCGCTTTAAAACAAAAAAAAAAAGACTGGTCCAGAGTTGCTGATTTTGGTTACCTCAGATAGCGAAAATGAATAAATTAAATAAATAAATAAAAAGTAATCAACAAGTTCCACTAAAACAAAAATAGTACAGATAAACACTACAGATCACAGCACAAAACAAAATGCCCTTATACAAGAGGGCAATTTCAAGCATACAATTTTTCATACAAAAGAGTAGTTAGCGTAAATAAAACATAACCTATATAAATGTGGTACTGTTTTAATTGCATTGACCTACAGAAGATAACGTGTTATTTTTAACAAAAAGTGCACTGCGTAAAACAGAAGTCCCCAAAATTAGCAAAATGATGTAAAAAACATGCAAAAAAACATGCAATCATTTGGGTCTGTAGGTAGGAAATTGTAAGTGTAATGGCTATTAGAAGGTGAGGAGGGAAAAATTAAAGTGCATCCCTGCGTCCCTAGAGGGGTACACCACAGGAAAACATATATTTCTTTCTTTTATTTATTTTTTTTAAATCAACTGGTGCCAGAAAGTTAACCAGATTTTTTAATTACTTCTATTTAAAAATCTTAACCCTTCCAGTGCTTATCAGCTGCTGTATACTACAGAGGAAGTTCTTTTCTTTTTTTAATTTCCTTTCTGTCTGACCACAGTGCTCTCTGCTGAAACTTCTGTGTCAGCAGAGAGCACTGTGGTCAGACAGAAAGGAAATTCAAAAGGAAAATAACTTCCTGTGGAGAATACAGCAGCTGATAAGTACTGGAAGGATTAAGATTTTTAAATAGAAGTTATTCACATATCTGTTGAACTTTCTTGCACCATTTGATTTAAAAATAAATATGCTTTCCAGGGGAGTACCCCTTTAAGGTGTTTTCTTCCTTTGCACAAAAAAAAAAAAAACACTTTATTGTGTTGCCATATTCTGACAGCCATGACATACATTTTTATTTTTTCCAAGGTCTTATTATTTGTGGGTTAACCTGTACTTTTTATTGGTACCATTTTTTTTGCAATGCATGCTACTAATTATTTTTATTTCACTTTTTTGAAGCAAGGAGACAAAAAAAAAAAAAATAAACAAATATATATATATATATATATATATATATATATATTTCACCGTGTAGAATAAATAATTATGGTTTATAGTACAAATTGTACTAGAATATACCAATATATTATACTTATATAGGGCATTATATGAAAAGGGTTATTTTCTTTTTTATTTCTACATTTTTATTTTTTTTATACTTTGCCCCATCTGTCCTGCAACATAGTAAATGAACAACATTCTGGTTTAAAAGTTGATATAGTCTGATCACTTCTTGGAGGCCAGGAATTTTTAATTTTTTTATTTTATTTTACATTTTATTTATTTTTTTTAGGGGAAAATGTCTTGCTTTTAGAATTTTTTTCATAAGCAATAGGGCAATTTTAAGATTTACCCCTCCTGTTTTTTTTTTATCCAGTCATTTTTTTTAATTTTTTTTTTTGAGGGGGGGTGGGGGGGGGGGGGGGGGGGGGGGAATTACTACATTTCTGTGATCATCGGGTAGAGATAGGAGAAAAAGCCGGGATCTGTTGGCGCATGCCGTAATAATGTTCAGTATTCAGTGTGGGTATAATTCTTCTTTATTGCCAGATTTTAGACACGTTTCGAGGATGCAACCTCTTTCTCAATAAAACATAGGCTTCTAACATCATTTGTCTGTGGGTGGTTTTTAAAGCTAAAAAAAGCCCGCGAGTGAACCAGACCGCCCCGTGTGAACAGGGCCGTTCAGTGACGTGGCCGGCGCACTTAGAGCGTATAAACACTGTTGTAAACAAGATACATGTGACATTTAAAAAACACATTTTTTATACATCAAATAAGGTAGGTATAGACTTTGTTTAAAATAAAATAAATAAAGTAAAATTACCAAGTACGATATGACTTTTAAAATCTATATTGGAAATAAAGTGAAGCAAACGAGCCTCTGTGTGGAATGACGCGCTAGTGTTTAGAATGCGGCCCCGGGTCGTCTGCTTTCGGCTCTGACATCCAGCGGCATATGTGTTGGGGGTTACTAACATGATTCATAATGGACATGGTATACGTTATTTGTCAAAGCGAATGCGCTGATCTCCTGGGTCTGAGACGCCAACTGTGTAGCTCGGTGCTGCGCGTGCGCACTCGCGACCGGGATGGGGTTCAGGTCGGGGGGGGGGAGGGAAACATAGCGACAGGAGTAGTGCGTTAATGGATGTGGAGGTAAGTTTCAGACGTTCTCTAGGCATTCATTAAGACCAAAGGGCTGCAGTGTGTTCATTTTGAAAGAGGGAATCATTCTGGTTGTCTGGCACACAACCCCACAAGGTGAGCGGACACCTATAGTGGAACATATCCACATTTACCTATACCAGATGTTATAAAACACACTACACTCAGAGGAAGCTCTGCTCTCTTCTTTTTCTACATCCAGCTTACATACATTTCTGTGACACATTTTCATGAAATAACCAAATATAGTTTTTTTTTTCATGTATACTAACCCCATGTTTCTCAACAAAAAAATACAAAATTATTAATTAACCTGACCTTGCTCCGTAGTTCTTGAGGATACAATCAATGCTAGGATACAAATTCTGATAGCTTGTCTCAGAGCTGATAAACCAATAATAGTATATGTGCCCACCCCTTCTTCCCTAGTTTAACCGGTTGCCGTCTAAGGACGAGCCGGCTCGTTCTGAGACGACAACCAGTGTATGATGCAGGCTCCCGACTCGAGCCTGCGCCATACCGGCCAGCCCCCAGCTGATTCATGTAGCTGTGGGCCGCAGTTAATAGCCGACATGCAGTGATCGCCACAACCGGCTATCAACCCCTTAGATCGCTGTTGTCAAAGCTGACAGCGGCGTCTAAAGGGACCTTAAACCAGTCTCTGGTGGTCAAGTGGGGTGGATCGCCTGCCCGCAACTAGATCGTGGAAGGGGGGGGGGGGCGCAATCCACTGTGGAGGTAGCCAAAGGGCTAACCTCTGCTTCCCAGTCTGCTGCGGCTCTGAGACTGATAAAGCCTGGCTGAACCAGGCTTTATCAATCGAGCACAGAGTACACAGATCAATGGAGTTCTATGGAATTCCATTGATCTGTATGAGGAATCTAATGATTCCTCCTAAAAGTCCCCTAAGGGGACTAATAAAGTGTAAAAAAAAAAAAAAAAAAAAAAAAAAAAAAAAAAAAAAAAGTTGAATAAAAGTAAAAAGATAAAAAAAAAACACCCTTTAAACCTTTCCATATTAAAAGTTTGAATCACCCCCTTTTCCTAAATTCAATATAAAAAATTATGTAAACATAAAAATAAACATAGGGTATCATGTGGTAAAAAAGCAATGAAAAAAACCCCATCAAAAGAAAAATGGTACCACTAAATGGTGCATGTAGTTATAATTTGTTTTAGGTAGTAAAATAAAATAAAAACCATATAAATTAGGTATACTTGTTACTGTATGGACCTACAGAATAAAGATAAGGGGTCATTTTTACTGACAAGTGCACTACACAGAATCGAAAGCCCTCACATTTTGTGGTGAAATAATTGATGTCGTTACCAAGTAAAATTAGTGGCACAAAAAAAAAAAAAAAAAAAAAAAAGCCCTCATATGGGTCTGTAGGTGGAAAATGGAAAGAGTTTTGTTTTTTCCTCCTCAGCTTCTAAATATCATAAGTGCAAAAATGAAAAATGTCCCGGTCCTTAAGGAGTTAATGTGCAGTGATGGGATATTATCTTACTTAGACCAGGTCAAGCAGCATACAACAGTATACCAAGACAGGGACTGAAATAATCACTGACAGCTGTTTCACAGCTCAGTGCTGCTTTGTAAAGATTATAAGTAAGAAGAGGGATAAGCTTACCTATTTAGGCACGCACCTCTACATGCCACATTTAGTATACACTGACTTAGATTAAAGGTAATAGTGTCATCAGAAAATGAACTATTGTTTAACCCCTTTAGGACCAAGCCTATTTTCACCTTAAGGACCCAGGCATTTTTTTGCACATCTGACCACTGTCACATTTAGCTTTAATAACTCTGGGATGCTTTTATTTTTCATTCTGATTCCGAGACGGTTTCTCCGTGACATATTCTACTTAATGTTGGTGGTAAATTTTTGTCAATACTTACATTATTTCTAGGGGAAAAATGGAAAATAAATGATATATTGATTCTTATATACAATATGTCTACTTTATGTTTTCATCATGAAGTTGACCTGTTTTTAATTTTGGAAGACACCAGAGGGCTTCAAAGTTCAGCAGCAATTTTTCAATT